>NC_133836.1:11629976-11931669 GCF_047830755.1 Zonotrichia albicollis | reverse complement strand
TGACATTGTGGTGGCCACGCCAGGGAGGCTCACGGATCACATCAACCAGACCCCAGGCTTCAGCCTGGCACAGCTTCGCTTCCTGGTGAGTCACCAGAGCTCTCCCATCTGAGAGCAGTGTCTGCTGCAGCAGTAATTCCTGCTTGCTTCTTGTGTGCAACAGAAATTCCTCCCTGTTGGAGCTGTTGTGTGGGCCTGTCTGCACTCCAGATTGAGGAGAGGGCAGTCACAAGATGAGATGTTTGATTCCAACTCGTGACACCCAAGCATCCACCCACTTCCCCTTCTCTCTGAGGCTCTTGCAATCTTGGAGTAAGGATGGGCAAGGAAAGCAATTCTTTTGACTAGAAGCTTCCATTATCTTACTTCTGGCTCACTGGTTACAGATACAGAGGAAAATAAAACATGCCAGTACTTAATAAGTGGTGATTTTCATCCTTGTGAACTCAGATCGTGGATGAAGCTGACCGTATGATTGATGACATGCACCAGAACTGTCTGAACCAAATTGTCAGAGCTGCATTCCAAGGAGAAAATCACTCTGGCTCCAACAAGCTTTTTCAGAGGACCAAGCCAGGGCCTTTAACAGCAGCCAGGTAAGTTGCAGAGTGCATTTCTTTGAACTGATAGCACCTGGATGTCACTGCCCTGCCACACAGAGCCTCAAAGCTTCATTCCTCTGGGAAATGTCTGCCAAAATAATGCCAGAGATGTCCTTCAGACTAAGCATTGTGTTCTCCAGGCTTTCCTTATGTGGACTAAAGGAGCATCAAAAGAAAGCACAAACATTGCAAATCTGTGATTCATTTGCACAGTAACTGTAGCAATGCCTTCTGGCACAGCAGAGTCACGGATTTGGAGGAAAACTCTTGCTACTAACTATCTGCAGCTGCTGTTTTTGTACAGCAGTGGCAGAGATGTGTCAGAAACTGAGGGGCATGGCCAAGGAAGGGCGTGACTAGAATGAGGACAGGGGTAACCAGGGTGCAGGTATTTGTGTAGGAGTAATGGATTGGGGTTGTGCACTTGACTGAGAATGTTCATCAGTTCTGTCTGTGAACTCCACCATAAAACAAGGATGGAAAAGAACCCAGAGGAAAGGCCCAGGGCAGGAAAAGAGCACCAAAGAGCATTGACTGCTTCCCTTACATCATGTGAAGGCACTTGGGGTGAATCTCCTTTGCCCCATCCTCAAAGCCCACTTTCGGTGTGCTGTTTCTTTCAGTTCCTGCTCTCCTCAGATACCCTTACAGAAACTGCTGTTTTCAGCCACACTGACCCAGGACCCAGAGAAACTGCAGCAGCTGGATTTATTCCAGCCTCGTCTCTTCACATCTGTGTATTCCGAGAAAAGCAGAGATGGAACAGAAACTGAACAAAATACCAATAATAAATACACACTCCCAGAGGGGCTGTCGGTATGATGTGAATTGTTTTTAATAAGTTATGCTTGAAGATTTAATTCTGGACTAATTGTGGTTTTACCCTAAAACAAGTGTGTCTTCCCTGTGTTTCCTTGCAAAAGTGGCTTTGGGAGTATATATGACCCAGAGAGTTGTGCCTTTGCACATTTGTTTTCTCATTACTTAATGTTCATTTGGTTAAGACTTGATTATTTTTTAAATTAATCTGTCTTTGTGTGGAATTAAATTTAGCAGCAATGGGGAGTGGAACTAGGAAGTCATGATGATGTAGTAGCCCCTATCAGTTGTCCATATGTGTAACATTCATTTCAAGACGTGTGCACAGGCCAGGCTGTAGGCAGCAGGGCAGTGCATGCTGTTCCTTGCTGTGGAGGTGTAAGGGCATGAGAACAGCTCAGCTCTCCTGTCTCCACTCGGGTTGTGTCTCCCAGCCTGTTTGTTCTAAAAGGGATTGCATGATGGGCTCTGGTTTTGCTGCTGTTAGTCAGCTAGGAAACATCCAGGCCTGTGTAGGTCATGGACAGGCAGTGGGGTTTCAGGGGAGTCTTGGCAAGAAATGATTTTTGTCTCTGAACTCCTTCCCTGTTGACAGCAATGTTACGTGCCTTGTGACCTGAACTCCAAGCCTTTGATCCTCTTATATTTCATGCTGAAAATGAAATTCACCCGTGTGTTGTGCTTCACCAACTCCAGGGAAGCCTCTCACAGGTAAACATGAGTGAGATCACTGCTGGGGATTGTCAGGGGATCTCTGAGAGATAAAGAAGTGACAGTTTCTCTCTCATTTACCTGCAGGTTGTTCCTGCTGGTTCAGGCCTTTGGTGGAGTCACGGTGGCAGAGTTTTCTTCTCGGTTAACTCCAAATGAGAGAAAGAGAACCATGAAGGAGTTTGAGCAAGGAAAAATACAACTGTGAGCATCTTAACTAGTTTTCCTGTTTATTTTCCAGTACAGGCTGTTTGCAGTGTAAAAAGCTAAACAGAGCAAGGGACACAGTTGGGTGCAGGGTGGGACAGTTGGGACACAGTTACTTGGGTTCTTCTAAAACATGCAGGAGTTTGTTGCAGGAGGGATGTGAGACTTGGATTTGTAACTTTGAATTGTTTATCCTTCATGTAACTCAGCCTGTTCTAATCTAGTTCCAGTCTGAGTTTTACTGTTTTATAACAAGCAATTAATGCAAATGTGTGTTCATAGAGTTGCCAAAACACACAGGTGTGCAAATCCGGAGTTTAATTTTTGTGCTAGTAGGGTGGAAATGGATGTTGGTGCTGAAACTGTATTTAGTGTTACAGCTTCCTACCAAAGCAATCCCTGCTCAGACTGGCATACAGGTCTCCTTCTACCCGTGTGTGTGATTTGCATTGTGGTTTTGGTAGCTATATGAGATTGTATCTGTGCAATGTCCCTGAGGAAAAGGTGAAAACTTATGTTCTGGGTGTTATTTTTATCCAAACCTGGTGTATGAATTCCTTCTTGACTGCTGGAATTTCTCACCTCACTATTTGTGTGTTCTGTGCTTGTGTGGAATGTTCAGATTCCTCAGAGATTTGTAGGAGCTGGGAGGTGTCTGGCATGCTTGGAGAACCTGGAAACACCCAGTAGCTTTTCATGCTCAGAGCTCTGTGGGCAGCTCACAAGGGGTGACTTGCAGTGCTGCTGCCAGCCCAGAGATCAGCAAGAGTTGTGCTGTGTTCCCTGGTGTTTTATTTGGGTGTGCAGTGCCTGAGATGGTACCTGAAAATGACTGTACATACATTTACAAACAGGTTGATCAGCACAGATGCCACAGCCCGAGGGATTGATGTGAAAGGAGTGAATTATGTGATAAACTATGATGCACCCCAGTTCATCAGGACCTACATTCACCGGTGAGAGAGCAGGAACAAGAGGAACATGTCTGAGCTTGGTTGATTTTGAAATATTTAGCAAAGGTGACATGCACGTAAAAGGACTTTTAGCTTTTCTTTTTACTTTAAAATGCAAGTAGCTTTCTGGCAAAAATTAAGCCTAGCATTGCTTGGAATCAGAGTTTCTTAAAACTGGAGAATTTCAGCATCAAAATCTCAAAGTTGATAATGGCACTGACTATGGGGCTAAACTGACTTGAAGCTGCTTTCTCTGTTTTCAGGGTTGGAAGAACAGCTCGTGCAGGAGAAACAGGTGTTGCTTTCAGCTTGGTCCTTAGAATTCAGGTATGTCTTTGGTGTGGTGTCACAGACATATTTTATGAAAAATTCTTTCATTAGGATTTTTTCTCCTGAGAAGCTGAGAGGCCTCAGGAACAAAATGTAAACAATGATTATCTGCTGCTGTGGAATGCAACAGATGCATCTTTGATTGGTCTCATGTTGTTTTTAATTAATGGCCAATCACAGTCCAGCTGTCTCAGACTCTCTGGTCAGTCACAAGATTTTATTATCATTCCATTTTTTTCTTTCCTTGCTAGCCTTCTGATGGATCCTTGCTTTTATTCTTTTAGTATAGTTTTAATATATCATTTTCTTTTAATATAATATATATCATAAAATAATAAATCAGCCTTCTGAAACATGGAGCCAAGATTCTCACTTCTTCCCTCATCCTGGAACCCCTGCAAACACCACCACAGTGTGGGATTCATTTGATAAGGATGCACCCAGGGGCATAAAGATCACAAAGTTCCTACTACTTCCCACCTTTTCCAGTCAGCTGAGCTTTGTGCTTGGAAGCTTCAGTTATTTCCTGAGTAAGCAGATGTTCCCAAATGTGCTGATTTTGTAGCTGCTGGGCAGGGGGTGTCCCATCTCATCTCCAGTGTCTGTCTGTGCAGGAGCGGCGCTTCCTGCGGATGCTGAGGGATGCTGGCATCCAGGACATCCAGAAACACCCAGTGAAGGGCAACTCCCTGAAGTCACTGGTGCAGCAATATGAGGGAGCTCTGTCTAAGCTGGAGAAGACAGTCAAGGTAACTGAAATGGGGAAGAAAATAAACTATGCAAGTTGCAGTTTGATTTTGTTATTGCAATTGATGCTTAGCGCAAGTGTTGGAGTCCAGGATCCTTTCCTCCATCTGAGATAGCACCAGTTCAGCATTGGTGAAGGCAGCACTGGTGGGTGCATTGTTATGGAATGCTCTGAAAGGCTGGGCAGGGGAGAAAGGTTTTTTGTCAAAGTTAGGCAGCATTCCTGGAGGAGTTTAAAGGATGTGTAGATGTGGCACTTGGGGATAGGATTTAGTGGTAGGCTTGGCAGTGCCAGGTAAATGGATGGATTCAATGGTGTTAAAGGCCTTTTTCAACCAAAACAAATCTGATTTTTGGTGGGTTTTTTCTATTCTGCCCTTCTCTTTACCTCTGTAGCTGGGACTTTGACAGCTGGGATTTTGTAGTTGGGATTTTTGTTCTTAGAGGTCTCTTCCAGCCTCATTATTCTGTGATTCAGCTACCCAGAGGACTGCAAGCAAAGTGCAGAGATTAAACCTTTTGTCATTACAAAGTTCAAGGTTGTAATGTACAGCTGTCTGCAGGCCCTTTTTTGTACACCAGTGTGAAGCTGAGAACCTTGACACAAAAGCAGGGTAGCATTTGCCTTGCCAGATGGGTGGACTAGGGATCCTTAATAGACTTTGTGCTGCATGATTTGGGCAAAGGGTTCTGCTCCCTAATCTGAGAACTCATAAATACCTGGCCCTGAAAAATGGTGATTTTGAGTTGTAGACTAGGAATATTTGAGAACTGGGACAGAAAGGTTTAATAATAAATTTATTAAATTATCCTGTTCCTACCTGAAGTCCCTTCTGTGTGACTCTGGGACAGGGGCATCTTCAGTCACCTTGTCAACTTTAATTTTGAACAGAATGAGCGAGCACAGAGGCGAGCCTGAGGCGTGGAAGCTGAGGTGGCACTGAAGCTGCTGCGTGGGACAGGCCATGGCTGCTCCCAGCTCTGAGTCATGGCCCCTCAGTTCCTCAACCTTATCATATCTCATGTCAGCTGTTGCCTTATTCCTCTTTCAAGGACACTGTGAACAGAGTTCAGTTGCTGGTTTAAAAAAAAGAAAAAAAGATAAATTTTGAGGTACATGTTATCATGAAGAGGACTTTGCATCATATGCTGCTGGCATGTGGAAATTACCACCAGCCTGAGCGTGGCCTGATGGAACTGCTGTGCTCCAGTGGTGAGGGCTGGCCCTCATTCCTGCCCTGGGACAATGGTTCTGTGTCTGCAGATGCATCAACACCTGTGCAGTGCTTAAAGCAGAAATGGGTTTGAAGAGCTGCTCTAGGTGCACTGACTCCAACTTTTAAGTAAATATTAAATAAATATTATATATATTTTTAAAACAGTGTCTAATAAAGATTCCTGGGCTCAGGAATTGGACTTTATGATCTTTGTGGGTCCCTTCCAACTCACAGTGTGAGATATTGCTGAAAGGACTTTTCCCTGTGCCTTGTCCTTTTCTTGCCTATGTTGGTTCCCTTCAGTGTTCTATACCAGAGGTAACAGCAGGTATTGTTAAGTGTATATTGATGTTAATGCAGGCTGAAATGTCTGATATCTAATTTGACTGTCCTGAAGCCAGCTGGTGCCATTGCAAGCCGTAAGTCTGAATTTGACACATGCCATGGTATTTTTAGCTGTCCTGGCAGAAGGCTTGGAGCTGCTATGTACCTGTGGCCTGCAGCTTCTCTCCAAGGGTTGCTTTTCCTTCATGAATGCCTCCAGCTCTGGCTTATTGTTTTGCAAAGCAAAATCAACATACACCAGCATTAGCAGTAAATGGATTGAAAGCTGAGAATCTTGCAGAAATGGGATTTGGGACTGGCAGTTGAATCTTGTGAAGATAGGAGCAAGGTTGTGTCATAGCAGTGAAGCAGTGTGGGTTCTCCTGCTGTGCCTGCTTGCTCTCCAGTTGTTTTACCTTAGCACGGGAGTCACAGGAACGGGAATTCCTCTTGTGCGAGAGCTGTGAGGTGGCAGGGGCAGATCCAGGACGTGCGGCTCACACCCCCTCAGCCGGGCTGAGCTTTCCGTACACTCAGGGCAGTTACCAGGACCAGCCGCGGGCTGTAAGGCGGCAGAGCCCGGCTGAGCCCGGGCCCCGTCCCGTGGGTTCGGCCCGCCCCGGTGGGAGCGCCGGGCGCTGCTGCCCCGCCCTGCCCGGGGCGGGCCCGGTGCGGCGGGAAAGCTTTAACAGCACCGAGCCCGGGCGGCAGCGACAGCGACAGCGGCACGATGGGGCTGGAGCTGTACCTGGACCTGCTCTCGCAGCCCTGCCGGGCGCTCTTCATCTTCGCCCGGAGCAACAACATCCCCTTCGAGTTCAAGCGGGTGCAGCTGACCAAGGGTGAGCGGGGCGGGGGCGCCGCTGTGTCCCGGGCGGTCCCGGAGAAGCTGCGGGTGCGGGTGCGGATGTTCCTCTGCTCGGTCCCAGCCCGGGTTTGGGGCTGTCCCAGCCGCGGTTTTGGGGTGTCCCTCTGCTCTCTCCCCGCCCTGGCTTTGGGGTGTCCCAGCCTGGGTTTTGGGGGTATCCCAGCCCCGGCTTTGTGGGTGTCCCAGCCCCGGGTTTTGCGAGTGTCCCAGCCTGTCCCAGCCTCAGCTTTTCGGTGTCCCGGGTGGTCCCAGCCCCGGCTGTGCGGGGTCCCAGACGGTCCCAGCCCCAGTTTTGCGGGATCCCGCAGCTCCCCGGTCCCTTGGCCGCTCCCGGGGGATGCCCGCTGGATTCCAGCCCGCAGGCAGAAGCAGGAGGGTTACTCACCATCCCCACCAGTGTGAGATGCTGAGAGAGGCTGGGGTGGCCCTCCTGATGCCTACACAAAAACCACACCAAATTCTGCAATTCTGTAGTTTATGTACTGATTTCAGTGACTGTGCTCCTCTGCAGCAAACAGGACTCTGCCAAGGCATGTGGTATCTTTGAAATCGGCCCCACCCAGCAGAAAATGGGTCTCTGAAAAACAGAGACGCTTTTCTGAGAAGCGCTCAGGATGTGCCAGATCTGGGGCATTCCCCATTCAGATGGGAAACAAAAAGCTGCTGAGATGGGACACTGGTGTATGGGTGGGGACAGCCGAGGTGTGTGGCTCTCGCTCAGGAATTCAGCTGAGAAGAACGTGTGCTGTGGTGAGCAGCAGCAGTGAGAGCAGCCCTGCCCCTCCGGCAGGGGTTACCCCCTCGGGACGCTGCCATGCCCCAGCTTGCCGAGCTGTCCCCATGGGAAGGTGGGGCAGGGCAGGGGCAGGGCTGCCCCTCTGGGGTTCCACTGGCCCGAGTGCTTTGTGCTCTGGTTATTTTGGGAGGGCTAAGCACCAGCTTGAGAAGGCTGTGGAGCGAGACAGTGCAGCTGGCAGTGATCTGAACACTGAGAAATGAAGGGAGGTGGTTTTGTTGGGTTCCAGCCAACTGATAACTGGTAGGAGCCTGTCCAAAGGTGTCTTTTCACCAAAGATCTCTATCTTCTGTGTTTGTAATTGAAGCTGGTAAACCCTATCCTTCAGCCTCTCCAGATATCTGATGGATTTGAAATTAAGGTAATGCAGTGGGCATAAAAAGGCCTCAGTAAGTAATGCTTAAAAACAATGAAAGATGAGAAGGCTCCTGGAGCTGAAATTGAGGAAGGAACAAAAGAGACTCCAACTTGAGAGAAACCTCAGATCTGTTGTGGTTGAGTCTTTGGCTGTTCCCCTGCACCTGAGCTGTGTGGTGGTTGTACCTAACTGTGGCTTTCCTCCCACTTGCCTCATAGCAAAAGCTTTTGCAATTCTTTGTACCTGGGAGCTGGCTCATCTTGTGCCCTTCCCCTTCTTTCCCAATAAATTAATTAATTGTTGTGGTGAGACACTGGAGCAAAGGAGAGGAAACTGGCAAGGAATGAGAGCACCAAAGAAAAAGGAACAGCTGAAATGCAAGGATAGGGGAAGTGAAGGAAAGATAATTAAATCACAGATTCCACAGATTCCCAGTGCTCTGTGCCCCTTGGGAATCTGCTTTTGGATTTGAGATGGGTGATTTGGGTGCACCTCCCATGCCTGGGGAAGCTCTCCAGTACCTGCATGGGTGCCACAGTGGGGGAGGATCCCTGCACGGGCCCCTGGCCCTGCACAGTTTGTAAGGACAAGGTGAGGGAGCTGAGACTCAGAACTGAGCTGGTGCCTTAAGTGTGATGGCCCAGAAAAGCTCTCAGCCCCAGCAGGGCAGGTGTCAGTGAAAGGGGTGGAAGGAGTGGGAATGGGTAGGGATCACCTGGCCTTCAAAGGACACCTGAAGACCTGGAATCTGCACACTTCTTCTTTTTGAGAGGGGTAGGGGAGGTGGGCAGTGAGCCAAATGACAGGGGAATAGTCACAAATCAGGTCTGCCAAGTACAGAAAACTAAATTTGCTTCCAGAGCATCTCCTCTGGCACACAGATCCTCAGATGGCTCACACAGCAGGACAGGGCACAAGGTTACATCAGAGAGGCTTGAATACCCAGGCAGCCACGTGTGGCTGAAGGGAGTGGGTGGAAAAGGCTGTCACAAACAAGTCCCACAGAACAAGGCTTCTGGCACTGGTTTCAGACAGAATGGAGTACACTGAGACCTCAGAGGAGCAAAACACCTTCTCCTGTCAGGTTCACTCTGCCTACCCTTTGGGGAGGTCCTACAAGATAGTCTAAAAGCAACCTCAAATTCATATCTGCTCTTACAAAAGATTGCAAGATGCACAGGAGCTAATTGAAACTTCATCTGTAATGAAGTACCCATGGCTTTACATGGAATCACAGGAATTTATTTTCATCTGTGGACTTTAGAAAGTATAGTTGAATATAAAGTGCATAACTTCCAGAAAAAGGTATCTATCTGCTTTCTCAGTGTCCTCCCTTCCCTGGAGGAGAGGGTTTGAGAGATCCCTTTCCTCCAATGTGCCTGGTGCTCCCTCTGGCTTTGTACAGCACAGGTATCTCCAGGCACAAACCTGGAGTGGATAGAGCCCCAAGCTGTCAAGAGCTGTTGGTATGAAAGGACTCCTAACCACGCTGCCCTTGGTCCATAGGTGGGCCTGGCATACAGGCAATAATCAGTAGAAAAGCTGATAGCACAGGGCTAGCCCCCTGCTCGCCCTGCAGCACTCACTCATGGCTTAGAAACTCAATGCAAGACTCAGTTTGTACAGTCAGAAAGAGGAACTTGGAGCTGGACAGTCCCCACAAACTCCTCAGGTGTTTACAAAAAGGTCCTGAATGTCCCTGCCAAGTAAAACTTCTCCTTTCCCTCCTCAGGGCAGCACAAGACAGAGGAGTTCCGGAAGGTGAACGTCCTGATGAAGGTGCCTGCACTCAAGGATGGCTCTTTCACCTTAGCAGAGAGGTGAGGCTCAAATAATCCCCTGCTGCACTGTTGTTTATCCAGGGCTTGGATTCTGCCAGGGTGCTGCTGGCACTCCAGTCCAGACAGGTTTTTGTCTCCCTCCTGTCCTTTGTTCCACTTGCACATGACAAACCTGTGTTTCAAGAGAAGCTATCTTATGTAAGCAACTTGAACAGTGATAACAGTAGGAAAAGCTGCTGCTTGGAGCTGCTTTGCTGCTTTGTAGGCATTGTTTCTGGCCTTAAATACCTGGCCAGGTGTCCTGCTCTCTGACTGCAGCTGGAGGCTGGAGGTCAGTGCAGGAAATCTGACCTAAAGCACCCACTGCTGGATGGCCAGGCAGTGTGAAGCTCAGATTTGGTATAAACTCATTCTGCAGCTTCTGTTTTCTCAAAACTGGGCAATTACTTGTATTAGATTTTGGTCCACAGGCAGCAGCACAAACTCTCTCCTGTGCTGTGCCCTGCTGCACTTCTACCTGACTCCCATCAGGTTTGTCCAGCAGTGCAAAATTTGGGGGAAAAGAAAGGATAAAGGATGAGGTGCTTTAATCCCAGATGATCAGCTCACCTGTCTGTCTTGCTCTCTGGGCAGCATTGCAATCCTCCTGTACCTGGTCCAGAAATTCAAGACTCCTGATCACTGGTACCCAGCTGATCTGCAGAAAAGGGCCAGGGTTGATGAGTACCTATCCTGGCAGCACACCAACATCCGTGCCAAGGGGAGCAAGCTGTTCTTAAGCAAGGTAAAATCATTAGACACCAAAAATGAGGTGCTAAGGGCTGTAAGGGAAATGGCCTGCCTGTCTGCAGGGCCTTCCTCAGCAAATGTACAAACCAAGTGAGAGATAGGAACAAAACTGACTTGGCTGCTGAAGTGAGCCTAAGTAGGCTGGATCCTTCCTGCTGCAGCCAAAGGAAAATCCAGAGCAAATGCAGAAGGTGAGAGCTCCCCCAGACACAGCTCAGTGCTGGCTGCCCAGCTTCATGGAAAGAAACTGTCTCCCTCTGCACAAACAAAATGCAGGTGCTGGCAGATAACACAGTCTTCCCTTTGATGCCTCAGGTTGGCTTTTCTGTTTTTCTGTGCTGGTTTAGTGTGTGGGTCTGTGTTTCATGTTAGGGGATGGTGAGTTCTCTGCACAGAGCAGGGAGACAAAACAATTCCTGCTCCAGCTGGGCACCAAGGACAAATGATCCAAATCTCAGTCCCAAGAGCACAAACAGCGTGGGCTGAAGAGAGAAAAACTGGGACTTCATGGGCTGGAACTGTAATTGAACAATGAAATCCAATATGCAAATGGAGCAGAACTTATGAAAGTGAGAGACCCCATGACCAGTTGTCCATTTTGTGACCATTTTGGTTGATTATGGGTGTAGCTGTGGCTGGGCTCTTGTGCTGCCCAAGGTGGATCCATTGAGACCTCCTACTAAATCCCTGCTTTATACTTTAGCTCTGTCTGGTCCCTGTTCTAGGCCAGCCTTTGAGAGGAGACTCTTGTGGTTGAGTTTTCAGATTTCTAGGCAGCAGACAAGGAGAGGCAGGCAGTAAGGACTGACATTTATGTTAACCTGGCAAGGTTGATGAGCAGCTCTGGTTGTTCTCATGCATGGCTGGTGAGGGATCCTCAGAATGTGGCAGTGAGAGTGTGATGAGTAGATTTGGAAAGAAGCACATAAAAAGCCAGTTGTTTCTTCTCCCTGCCAGGTGCTGCTGCCTCTCATCACAGGCCAGCCACTTCCTCCAGAGAAACTGGAGCTTGCCACTGAGGAGCTGAACGTTGCCCTGAAGGAGTTTGAGGAGAAGTTCTTGCAGGACAAGCCCTTCATCGCAGGCAGCGAGGTCTCCCTGGCAGACCTGGTAGCACTGGTGGAGCTCATGCAGGTGAGCAGCAACCCCAGCACTGCTGGATGTGAGCTGGGCTGTGGGCAGGGCAGGCCAGAGGGGTGCTGCACCCCCAGCTCTGTAATGGCAGATCTTCCCTGGGGTTAATCTTGCTCCTTTTTGACTTTGATAACAATTAATTTTACTGGGGAAAACCTACTTTGATGAAACAAAGAAATATGGGCAGAATTAATCATGAAAGAAAGATAAATTACAAGCTAGGCAGGAAAGTACAGATATTTGGAAGAGCTGTGTTGGTGTGCATGTCCATGTTCTGCATGGACCATTCTGGGGTTAGCCATGGCAGAGCCCTTTGCTGCAGGTCCCAAGGCACAGCAGCTGCTGAGGTGCCACCACTTTCCTCCTATGACCCAAGAGCCAGAGATGAGCTCCACCTGATGTCATGGCTGCTGCCTTGAGCCAGAAGCACATCCATTTCCATGGGTCCATCCCTGGCTATGCCCTGTTTGGCTCACTTGGGTCTGTGTGAGCTGGCTATGCCCTGTTTGCCTCATTTGGGTCTGTGTGTGTCTCTGCAGCCCCTGTGTGTGCTGGCTATGCCCTGTTTGCCTCATTTGGGTCTGTGTGTGTCTCTGCAGCCCCTGTGTGAGCTGGCTATGCCCTGTTTGCCTCATTTGGGTCTGTGTGTGTCTCTGCAGCCCCTGTGTGTGCTGGCTATGCCCTGTTTGCCTCCTTTGGGTCTGTGTGTGTCTCTGCAGCCCCTGTGTGAGCTGGCTATGCCCTGTTAGCTCACTCTGTGCTCTCTGTGTCTCTGCAGCCCGTGTGTGCTGGCTATGCCCTGTTTGCCTCATTTGGGTCTGTGTGTGTCTCTGCAGCCCCTGTGTGTGCTGGCTATGCCCTGTTTGCCTCCTTTGGGTCTGTGTGTGTCTCTGCAGCCCCTGTGTGTGCTGGCTATGCCCTGTTAGCTCACTCTGTGCCCTCTGTGTCTCTGCAGCCCGTGTGTGCTGGCTATGCCCTGTTTGAGGAGAGGTCGGCGTTAGCGGCGTGGCGCAGCCGGGTGGAGGAGGCTGTGGGGAAGGAGCTCTTCCTGGAAGCCCACCAGGACATCATGAACGTTAAGAACTTGACTGCTGACCAGTTTGCACCTGAGTTGCTGGAGAGTTTCAAGCAGCATCTCCTAAAGCAGAATTAAAGGGTTGTGCTCTAATAAAATGGATTATTTTTCTGAAGGCTTTTTGTAGTCTTTGAGTATTTCTTCTAAAAATCATAAACACCATTCCACAAAATGCACTTCTCTTTGTTCACAGCCTTTCTGCAACTTAGAAGAGAAGAAAAATACATCTTAGACTGCCATGAGCAGCTTTTCCCCCTTGTCCACTGCAGCAGGGGAAGTGTAGCCCTGCAGGCTTTTCTTTCATGTTCCAGCACCTCTGGATGTGTTTCAGGGCTGAGGTGGTTCAGTCTGTGTGGGAGCAGGGGCAGCCAGAACCTGGATGTGTTTCAGGGCTGAGGTGGTTCAGTCTGTGTGGGAACAGGGGCACCAGAGCTGCCCTCCCACCTCTGCTCTGCTTTCCAGGCCAGAGCAAAGGTTTCCTGAGGGTATGGCAGAACAGGTGTGGCTGAAACAAAGAAAAAACACTGTAGCAGATGGTTTTCACCGTGCCAAGTGGAAACAGGCTGCTGGAGATTTTTGCTCTTTAGGAAAGGGACAGGTCAGGACCCAGCCCCGGTGGGAACCCTGCCAGGGCCCTTGGAACACCTGGCCACTAGATGCTGCTGCATCCCCTGTGAGAGCAAAGGGACAATGCCCAGGGCAGGGAGCTGTGCTGGCACCAAGGGACACCTCCAGCTTCTGGCAAGGACAGGGTCAATAACGCTCCTCACCCAGAGACTCAAGCCGCGCTATACAAAGAACACCCTGCACAGTGGAAAAAGCTGCTTTTCTTGGTCAAGCTGCTGCAAACGACACGGCTCTCTCTGCAAACCACATCAGGCTCTGTCCCCCTCCCAGCGTGGTTTTTCAGCACAGCAGAAACCATTCTGGCCAGGCTGCTGGCACGGAGTGCTGCTGTGGCTGGGCTAGCCCAGGGAGCTGTGCTGGCCAGCCCTGTGTGGGCAGAGAGCTCAGTACATGAGCTGGGAATGTCCCACACATGGTTAATGCTCCACTGCTCTTCAGTCTCCTCAGATCCTCCAGAAAGCCAAGGGCTGCATGTGCCAGGTATTGTAGCTCTGTTTGGATTTGTAATCAGGATTTGGAAGGAAGTGGACATCACATCATCATCCACACCTGTGCAGCACCCTCCATAGCCACAGCCTGTGTCCCTTTGTGCCATTCCTGCCTTCCTGCTCTCCTGTCCCTGTGAGCTCCCATTTCCAGGTGCAGACCTCCATGAGGAGGGTTCCAGTTTGCAGAATTGTTTTTCTCCCCTCCTTGCTAAGCTGTGTTTGTACCTGGAGGTCTGTTTGTCTCTGCTGCTGGTTACACCAGCCATGGGGGGGGCTGCACACTAAGCTGGGTGTGAGATGTCTGAATGCAAGTCAAGTTATTGCAGTGCCCAGAAATGGTCAATGTAGCTGCTCAAAGTCTCACACATTTTTTCAGTTGGATCTCCTGTTTTTGGGGAATGAGCCAGCTGGCTTTTCTGTTTGTTTTCTGAGTAAACCTGCCCTTTAGTTCAAAGGGCCACAAACCAGAGTCTGCATTGCACATGCCTGCAGGCTGAGCTATAGGAGCAGCCTGGTGCCTTTCCATCCTTCCAGCCTGCAGGAAATCCTCAATATCAGTGATGAAAAGGCACATTTGCCCTCAAACTCTCTCCCTTTCCGTGCAGGGCTATTTGAATTCTTACCTGATGTATTGTTGGTACATTTGTTGAGAGTGAGCAAAGGCAGTGACAGCAGCTCTGTGCTGGCCCCAGGAGGGCTTGCATGGCTGGTGCCTGAGCAGCAGTGCCTCACAGCCTGCCCTGCTGAGCCCAGGAGGTGTTTACGTTGTACCACTTCCTTCCTCCCTCCCTGCAGCCTCGCCACGCTCCCAGCTGGGCTGCTCTGCACCCCTGAAATCAAAGAGGTGCCTCTGCTGCCTTGCCAAGGCTGCCCAGCCTCACTGCACTCTGCTGATGGCACCTTTGCACCTGGCCTGACTTTCAGCTTTTCCCTTTCTTGCAGAGAGCAAACTTCTACCAGCATCATAAATATTTCTCACACTTTCTGTACAAGTATTGGCAGAGCAGAGGAACAATCAAAACCAAGAGTCTGTTTTGTGGGGTGCTAATCCTGACAGATCTCAGAATGGACCTAAGAGCAGTGCCTTTTGTGCCACACATGTCCCTGCAGAATCTCCAGACCAAAGCAAACCATTGCACAAGCCAAGGCAAATAAAATGTCTTTTTAAAACTTTTTTTTATTTACTATACTTGTAGGACAAAAACTCCACCTAAGAGCCTTGAGCCAATTTTCTGCTTGTTGGAATGAGGGACAAGTTCCTTAAGTTGTGCACTCCTGCAAGAAGGCTGCCTTCAGAACCAAGCTGGAGCTATGTTCAGAGCTGGCTCTCTGGTGCTCCTGCACTGCTGTTTCACAAAGGATAAACACACTTGCCTCACTCCAGCCTGGTCATGATGTCAGAAAGGGATTTTAAATTGTTTTTCCCATAGTTTCTGCCTGGCATGCGTGCAGTGACCAGTGGGATTTTGAGGCCTTCCATTCCCCCAGGACAAAGCACCTCCCAAGAGTAACTCCTTGGATGGCCACAGTGTTATGAAACAGATAAATCTGCCTTGTTCTTTGCTCTAAATCATGGAGATAAGGCTGCTCATCCTTGTACTTTGCCTTCTGCTACCCCTCTACCTCTGTATTTTGTTGCTTTGTGCCATTGGATCTTGCCTGGTTCCAGTTCCTAGATGGAAAGCCCTGGGAGCTGCCTCCCAAAACCCAACAGGTTGTGCAAGAGTTTTGCTTGTTTGGTACAAGGTCTGTCGAGTGAACACTCCCCTTTCACCCTGAAAAGGGAGAGGGATTACACCTCCACTGTCAGCCTAATCTAACGTGGTCCATTCAACTTCCTCAACTCTTGCCAGGGCTATTTCCAAATAAGTGAGAACCTGTGATTTCTGGAATAAAATGAAGCTGTAACACACAAAATAGGAGGAATGTTGAAAAAACAGAAAGACATCGCGAGACTTCTTCTAAATGATTAAGAAATAAACTGCAAAACTTAATGCATTTTTTTCTGTCTTGTTCCTGCTTCTTGCTGACAGAGAAGATAAGGGCACGAAAAATGGTCTTTGAGGTGATGGAGTCAAATGAAAATACAGTGCTAGAAGCACTAGCCTGGAGCCAGGAATAATCAGTCAAATGCCCTATAACAAAGCAGATAAAAATACCTCTTTGGTTATGTGGGCTGTGCAGTGCAGTCAGCAAATTGGAGAAAAACTTAAGGAAGGAGCATTTCCAGGAGGCACATGAAAAGATCTTTGAAGTTCAGATAGGACTAATGGAGCAAGTGAACCATGAATAAAGGAGCAAAGTGAGCCCACACTGCTGAGATCAACACTCTTAATGATCTCTCAGAGTGTGGGCATGGGAGCACTTTGAAGCTCAAAGACTTCTCTGAGTATTTACCTGTGCAGAGCCACTTCCATGCTCCTTTTCCCCACTCCCTTAACATTTCAGATTGCTTTGCACTGAAGGAGTTTGAACTCAAGACTCCATGAGCTGTGATCTGCAGCATATCAGTGCTGGGTGCAGGTGCTCAAGAGGCTGAGCTGTGCTGCAGGGGAAGTGAAGGGGGTGCACAGCACCTCTCCCTGCTCTGGCTGAGAAACTGAAAAATTCTTACTGTGCTCTTCTAAATTTAAAAGTCCTAAACCCCTGGAAATGTTCCAATTTGTAATTTGTCTAGTCCACAAGCTCCCAGCTCAAGTACCCAAGCCTTTTCCCAAGAACAAGAGCAGCTGATCCTCCAGTTCCCTCTCCCTGAGATTCCCGAAGATCTGTCTGTGCCATACAAGCTCTCTGGCACAACACTGATAGTGAGGTGTCAGCACAGCCGAGGTGGGTTTGATTGGGGGTGACTTTGCCCTGAGTGTTCAGCTGCTCTGTCTCACAGCTCCCAGAGTCCCTGCACTCAGCCAGCCGTCACCTTCCCGAAACACACAGCTGGGAAACGCTGTGGGCTCAGTGACAAATACCAGGGAAGGGAAAGTCACTTTGAGTGAGTGTGCAGAGGTAACATCCACAGAGGAGTCCTCCACACTTCACTGCCATTCAGATGTCACCTTGCAGCAGAGAATACATGACTAAAGAATTATGTTCTGGACAGAAAGCCCTGCTGAGACCTGGCGGTGCGTGATTAACACTGCCTTAGAGGAGACTGTGCAGGGGCCCTGTCTGCAGCGTGGCACAGCCCTGCAGAACTGTGTTACAAAACTCAGCATTTACCTTGTGAAAGTCGCAGTGGGATGCTGTGGGTGAGTAACTCCAGAGACCCTGCGGTGCCAGCTAAAGCTGTGAGGGGAGTGACAGCCCCTTCTCTGTTACTGCTCAGTACCAACCTTTGAGGCTGGTAACTGACCGCTACTCGCGTCACTATTCCCCTTCCCTTCCCGAAGGAAAATGAATGAACACGCTGCCAGGCACAGCGACCCAGGTCCTCCCGACGCTGTGGGAAGGGGAGCCCTGTCACCCCGGTCCCAGCTCGGGCCGTGCCTCCCTGCCCCGGCTGGGCTCTCCCGGGCTCCTCGACACTCTCCAGGGCTCGTCCCGCGGTCCCCCCGGCACAGACCCCGCTCCTGTGCCCCCGCCCGGCCCGGCCCGGCCCGGGACAGCGAGGGAGGGAACGGGGGAGGGCCGGAGAGCACCTCCCGCCCGGCGCGGCTCGGCCCCCGCCGGCCCATGCGGGGCGGCTCCGGGCGCTCGGTGCAGAGCCGCGGCAGCTCCCGCAGGGCGGGCCGGGTCGGGATGGGGCTGGAGCTGTACCTGGACCTGCTCTCGCAGCCCTGCCGCTCCATCTACATCTTCGCCCGGAGCAACAACATCCCCTTCGAGTTCAAGCACGTGGAGCTGTTCAAAGGTGGGACGGGCGCTGCCCGAGGCGGCGGGGCCGGGGCGGGCGCGGCCCGGCGGGGCGCGGGCTCAGCCGCTCTCTTGGCTCTTGGCAGACTCGGTGCTGGGGAAGAAGACGGCGGCGGCGAGCGGCGCGGAGCAGCCCCGCGCAGGTGAGGCCGGGGCAGGGCCGGGAGGGTCCCCACAGACCGAGCGGGCGGGGAGGGAGCGGCCGAGCCCCGCAAGCTCCTGACGCTGTAACGCGATCCCGGCGGGCGCCGGGCACAGCCCGCCGCCGCTGTGGGGCTTTGCCCTCACGGAGCCCGGGAACCGCCGCGGCCCCGGGCTTGGGGGTTTGCCAAGGCTTTGCCCTGACGAACCCCGCGGAACCGCTGCGGCCCCGGGCTTGGGGGTTTGCCGAGGCTTTGCCCTGAGGGACCCCGCGGAACCGCTGCGGCCCCGGGCTTGGGGGTTTGCCGAAGCTTTGCCCTCACGGAGCTCCTTGGACTCCCGGCCCAGGAGCTGCGCTCGTCCCTCAGGCCGCTGCGAGGGAAGCAGGAGCTCCCCGGGCCAGCCGGGGGATGCTGAACCCCGGCGCTGCCCAGGGGTGTTGAACGCCGTGCTTTCAGTGTGGCTCCAGTTCCCAGAGCAGTCCCGCAGCTCTGCTGCATCTATTTTTGTGGCTCTCCAAGGAATGTTCCTCTAGCCGTTTCTAGCAAATTAGTCACACTGACAGTCGAGGAGTGCTCTGGGAGTGCTGTGGGTTGCGACAACTCTGTTCAGGCTCCTCCAGCTGTGTGACTGTTGCCCAGTTAAATGTTGAGTTTTCCTGTAAATTGTTACTTTTGTGCCTAAGGCACAGCATGTTACTTCGAAACCTTTGGCTGAGGATTAGATGATTAGGCAGGTATGAGATTGGCAAATAGAGTGGGACTTCCCCTCTTCTATTTCCATAAAATCTTCTCCACTGCTCTTTTCATCCACCAATAAACCTCCTTCTCTGCACTATGGCTTAGGCTTAAGATTTCCTCATGTGTGCTGCCTGTCCTGCTTTTTGACTGTGGATACTCTGCTTGTTAAAGTTACACCTCAAAGCCCAACTATACACACTGTGTATCTATATCTGTCTATATCTATATAGCTATAGCTGCATTCATCCTTGGGAGTCATCAAGAACTGATTACTCCAGATAGAACTAATGTTAAACAGTTGTAAAAAACAGCTGTAAGTCAAGCCCACATCACAGCAATGATAAAGATGGACCACCCAATATCACTGAACAAAAAGGCTGGCTCTGCTGGATGGAAGCATGAGCTTAAATTCTGCTAAACTGCAAATACAAATATTGGTCTCTATTTTCATACAATAAGCAGTGGGTCCCAGTGAAGCAGCCCAGAGTTAATGTTCACAACAATGCATGTACCAGTTCACAGCTCAGTCAGAGTCTCAGCACAGGTCTGTTATGTCTATCTACAAACCAAAGTAGCTGATTCCATCCCCAGGCTGTGTCACAGGCACTGAGCTACTGTCCAACCTGCTGTAATGACATGGTACGTGGTTTGTCAGGGAACAAATATGCTCAGTATCCCTGCTGGAATTGCTGTATGATGAAAGCCCTCTGAAATCCAATTCAGGCTGCCCTCACCCACTGCTTATTTCTCATGTCCTTGTTTCTTAGTTCCCTGCTGCCCTGGATAATAAACACAGACAGCAGGACAGCCAAACAGCTGGGTCTGACGAGGGACTGCTCATTAGCTGTGAGCATTACTGACTGCAACTTTGTCCTGCACTTTTCCAAAGACCAGGTGAACACTAGAGAGCTCACCAGAGCTGGGTGTGTGGTGACCCCTGGCCTTTGGGGCCATTCTAAAAGCACTAAACAAAGCACCTTCCCTGAGCAACTCCTTGCATGACAGTAAATTTACAAACATTTGCCTCGCTGTTTCTGTGATACAAATCATGGGGGTAAGACATCCTGGACATTGAACATTTTTTATTTTTATACATTGCACATTTTAAATTATTTTTACTCAATTTTCTCAGTTATTAGGCTTAACTTGAGGTTTCTGTCAGGCTGTTATTTTTAAGAAGCCCTACCTAGGGTTTCCTGTCTCTCTTGACAGTGTTGCCTAGTTCTGCTGTGCAGATGGAGCCTCTTACCCAACTATTCACATATATACCATATATACCCATATTCACAGCAGGCAGCCAGAGACTTTTCCTAATTAAAGGGGAAATGTAGGTTTGAACCCCTTCAAATAGCAGAAGAGTGTAAACCTTAGTCTCTGATGAATCTGCTTACACTGGAATTTAAAAAAACCCACTTCTCCAAGAAGAAATAAAGTAGAGGCTAGTCAGCTGGGAAGGAGAACAAGTGGTATTGTATGCTCTGCTTGATTTAACTCATTATGTGAAATCAATCTAAGGGAAAGCAGTAATGCAGCAACCTGCCTTCTCCCAGCCCTTCCCAAACCAGCTGCAAATAAACTTGTTTGTCCAGAGGCTGGTTTTATTTCCTACTGCACATTTGCCCAGTAATGTAGACACTGCCACTGCTTCCTCAATGGGCACAAATAGTTCTTAGAGCTGGAGGTCACTATAAGTTAATGATCCTTTTTCTTGTCTTTTTTTGAACAAAGGGAGTTTTGTACAGGACCTCCTGCTGGTCATGCTGATTTGATCAGGATTTGCACTTTAATTGTCATGTCCTGTCATGAGAACCTCAAACAAGCAAAGCAAACAAATTCCTCACAGCTTTTCTTACTCAGGTGT
This sequence comes from Zonotrichia albicollis, assembly GCF_047830755.1. Classification (NCBI taxonomy): domain Eukaryota; kingdom Metazoa; phylum Chordata; class Aves; order Passeriformes; family Passerellidae; genus Zonotrichia; species Zonotrichia albicollis. The sequence continues at coordinate 11,911,252 of NC_133836.1, read as the reverse complement.
TCCTGGGCTGTTGTGCAACTCCCTGGCATTTAACTGCAGGCTGGCAAGTCTGGTGCCAGCAGTGGGAAACTGAAAGCCTGATTAGATAGTCAGCTGTTAATTCCTCCAAAGGGACTGTGGAGTTCAAATTCTTATGGAATGGTGTCTTCCTCCTGTGTTTTCCTGTTAGAAGTAGGTTGATGTGCAGAGCCAGGAGTGGCACAGGGTAGTGCAGGGTTGAGTGTTTGAGCTTCCTTGCCCCAGGCAATGTCCACTTTGTCAGTAAGTTCTGCAAATATCCTGGTATACCTGGATTAAGCAAGAGAAGTGCTGTTAGAAATATAAAAATATCCACTGCTGCATGCCACGTGGCCAGCCTGAGCCTGCTGCCTCTGCAGGCAGCTCTTACACCGACTCTGCCAATTCATTACCTTTCCTTTGTGAGCCATGACCCTATTGGGAAAACCTCACACAGTTCACTGATCATGCAGCTGGCTGCAGGTATTTCATTTACCATGCACTGGCAGATACACTTCTGACCTCAGGTTTGTCTGTTCCTGTTCTTAGGGCCATCAAACAGTGAAGGTGCAGGCAAAGTCAGCCTCTTGAAGAAAGTACCAGCCCTGAAGGACGGAGACTTCACCCTTGCAGAATGGTAAGAGCTCAGTCCTTAGATTTCCTTGGGTACCACAGTCTGTGCTGCATTCAGAAGATGTCATTCCCATGGAATAATTAAGGATCACAGAATATGTGAACGTGCTGGTTATTTTTAATAGTATAACCTCATTTGATCTCTTTCCATTTTCCGTTTGAATTGTCTTTCAGAATGTAAACAACTCAGCTGACTTAGCTTCCTCATCTCACCCTAAATGTACTTACCTCAAAATGGGATTATAAACATTGCTGGGAGATGTTTAAAGCTTATAAAAATCCCTTTCACCCTGAGAAAAGAAATCCCTTTTACTCTAGGAAAGAATTCTGTTTATCTGAATTAGTCATAAAGGCTGGGAGAACATCTACACAGATAAAATTTAGACTTTACTTTAAAAGATTAATATGGAGACTGATAATGATGTAATAATACTGAAACAATTGAACTGTAGCAGTATCAGCATGGCAGGGGTGTCTGCATTTTCTTCCATTTTGTCAGCACATTTTCTGTGGCTTTTTTTTTTTTTGTAGTAATAGCCTAAGTATTGTTGCAGATGACTAAGACATTTTTCCATCTGACTTCTGCCAGTTAGTGAAAGTATAAACATCTGGACAAACACAAAAAAAGATTCTGTAGGGTTTCCTTGCTGAGACTTCCGCTGACTTCAGTGGAAGCTGCATGCTGGAGACAGACCTGATGAAAAGACAGAAATTACCCATCAGAGAGTTTCATTTAGTGCACAGGGGTCAGAGAGATGGGTCAGAACAGGCAAGGAGCAGGTGGAGTTAGCATCACTGATAGATGATCATGGAGGTTTATTGTTTGTTTAGCCCAATGTGTTTACCCCCAGTACTGTCCAGCAGTGTTGTGATTTTCCAGCAGGTTAATGTTTTCATGGAAGCTGAGGTGATAAAGGGCTGCAGATGTCGACATGAATTAGATGCCTTTATATGGTCCCTAGACTCTGCTGGAAATCCTGATCTGCATGTTTTTTAGTGGAAGCAGCAAGCTGAGAAGGAGCAGGAGGGGGAGCTTAGGCAGGAGCATTGTGCCCTGTAACTGCCTGACCCTTTGCTGTCCCCTGCTGTGTGAGCAGCACTGCCATCCTGCTGTACCTGAGCCGCAAGTACAACACTCCCGACCACTGGTACCCCTCAGACATCCAGCAGAGGGCCCGTGTGGATGAGTACCTGTCCTGGCACCACACCAACATCAGGGCCAATGCTCCTAAAACCATGTGGATCAAGGTGAGGAGACTGAATGTGAAAATGTGAGTGAAGTGGTGTTGGTTTGTGGGAGTACTGAGCATTTTAACAGCCCCAATTCAGAGACTGTTGTGATGAAACAACAAACCTGGGCCATTCCTAGCTGGAAGGTGTAAGAATCTGTGTCTGGGCTGTTCAGGTCCTATGGAGCCCAGCACACACCATCTTACATGGACAAAGGCAAAAGACAAGAAGTGCTTTTCTCCACGTGGGGAACACAAGCCCTGTGAGGAGTGTTTGAAGGAGCTGGGGCTGTTTAGCCTGAAGAAGAGGAGACTCAGAGGTGACTTTATTGCTCCCTATACCTTCCTGAAGGGAAGTGCAGACAGATGGGGTTGGTCTCTGACAGAACCAGAGGACACACTCTCAAACTACATCAGGGAAGGTATAGGTTGGATATTAGGAGGAATTTTTTCACCAAAAGAATAATAAAGTACTGGAATGCTTTTCCTAGGGAGGTGGTAGAATCACCATCTCTGGATGTGTTTAAAAAAAGGACTGGACATGGCACTTGGTGCTATAGTCTACTTGAGGTATTAGGGCATAGGTTGGACTCGATCTTAGAGGTCTCTTCCAACCTCATTATTCTGTGATTCTGTAAATTTATTTCCTTGATAGGAGACATCACATCATCCAGGTGACCTCCCAGATGGAAAAGGGGGCATTGCCTTCTCCCAGGGGGAATTTGAGCAGAGGGGAAGGGGGCAACAGCCAGTGGGATACAGCTGAGGAGGGGCGAGAGGAGGGGTACACCAGGGAGAGAGCACCAACACTGACAGGAGGAAAGGGGAAAGCCATGTGGTGATGGGATACAAATCATGTGAACAGTGCAAATTACCAAACACCCAGGGCAAACAACTAAATAACTATTTAGTGCAATGCAGCAGAAAGGAGCAGTTCCAAAGTGATCAACATCAGGATCTGGCAAAAGCAGATTTGGCCATTTTGGTTTTTCCCTGAAAGAAGGGCTGGTACAGAAGGTCTCAAACCCAGCAGACTTTCATTGCCTGGATTTGTGAGTGAATATGTTACAGAGTTAGTGTTGCTTCCAAGGGCCTCCCCCTCCCTGCACAGCTGTGCAGAGTGTGCACACAGGCAGAGTTTGGCTTTGGTGAACGTTTGTTTTGTTGCTGGAAGCAGAAAGACTTGCATTCTTCATGCAAGTTCCTGCAGCCTCCTGAGGGTGGAAATCCAGGAGTCTTCTTCTTCCAGCACACTTATGTGCTTCTCTGAAATAGGCTCAGGGAGAGAGAGCAGAGACACACTGAGAGGCAGCTTTTCTTTACTCAGTGTAGCCAAACCAATTTACATTTAGGCAAAATTACCTGGTTCAACCTGAGTCAGAAAATCATTTAGTATCAGATGATTTTGCTGGACACCTATTTCCAGCCAACTCAGCAGAATTAATGCAGCTATCCCTAGAGAGAGCTAGGTGCAAGTATAGTTCTGCAAGGACAGCTGGCATGGAATTTCACATGAAATCAGGATTGCTAGTAAATTGGTAACTTCACAACTCCCTTATAAATTTGCTCTTGTTTGTGCCTAACAAAGCATATCAGGACTCATTTATCTTCTTGAATTTATTGGTATTTGATTTTTTGGCTAGAGAGTACAGAGAAGCAATTCAAATATGAGGCAGATTCATACAAGAAGCAGTTTCTTCCAGCCTCTGCAGGCTGTCACTGCAGTGCTCCAAGGGAAAGAAATCCAACTAATTGCTGCTGATGGTGATTAGATAGCCCAGATGCAGAAAAGGTCCTCAGAATAACTGTAAATATGGAAACATATAAAGCCACCTTGTCAGAGAAGCATATTAGCTAGAAATGGGAGAAGATAGCCCTGAGATAAGGAGAAGGAAGAAGAGCTGTTTCAAGCAATTTTACCCAAAGATCCCAACATGCATTATTGGAGTCACTTAGGAAGAAAACTGGCCATGAATTTTCTGATGAAATGGATTCCACATGTATTTGGCCAAAATCCTGGCTTGGATTAAGCAATCCCAACTTGAATTGTTGAATATACTAGCAGTGAGTAGAAATTCAGTTCACTTGCACTGATTGAAATTTGTGTTTATAATTTTGATTCTCAGTTAAACACACTGTACTTCTGTAGCTGTGGAAGGTGAAGGCAGCACAGCTGAGAAACACTGGGGGCTCCAGTGGTGCATTCACCTCTGACAGTGGTGAAAAATATTGCAGAAAGGCAACCACCCCCTGTGCCAGCAGGTCTGTGCAGACACAAGGACTGCACTTCTGTGATTGCTCCACCAAAATTTCTAGTGGTTTAAAGATTTAAGTGGTCAACACCATTTTTACACAAACCTTTCAGTGGCTTTAAGCTACTGAAAGGTTTGTGTAAAAATGGTGTTGACCACTTCCAGCCTTGCTGCCTGATGTCACACAGAGGAAGCCATTTCTGTCTCTCCAGCCAGTGTTGATAAATTCTAGTCCTTCCAATGCTCCTGCCACAGGTACCACCCTTCCCTCCTCTCCATCACCCTGCAGGACAGGCAGTGCCTGCAGCACCCAGTTCCACAGCAGGGTGGGTGGCTGCTGGGCAGCTGCTGGTGACACAGAGCATCTAACAGGGGTGACTGTGGCAGATTTGTCTTCCCTGGAGCTGTTCCCCTTTTAATTTTTGTAGCCCAGCAGGTTGGAGTGGGAGGGCACAGCTGCCAGGCACAGAATGAGGTGAGGATCCTTGATTTTGTTCCTCACATTGCTGCTGATTAGCTGAGCTCACTGCTGTGGCAGGTCACAGTTAGGACTGCTGGTGTGCTCTCTGTCCAGGAGCTCTGTGGAGCTCTGCCATCCCCTTCTGTGGCTTAATTGCAGGGTTCTGATGATCCTGGGGTGTAACTTCAATTGCTACTACCAGAGAAGATGGTCATGTGTGCTGCTGTGTCCCTTCTCTCCTCAGGTGTTGATTCCCCTCTTCACAGGGCAGCCTCTGCCCTCGGAGAAGCTCCAGGAGGTGATGGAGGGGCTCTCCACTTCCCTGAAGCAATTTGAGGAGAGGTTTCTGCAGGACAAGGCTTTTATCATTGGCAGTGAGATCTCCCTGGCAGATCTTGTGGCCATTGTGGAACTGATGCAAGTGAGTGCCTGGAGTGTGGTGAGGAAGCTCAGCACAAGGAAAACAGATGCTGCTGAGCAGGGAGGGGCAGCATGTGGGAACTCTTCACTACAGGAGAAGTCAGGGCATATCTTGGCAGAACTGGCCTAAGACAATGGGGAGAATGTGGGAGTGGGTTCAGAACAGCAATGAAAATCAGGAAAAAGAGCTGGCTGCAACAGATCTCTTTTGTTTCTCATCTGTAGCAATAACCTTTTCTTCATTTTTTATCATGACTTTCTTTTGAACCTCCAGAGAAGGAGGTAATATATATAAATGAGGAGCAATAGCAGAGAAGTCTGATGAAATGAGACAACCATATAGGAATATTTTTATCATTCAAGAGTATAATACTTGCCCATGCCATGTCTGGAAGATGAAATAATTAATTTCAGAGGCAATCAAATTAAGTTTGTTACAAACTGATTTTTCCCTGCCAGGCCAACAGCAGTGATTTCTTTCTCCAAGGGACTGAAATCCAGCAGTTCTGTTCTCTGCAGTGTTCCAGAGAGTGGCACAGGCAGAAAGCAGCAGGGAGTTAGATGATGTTAGTTAGGACACTGGTTCAGTTAAACACATTTTGTGCTGGGGGTTGCTGTATAACCCAGCACTCTCCACTGCAAACTGGGCAGTGGTCCCTGGAACTGCCAGCCAACATCTTCAGTGTCATGGCTGAAAATCACTCACAGAATGTGCACATCTATGCTGCCCTAATCAGCTATTCCAGCACCCTGAGCTGTAAATGCCCTTTAAAATCCAGCTTAGCTTTTATGTCCCCCACACAGGTACCAGAGATTTCCCTTTTTCCTACTGCTCCTCCATGAGCTCTTCCTTTTTTTCCCCTTTACCTGCAAGTCTCCTTTCAGTGCCTGTGTCTCAGCTCAGAGGTGACTGCCCCAAGCCTCACTGTTGCTCTCTCCCCTCTCTGCAGCCTGTTGGAGTTGGTTGTGACATCTTTGAAGACAGACCCAGGCTGAGGGAGTGGCGCAGGCGGGTGGAGGATGCTGTGGGCAAAGAGCTTTTTTTCCAAGCCCACGAGATGATCTTCAATATCAAAGAACTGAGCAATATTCAAATTGATCCACAGCTGAAAGAGCAACTGGCACCTGTGTTGATGAAGATGTTGAAATGAAGTAACCTATCTTAGCATTTTTCCTGCCTTTTTTTTTTCCTTTTTAATTTCTTCTCTGACATCCAGTTCTCCATGTAACTGGAAAGAGCACTGTAATTCTAACACAGAAATTGCAGAGTGGGCCAGGTCTTTCTTGTATCTGTGGTGGGGGGGGGTGAAGCTGGGGGATGTTTAAGACCTAAAACATTAAATTTATACAGAAGGCTGAGGCCCTACAGGTCACTTAACATGCCTCTGGGTTTTATTTCAGTGTCAGTCTTCTCAGAGATGGTAGAGACAAGAATGGTATTTCCTGACAATTCCAGCCAGCCTACAAACTGGGAATGTTAAAGAAGTGAATAGGATGAGGATCATTGTTTTAACATTTGTACTGCAAAGTGTGCCTGATCCTCATCTTCCCAGCATGTCTGTACAGACAAGTACAGCACAAAAATGAAAAAAAAAAAATTTAAAGGTTTCTTATTGTTGAGGCATCTTGCTTGGCTGTCCATGTACGTTCCACAGTTCTTTTTCCCTTGAAGTTCCTTTGAGAAATTTCTTTGTATTTCTACAATGGTGAATCTTTATAATTCTTCAGTTCAACTGCTGCTTTGGATTTCTGAAAGCCTGGCTTCTGTTGGTGCTCTGTCTACCAGTACATGTGTGGCAGCAGCTGTTCTTGGAGATTCCTGCTGCTGGTGGCCACAGCCTTGGAATACCTAAAAACCCATGTTAAAGTTATATAGGGGGTACCCTGAAAGAATGCATTCACAGTGTATTCATGAAAGAGAATATAACAGTATACAAATTGGGGTTTTTTCTGTGGTTATACTGTAACAGCACATTTCTCCTAGGAAATGCAGGGAGGGAATAAATGCAGACATGCTCTTCTGAGACTGTTTTGGATGGAACTTCACCAAGTAAGTCATCCAGTGCAGCTGAAGTAATAAGAGAGATTTTGTGGCATTGAGCAACACATGCATCACAATAAAAGGGCAAAGAGTTGTTTTGGAGCTTTTGGGCTCTTTTTCTTGGCTGTTAGTTTCTGCTCAAACACAAAATCCTTTTGTATTGCAGCATAATTTATGAGATAAAACTGAGCAAATCCAACCATTTCCAGTTTCTTCAGTTGAAAATAACAAATTGTAAAGGATGCAGAAATTGCTGGAATATATATGTGTATATTTCCATTCATAAGTAGTTGTTGCCCTTACCCTAAAATCTCTGCCAAAAAATTCTTTCTATAAAGACTAAACAAAATGAGTAATGAAATTCAGGAATTGCTTCCTTCACTAATCAAATAACTGTTTGGTTTTTTTCCCTCTAGTGCTACCATGTCTTGGCTAGTGACATTTTTTGCTGGCAAGTTCTAAAAAACCTGTTGTTTTCTCACGGTGTTTTTCACCAAGGTTTCAGTTCTAGATACAGCTCTGTCCTAGAAATCTTTGCCCAGCCTTCTTCCAGGCTGTTTTTTGCACATAACTCTTTGTGCCAGTATTGTCTTCATTAGCAGCAGTGAAGGCCAAGCAAAAAGAAAATAAAAATTAGCAATTTCATCAGTTTTCATTAGCATAGAAAACGAAGATGTCACATCATTACACAAGGCAAATTTTCCCAACAGTTTTGTGCCTTAAATGATGACCTTTTAGTAGAGCTGGCTCATTACCCTTTGTTGTAAAGGAGCTCATGGAGCCTCACTGGACAGTAGCTCAGCTTCTGATGTCTAGTTTGGACACCTGTGATCTGCAGATTAGACTGACCCTGTGAGCCAGCATGCCGAGGTCACTTACCAACTTGAGAGTTCAAAGTCCTGATTGCTCAAAGTCCTTGTAATTAATACACGTTAGATAAAGCAGTAAAGCTCTCTGCTTGCTTTTTAATTTCAATTTGTTGGTTGTTAAGAGAAATTACCATTCTCAGCCCTCCCTGCACAGAGGTGCCATGTAGTGACCTGAAATGTTTTTTCTCTCTCAGTAAGGGCTGTCACAAACGTATTCTACCCATCCATTAGTGAGATGTGATGGTTTTGGTTATAGTAGGGCAAGGCAACCCTGATGCTCTGGGAGAAAGGAGGCATCTGACTCCATCTTATCAGAAGGCTAATTTATTACTTTATATTATTCTATATTACACTATATTACATTATATCTAAATTGAATCTGCCAAGCACTCCGCTGCACAGAATCTTGTGACTGTCAGCCAACAGTCCTGACACACACACAGCTGGCCCTGATAGGCAAAGGAAACAAAACTCCATCACTGTGGGTAAACAATCTCCATATTGCATTCTACTTTTGCACAAACACAGGCTCAGCAAATGAGATAAGAAATGTTTTTCCTTTCTGTGAAAAACGCCAATCACTTGTTTTTAAAATTTTAAAAGTTTAATAGTAATAAAATGGTTATAAAAATAGTAATACAATAGAGTAATAATAATTTGGACAAATTGAGTTAGGACAATATGAGACAATAGAGATAAAGAGTTACGGACAGTCCGGGTACCTTTTCTGGGTAGTATGAGCCCTAAAAAGGACCCACATTAACAAAGGATTAACCCTTAAAAGTAACAGCCCGTTGCATATTCATACACTTCATCCATGATGCATAAATTCCATTCAAACACAGGATTCTGTCTGGTCATCCTCAACTTCTTCCTTCCAATCCTAACCGCCTTCGAGGCAGGAAGAAGTTCGTTTCTTCTGATAAGAGAGCATTAAATTCTTTTTCTCTGAAAGATTTAGGTGTCCTGGGGCTGCTATCTGGTGCAAGTGCCTCATTCCTTTCTTTAAAAAATCCCACTAACATAGTTCTTGTTTTAACTATAAAAGTTACCTTTTAATTACAAGACTGCAATTATCATATTATTAAAATGTTAATACAGCACTACTAATCAACACATCAAAATACATATAGTAAATATCTGCGTAGAGCCATATAATATGCACTTTTCACACTTTCTCTGAGGCTCAGAGAATGTGAATCCCAGAAATATTCTTGGGAAGTTGTGCCTTGCTTTTCTCTGTGAGGAGAAATGGGGCTACGTTTGGTCTCGCAAATGAGAGTGAGTCCCACAGCCATAGAATCGCCCACGGTGAGTCCCACAGGCCCGGCAGCCGCTGGAGCGGAGTGACGGGCCCGGGGCGGGCACCGCTGCGGGCGGTGTCGGGGCTGAGCCCGCCCCGCTCGGCTCCGCTGCCGGGGCGGCTCCAGGGGCGGGACACGGGCCGGGCCGGGGCAGAGGCGGCTCCGGGGGCGGGACACGGGCCGGGCCGGGGCAGAGGCGGCTCCGGGGGCGGGACACGGGCCGGGCCGGGGCAGAGGCGGTGCAGGCCGCGGGCAGCCGGAGCAGCAGGAGCAGGAGCAGCGCCATGCCGTTCGTGGAGCTGGACACCAGCCTGCCGGCCGAGCGGCTGCCGCCGGGGCTGGCGCAGACCCTGTGCGCCGCCGCCGCCGAGATCCTGGGCAAACCGGCGGAGGTGAGCGGGGCCGGGAGCGGGGCCGGCGGGGCTGACGGTGGCTAACTAACCGTGACTAACTAACCGTGTCTGTCCCGGCAGCGGGTGAACGTGACGGTGCGGAGCGGGCTGGCCATGGTGCTGTCGGGCTCGGCCGAGCCCTGTGCCCAGCTGGCGGTGTCGTCCATCGGCGTGGTGGGCACGGCGGAGCAGAACAAGGCGCACAGCGCCCGCTTCTTCGATGTCCTGACGGCGCAGCTGGGCCTGGGCCCCGAGCGGTGAGTGCGGCCCGGCGGGGGCTCAGGCGAGGCACTGTGCTCAGCCCAGGGCAGCGAGAGCGTCCTCATCGGGCCTACGGGTCTGTGGGGTCCAGGGACATGGAACACGACAAACAAGTGCCAAGGAGATGTTCAGAGCAGTGGAGATAGTGGCAGTTCCCGTGTCCTCCAGGAGACTAAGTTGTGATACAGATCCAAGACAAGATTTCTAACAAACACTAAGTGCTCATGGATGCTGAATCCCAGACGTGTTTTGGAGCCAGATAAAACCTTAGACTGGTGTGCACTTGTTGAACAGTCTGGGCACTACTGTTCTCTGAAGTTCAGTAGTTACAGTTGGTGAAACTGGTGCAAAACCCCACTGGAATTGGTAAAGCTTCATCCTGCCAGGGTGTCACCTGCCAAATGCTGGAACAAGGCTGTTCCTGAAGGTCAGCCATGTCCATCTCTGTCACCCTGGTTTTTTAAGATTTTCTAAGCCTTCTGATGTTGACATTCCTGGAGTGAATTTTCTCACACACTTTCTGTAAATAACTCATTGTTTTACATTCCTTTATAGAGGAAGAGAGAGTTGATGGACTGTTGGTTTGACCAGTGACATTGCAGAGGTGTCAATGTCACCTTCCAATCCACTGTCACGTTTGTAAAGCTATAAATATTAGAGTCAGAGAATAAAACTTCCCTTTTTTCCCTTCACCTTGAGTAGTAGTGTGCTTGTGTTTTCTCGTGTCCCTCAGCGACACATCTCTGCTTGTCTTACCCATTTCCCCAAAGGAGAGGGATAATAGTACTTCCCTGCCTCTGGGGTGCTGTCAGGATAAATCCCTGGCAAGATTATGCACTATGTGGCTCCTTCTAAAATGGACAAGTATCACATTTAAATTGCTTTTGTTTGTGTGGGTGAAGTCTGTTTGTACCCTGACCCATACACAGCTTATGTTTCCTGCTGTTAAATTAACAACCTGAACTGTAAGACAGACCCTAGTGCAGATTTTCTACTATGTTGCATACTGAGCAGCAATAATGTTTAATTGTAAAATAATGTTTCCTGTCCACATTTTTGCTTTTTTACCAAAAGGATTGTCATCCGCTTTTACCCTGTGGAGGCCTGGCAGATTGGCAAGAACAGGACAGTCATGACATTCCTGTGATCCTTGGAGCAGCTGCTGGAGCAAAGCCAGGATGAAGGCAACCCAGAGATGATCAGCTCTGTCTGTCTGTCTGCTTGTTTCCTCTTGAGATCCACTCTGTGTAGCTCGATTCACTTTTGTATTTGCGTCCTGTACACACAAAGTTCACGACTGAGGCAATCAGCTGCTTATACTGAAATAGTTCAAAGTCTTTGTCTCAAGTTCAGGCCTAGACAAAGCTACTTGTAGCAATAAAAAGTTTAATTCTAGAACATTTGGCTTTACTCAGGAGCAGAGAGGTTCTGAGGTTTATCTAGTTTTTCTCATCATTTGCAAGGCAGAAAAAAATCCTTTTTTCTGTTTCTCTGTGGCAGCAGAAGAGTCTCAGGCCAGTGAAGATGACCTGGAAATCAAATTGTTTTTTCAGGCTCCCCTGAAAACCCTTTCTGGAAAGAGGGGTGATTATTGGGAGAGAAGTTTAGGCATTGAAGAATCATATCAGATCCTGTGCTCTGTGCTCTGCCCTTGCCACCTCCTGTAACTGCTCCTACAAAGTGTTATTTGTTCACAAGGTTTCCAGGGCTCAATGTCTGTCTGCTGATGGCAATGGCTGGAGGAAAGAGTCAGTTTTGAAGACCTGCACTGTGCCACCAGAAAATATTTTGAAGTTTCTGCTACTGCCAGCTGCCAGCTTTAATTCCTGTTATTCACTGCTTGTCCAGAGTCCTTTTCCTTGCTGTTATGGGGAGTTTTGGGATGATAACAGCATCTCACTGTGATCTGTGCTGATGTTTCTGGCTCAGTGTCCCTGCAGAGAAGTGTTTTGGGTTTTTAGGACCCATATACTCCCTCACTTTGTAAGTAGAATACACAGGGCATTTCATTATAACAAAAGCAGGGTACTTTTTGTGTACAATGTTGCCTCTGCCTTCTGCTGCTAATAAAATTATTTATCAGTTCCTTTTCTCTTTGTGATTTGGCCAGGGGGAGGTCAGGGAGCTCAGGGCACATCCCTGGGACATGGGGGTGCAAGAGAACACAAGAATGAAGGGGGCTTCTGTGCTCCTTCATCATTCCAAATGGAGTTTTATTTGTTTATGGCCTGAGGTATCTTCTAATTACCATTTAAAATTTGTTTGTTCCCTGTACACCATAAATAATTTCTGTGTTTGACAAATCTGACAGGAACACAATACCAAACACAAATTTGTGTATCAGGCTGGGGGGCTGCACCTTGTCTGGTCAATAAACTGTCACAAAGCTTCTTTTGCTTTTCTTTTGCTGGCTCACAGCACTGGGGGTTTGTAGGTGTTACTGCTTGCACACTGACATTGTGCCTGCCCAAGTCTCTCCACTTTCTCAGGAGGTTTTTCAGTCTCAAGTTGTTGAAACTCAGGCAACAACCAGGTAGGTGACCTGAGAACTGACTCAGCAGTACAGGGTTGCAGAGAAGGGGGTGCACAGCCTGGCTTTGCACCAGGTTGAGGTGAATATTCCAAAATGCAGAAAATGTTCTCCCTTTAATGCTGATCTGCAGATGGTTCATTTCCTGGAGGTGCTTCTGCCTCCTGAAGTAAGAACCACAGCCCCTTGCTGTGGAGAGCCTGGTTCAAACATGGCTTAAAGAAAGAGGCCATGAAGGTGCTCAGCTAAGGGAAAAATAAAAGGCAGCTGTAAAGCAGCAGTTCCCAGGCTTGATTCTATAAATAATTAAGGTTCTCAGCCACCTTTTATATAAACAACAAGATTCTCAGACCGTTTCCTCAAAAACAGGCAGATATCCTGTCCTTGGTTGCTCTGGGAACAGATATAAAGGTTTTGAGTACTTTTCATATCATGGTGAGAACACTGATCTTGGTTTCAATAAACAAACTTCAGGTATTGTAAACAAAAGGAGGAGCTGAAGTTTTCTCTACAGCCTATCGGGAGCTCAGGTTTTGCAATATGCATGAAGTGAATGAACACTGTTATAAAAAGGTGCCTGGTTGATCAATAAATCAGAGTCAATGCTCATCAATCGGATGGTCGTCTCCCTTCACTTCAACACCTTGCCAAAACCTTTGTTTCCTTCAGAGAAACCTTGCTCAGCCCTGGGCCCCAGCTCTCTTGGTTTTGGGCCATGTTGGCCACTCTGGAGGCTTCTGCAGGCTCTGCTTTCCTCACCCTTGGCTGCTCCCAGTGTGGGCTTGTGCCTGGGAACAGCTTCCCCAGGATTGCAGAGTTGAGCAAGAAGATGTAGGAAAGTTCATGTTGCTCTGAAGAAATGGCCTATTTTTTACTTCACTGAGCTAATGTTGGAGTAGGTTTGACAGTATTTTGGGACTTGAGAAGGATAACCCCCCTTCAAAGGGGTTATGCAGGCCCCTGGAACCCCCCCCAGGGCATGAACACATCAACCAGAAAAGCAGGAAACGTTTTTCAGTCCTCAGGTTAGAGAAAATCAGATACACCACCCTTATCTATGGCTCAGCAATGACATCATAAAATCACTTTCCCTTGCATGCAGCTGGTCCCTGTTCCATGGGCTGCAGCCTGCCTGACATCTGGAGTTAGCAGCTCCCACCTATGGTTAATCTTTTTTGTTGTAACTTCCCAAGCTCAGCCTCCTAAGGTTAACAAATATTTCTGCTCCCCAGATATGTTCAAACTGAAAGGCAATGCCCTGATTTTGAGCACTGAGTAACCATTTCCTAGCCCCAAACCTTTGGACTTTGGACAATCTGTCTGTGTGTTTACACTGGAGAGGAGCAGTGAGGCCCTGGGGATGATGCAGGGCACCACCGACAGGAAGGTGCTGCAGGGCTGTGAGAGCTTTGTGAGTTCCTCTGCAGACACAGCAGTGATGCTGCTGCTCACAGCAGCTTGGTGTGCCATGGTGGAAAGCAGGGCATTAACACAACTGCTCCATTTGAGGTGAGCAGGGCTCTTCCTCATGGTGCTCAGGGGTGATTCAGTGCAGTGCTTGAGCACCAGCTTACCCTCATCAGTGAGTGTGATGTGTTGGAGCAGCAGGAGTATTGAAAGGTGAGGTTCTGCCCCACAGCTGGGGCCTTGCCAGCCTGTCTGGGCTGTGCTGGGGTCTCTGTGGGGCTGAGGATGGCACATCTCTATCTCTGACACTGCTGTCTGACTGTGACCGTGCTCACAGGGGTCTGAGGGAAGAGACGAGGATCTGACTCCATGTTTCAGAAGGCTTGATTTATTATTTTATGATATATATTATATTAAAACTATACTAAAAGAATAGAAGGAAGGATTTCATCAGAAGGCTAGCTAAGAATAGAAAAAGAAAGAAGAATGATAACAAAGATTTGTGGCTCAGACTCTCTGCCTGAGCCAGCTCACTGTGACTGGCCATTAATTACAAACAATTCTATGAGACCAATCCCAGATGCACCTGTTGCATTCCACAGCAGCAGATAACCATTGTTTACATTTTGTTCCTGAGGCCTCCCAGCTTCTCAGGAGGAAAAATCCTAAGGAAAGGATTTTTCATAAAAGATGTCTGTGACATCTGACCACCTTACACTTTATAAATAAAGTCATTTCCACACAGAGCTGTCTCAGTGCTGCTGGGCTCCACTTCCCCCAGACCCCAGGGGCACCAAGTGTGTTCCCATCTCCAGCTGGCTCCATGGCTTTAGGGAAACTCAGTGGCCTTGGGCTGATTTTCAGCCTCCTGGACAGGGCATCCACACACATTCAGGGTTTTGCCCACACACCCCACACCAGCTGCATTTGAAGCTCATGGGGCAAAATAACATCTGATCTTCCTGGCACCTGCTGAGTAGGAGAAGTCTGAATTTCTGAAGCTGGAATCCAAATTTTGCAGATGGGCTGCAAAAAGAGGGTGACAGGGCTTTACTTTGTGAAGGAAAGCAGCTCTTGTGCAGGTGTTTGAGGGCTGAAAAGGCAATTCTTTCTGCCCTCACACCATTTTTCTGTGAGAAATCCCCAGACAGATTCAGTTTGGAAGATCAGATCCACATTTTGGAGTTGGGCTGCTGAAAGACAGTGACAGTACCTTTCCTTGGCAAGGAATGCTCATGGTCCCAGTGTTGATGGGTCAGACAAGACTGTCCAGGGGCACAGGAACTCCTTTCTGTCCTGACAGCTTTTTAGTGGGATCAATCCTTGGATGTATTAATCCTTGGAGGTGGTATCCAAATTTTGGTGGTGGATCCCTAAAAGGGAATGGTGACACTTTTCCATAGGAAAGAAAACAGCTGGCCCCAGTGTTTCAGGGGCAGACACCAGGCCGCCCAGGGGAGGTAAGGGCCAGCAGCACTTTGCTGTCCTGGTACTTTTGGGTGTTGATGAAATGAGCCTTAAGCTGTGCCAGGGGAGGTTTAGATTGGATATTGGGAGCAATTTCTCCACAGAAAAACTAATTCAGACATTAGACCGTGTTGCCTGTTAAAAACGGGACCAGAGTCCCGGTGCTGAAGTGATTTCAGTATTTACTATAATAAAAGAAAGGCCTAAAGCAAGGGACCCTGAGCCGAGCAGGAGCGCTCCCGTCGAGGATGGAGCAGCGCCGGCGCTGGGGCTGCTCAGCAGCGATAGCCCCGATGTCCCAGGGGAACGGCACAAATTCAGTGGGCCTGTTTTTTGTCCCTCTGGATTGTTTTCTGTTTGGATCCTTTATTTGCATGAAGGTTTAAGGCGGCTGATTGGCCATTACAGCTCTGTCCCGGCTGGCTCGTTTCGCTTGAGGGAGATGCACTTCACTTAGGTGTAATACGGTATGCTCAGTACCGTATTTCTCATAACTACCCTTTTAACCCTTTTTACAATAACCAAACTATAGTACACGCTTAACAACTATCAACTATTCTACAACAGTTCCTAACCTATTTTTAACACTGCCCAGGGAGGTGGTGGAGTCACCGTCCCTGGGAGTGTTTAAAGAAAGACTGGATGTGGTCTGGCCGGCACGGGGGCGTCGCTCCCCAGCCGGGACCCCGACGCCGGGGCTCCCTCAGACAGCGCCGAGCGCCCCGCAGTGCGCGGCCCTGCCATTGGCTGGCTGCGGCAGGGCGGCCCGGCCAATGCGGCGCTGCGTTGTTGGCGCCGCGGCTCCGGAGGCGGTTGCGGTGGAAACGGGCGGAGCGCGGCTCCCGGGGGAGCGGCGGGAGCCTGAGGGAGCCGCGCCGGGAACGCGCGGGAGCGCCCCGGGAACCCCCCGGGAGCAGCGCCGGCATGCCAGGGGCCGCCCCGCGAGGTGAGTGTCCCGTCCGCCTGGCCCCGCGCAGGGGCAGCGGCGTTCGGGCCCTGCCCCGTGAGGGTGGCGAGAGCCCGGCCTGGGCGGCCTCGGCCGTGCCCGTCCCTCCGCGGAGCCGCGAGCGGAGGCGAACGGGGGCTCCCGGCCCCGTGTGCCGCCCTCCGGGCCAGCGGCGAGAGCAGCGTCCCTGGGCTCCGTGCGGAAAGTGATCGTGTTCCGTCAGAACGGCTGTGCTGAAGCGAGGCGGAGCTTTGCAATGTTAAAAAAAGAAACCCAGAACAAAAGTCAAGTGTTACTTAAACGTGTATGTGCAGTGTATGGATCCCCAGTGTAGCAGGAGCAACAAAAGCTGGGAAAGCCCAAGTCACTCCCTTTGTTTCTTACTTACAAGTTGCGAACACAAGTTCTGGGAGCAAGAGCTGACATTGGAAATATTTACTTAAATTTTAAACTGCTAAGGTTAAAGGAGGGAAGGTTTTGAAGGCAAAAGTCCTATTGCCTTTGAGGATGTGCACACCTGTTGTAGCCACAGATTTATAGCTGAGACACTCTTGTGTCTGTTAAAATTCAAACTGGTTTGTACTTAATATGAGAGAGGAGTTATTTTTTGCCTGCTTGTCTCGTGTAGCTGTGTTCCTCTGGAGTGCTGATAGTGACACACTCAGTTCAGAAGTGCTGTGGCACTGCTGTAGCTCCCTCCCTCAGTTGTGCAGCCATGTGCAGTGCCTGGTTTAAACCAGAATGAAATAACACCCTGCCAAAGCTGTGGGGTAACACCTGCCCCTGTTTGCCAGCAGCACCTCAGTCCTCTTTGGTTCTGTGCTTTCAGCCTGTGAACACCAGGCTGGAGTGTGGTTGTCACTAAGTTCCTGCCTGTTACAAGCTTCCAGTATAAATAATAAGTGGAACTGAAATTGTTTTCCCACGTTTTCTGCAGCTGCAGTTTCCCCAAGAGTCCAGCCTTGGATGTAAAGCCTTGACTGTAGTCCCTGCTCTTGCCTTCCTCTGCCACCTTGAGCAAGATTATTTGGATTCAGCAAAAGACTTGGGCATATTACTGAATACAGGCATTTTTGTAAGTGGATTTAAACCCCATCAACTTAACTATGTCATTGATTTGGGATCATACAGACTGACTTACTTAAATGTCACAAGCATCTACACCCTGTCCAAATGTGTAACATTCAGTCTATCTGAAAGTAACCATTAATATCTCTGCATGTATTTTCTTAATGTGAAAATAGACAAGGAGTTTGTCCTGAAGAAGATTTGAAGTTTTATTAATGTTTATCTGGTGACTTTAAAGAGAAAAATGCTTTATTGCTGTGCAGTTGTCGGTTTGATTTAACCACAGGCAGGGAGAGCCAGTGGTGCACGAGCCAGCAAATGCTCATTGCTGAATGAGTGAAATTCCTGTCAGACTTTATTTTCTCTACATGCAGAACTCATCATGATGATGTATGAATTAATTCAGCTTAGAGTTCAAAACTCCCACTGCTTCCTGCTGTGGTTAATTCTGGATTTACTCTTCTATTAATGCATATTAAAGACTGTTTTTAGCCTGTCTTGCATATGTCATCTTCTTGTTTGAGTTGATGGGAATGTTTTATCTTGTAGCAGTGAAGGTTTTCTATAAAGCAGCACAGATCTCTTTCATATTTTTTGCCTTTACTAAAATGATGTTTCAGGCAGTTAATTGAATATAAATTATGGGCTTACTTATGAAGAAAAATTACTTACAGGTTATAAAAGTGTATTTACCTTTTCACACTTTTTATCAGTGGTAAAAAAGACTGGAAATATGAGTGTCCTTTTTCAGAATGAAGAAATGCTAGTTAGAAAAAGTTCCATTTCTTTTGTTTGCACCCATCTAGTAGATGTAAGTGTGTCTGCAGTAGCTGGAACTTGTTTTTGCATTGGGGCTGGTCTGTAGAGGTTGGTCAGGATACTCAGAACAGCTGTGGGACAAACACTGGTGCTGTTCTAGCAGGGGTGGCAGTAATGAAAATTATTCCTCAGTGGAATCATTGTTCCTCAGTTGTTGGGCTATCTCTTAGCATGGGGTGGTGGTTAATTGGTTATTAAAGTATTCCTGTAAAGTATTGTCTTTTATTTCTGAATGTTTTTTCTGTGAACAGAATAAATATTCTAATCCTGTTTGCTTTCCAGGCCTCTTTGTGACAGACTCTTCCTTCTATTCTTGGAGACAGACATTGTGAATAGTTGTGAACATGGTAAGGGTTTTTTGAGGTGTTTTGGTAGAAATAAAATTGAGAATTTTCCTCTTTCCCTGGGACTAAGAATAAATTGCCATAATGAGAACTTTGTTTTTGGAGTGATTGTAGTTATTGGTAAATTTAAGAATTTGGGAAAAAAATCATTGTAATGCATATGGGTATTTAGGAAAACTCTTGCTTGCAAGACACTTGAAATTTGGTTTTTTCAGCTGATTTTGGATGGGAAATGGTTTTGATTTATTTGATTTATTTATTCGCAATTAGAGATGATTAAATTAATGACAGCTCTTGTAACTTTGTGTAGAGATCTCTCAGTATTGTTTGTGTGCCAGTTAATTAATAAAAAGAGAAAAATCCAGTTTTCAAAGGACACTGGGACATCTGTAGGTGTCACATTTCTCACATTTCTCGTGATGTCTCAATTGCCGTTCCAGATCCGCATTGCAGCGCTGAACGCGAGCTCCACGGTGGAGGATGACTATGAAGGTACCTTCAAAAGCCATAAAACACAGACCAAGGAAGCTCAGGTGAGTCATTCCACAGTTATCTTAATGAAGTTTTGTCTTGATGGGAGTTTTGTCCTCTAGTTGTAGGGATTTGTTCAACCATGATATTTTTGTTCTTATAAAAGTTTAGTTACTCTATGTCTTGATAGAGTAACTTAAACTTCACTCGAATTATTTTAGGACAGTAACACAAATGTTCTGCTGTATAGCAGAAAGTGTTGAAAGTGTGAAACCACTGAAATACATAATAAATATATTTAATACAGTTTTCTTAATAAATACATTCTAATTATTTCAATCACAGGAAGCAGAAGCTTTTGCTTTGTACCACAAAGCTCTGGACCTTCAGAAACATGACAGATTTGAGGAGTCTGCTAAAGCTTATCATGAGTTACTTGAGATTCGTCTTCTGAGGGAGGTCAGTGACCTTGGGACAATGACACTCCAGAAACAGTTTGCTGAATTTATCTTACTTCACTTCTAACTGGCTAACTAGAAATGTCAGTACTTGTTACTTGTCTGATTCCTAATGCCCACATTGCATTTATTTTTTCATTTCACTAGGCAGTTCTTTCTGGTGATGAGAAAGAAGGGCTGAAACACCCGGGTTTGATGTTAAAATATTCCACCTATAAAAACCTGGCACAACTGGCAGCACAGCGGGATGACTTAGAGACAGCCATGGAGTTCTATCTGGAGGTACAGTGCAGCTGAAATTAGACACTGGAGCCTTAATGTTTGTAAAAACTTAATAAAATACAGACAGACACATCCAGCATGCATCACATCAATGTACAGTTGAATACCCTGGTTTTTCTGATGCTCAATGGGATAAAATTGGTCCACCAAAGCAGTTGTGGTCCTGCTGTGAACTAAAGCTCTGCCAGTCCTGCAGCAAGGTGGGTTTGCATGTCTGAAATGTGGATGATTCAGTTTGTTGTGTTTCCAGGCTGTAATGCTGGACTCCACTGATGTCAATCTCTGGTACAAAATCGGCCGTGTGGCGATAAAGCTGATCCGCCTGCCCTTGGCTCGGCACGCTTTTGAGGAAGGGCTCAGGTGCAATCCTGACCACTGGCCTTGTTTGGATAACCTTATCACCATTTTGTATACACTCAGTGACTACACAAGTGAGTACAGTGCATGAAAAGCATCTCAGTATGTGATTTTACATACCAGAAAAAATTGTTACAATGAAATCTATAGGTTGAAGTGTGTCTTGCTTAAGCAGTGCAGCAGGGTTTGATAGAGACTGCTACTCCATGATAGAGATTTTACTGAATTATAAAGCATGATAGTTTAGAGAAGTTTTATTATTTATTTTTGGTTGCCCTAAAAATAAATGTCTGTGGTCTCACAGATCAGAGCCTCTGCAGGAAGTTCCCTATACACTGTTCCTCTGCCTTTCCACCTATGTTGGTTTTGGCTTTCTAGTAATTTCCTGCTGCACAGCTCTAGGGTTTGGGAATAAATCTGCAGTCTCATTCATAGCCTGGAAGGATTAATTGTAGTTACAGCAGTGGCTACACTGCTTGCTTCACTAATGGAATCTGCAGTGAAGACATTTGATAACATAAAAATGGTGAATAATTGTGTTGTTTTATGGTTCTAATTTCCTCTGTGCCAGAACAGGCTTGAAAGTAAGTGAAAGATGTACTGCAAATATTGTTTAAACAAAATTAATTACATTTTTTTCTGGATACAGCACCTAGGAAGACACAATAGGCTATTTTAACTGTATGCATGTAATTGTTGAACACCTTACAAAGCAATTGGACTAATTAATGTAAATGTCACATTTGGGTGGAATTCAGTGGTGTATGTGAGGCCCAGAAATGGGAACTTTGAATGAACCAAAGCAGCCATTGACCATTCCATTTTTATTTCTCTGTCAGCATGTTTGTACTTTATCTGCAAAGCTCTGGAGAAAGATTGTCTGTATAGCAAAGGATTGGTTCTGAAGGAGAAGATCTTTGAGGAGCAGCCTTGCCTCCAGAAGGATTCCCTAA
Source organism: Zonotrichia albicollis (assembly GCF_047830755.1). Taxonomy (NCBI): domain Eukaryota; kingdom Metazoa; phylum Chordata; class Aves; order Passeriformes; family Passerellidae; genus Zonotrichia; species Zonotrichia albicollis. The sequence goes on along the minus strand of NC_133836.1, from coordinate 11,890,292 downwards.
GGATGTTCCTCAAATGGTGAGTTTTGTCTTACTAGAGTATATACTACCTTTGGGGTGTAAATTTTGGGTTTGGGGTTGCTCAGATCTTGTGCTTTTACCTTGCTGATCTTCCTTCTGGATAACAACATGTTGGTGCTGCTGACAGAATGTTCTTCAGGAATTCCTTTTGGAGCAAGGTAGAAAGGTGAAAATAATCCATTTGTTGCTGCTCATTTATTTTCATTGCTAGATCTCTTGCAATCATCTGCCTTTGTTTTACTAATTAGTTCCTGATCCCTGCAGCATTCACTTTAGTTTTCCTAATTAAAACAAACCAATAAGCAAAACAACTCTCACTTTCCAAGAAAACCTCACCAAAAACTCCCCTTTTCTTTCTGTATGAATTTTATAGGAGGAGTGGGTAGGAGGAAAGTGGGAAAATAGAGGCCCATAAAATTTACAGGATGTGTCTAAGTTAACTGATCATTCAGAACAAAGATTTCTGATGGTTGTCACATCTATAAGTGTGCCATAAAGTTGGTAACATGGCACACTTATAGATGTGTTAACCATCTATAAGTGAGTGCTTCTTTTAATGCTGCTTTTGTTACTTTATATCATGGTATTAAATGAACCCCCTCTAGGCTTTAATAAAAGAACCCAGCAAACAAAAACTTTCACTTATCTCCATTTTTGTTATTTCTTAGTGACATGTCAATCCATAATGTGAATGTGAGTGCAGCTGAAGCAGGGAGGATCATAAATGAGGCGCTGGAGCTCCGTGAGAAGAGACAGGCGCTGCTGGTGCGGGACAGGGAGCCCGACCTCAGGCTGGTGCAGCCAATTCCCTTTCTCACGTACGTCTTCACATCTTCTCTTTTCAAAAAGATCCTCTGAAGCACATATCCTGATAACTGTGTTGTGCTTCAGATTTCTTCTAAACACCTTTTTTTTCCTTGTAAAAACAAACCAACTCCCTCAGCGTTTTCTTACTAGGTTATAGGTTGGTTTGGTGTGCTTATGGTTTTAGCATCAGCCCCACAGCTATTAGTTTTCAACTTTTGATTTTAGGCCAGTGATGTAAAAAACAAATGTGGTGTCTGAGAATGATTTGGCAGCTTTTCTGACATATTACTGGATTTTTCATACATGACTAGTTTGTATATGAATTTCAAAGCAACTTTAGTTTTTAAAAATTGTTTTTACTACTGGAATAATGAAAACCCAGAAAAAATTTGCAACTCTTTATTTGCAGGAAGATATAAATATACTAGTAAGTTGTTATGTATGTCTTTATTAAGGCATAAAGGATTTGGGTTTGGTTTTTGTATTGCACACGCTTTTCTAACATATTACTGGATTTTTCATACATCACTAGTTTGTATATGAATTTCAAAGCAACTTTAGTTTTTAAAAATTGTTTTTACTACTAGAATAATGAAAACCCAAAAAAAATTTGCAATTCTGTACTTGCAGGAAGGTATAAAGATACTAGTAAGTTGTTATGTATGTCTTTATTAAGGCATAAAGGATTGGGGTTTGGTTTTTGTATTGCACACGCTTTTCTAACATATTACTGGATTTTTCATATATCACTAGTTTGTATATGAATTTCAAAGCAACTTTAGTTTTTAAAAATTGTTTTTACTACTGGAATAATGAAAACTCAGAAAAAAATTTCCAATTCTTTACTTGCAGGAAGATATAAGGATACTAGTAAGTTGTTATGTGTGTCTTTATTAAGGCATAAAAGATTGGGGCTTGGTTTTTGTATTGCACACGCTTTTCTAACATAATACTGGATTTTTCATATATCACTAGTTTGTATATGAATTTCAAATCAACTTCAGTTTTTAAAAATTGTTTTTACTACTGGAATAATGAAAACCCCCAAAAAAATTGCAATTCTTTATTTGCAGGAAGATATGAAGATACTAGTAAGTTGTTATGTATGTCTTTATTAAAGGCATAAAGGATTGGGGTTTGGTTTTTGTATTGCACACGTTTTTCTGGAATATTAATGGACTCTGCATGTAGTTTGTATTGCAGAGAAATTGTTTCTCCTTGTGAATAGGGATGAGTTCTTTTAGTGCTGCAGACTGAATGCAGAACCTGAAAATTTTCTTTGACACTACTTTTTTTTTAGCTTTTGGTATAGAGTAATTTCCTCAGCAGCTACTGCATGAACCCTGTGTTTTTAGATGTATTTTTTGAGTGATGGGACAGGTTTTTGACACTCAGGTGTGTATTGCTGTCCCACTGAGAAGCTGCTCCTGCTATCTCTAAGCTGTTAGAGAAAAAAAACCAATGTTGAATGCTGTTAGGTTTGTAAACTTAATCTAGAAAATAGTGTGACAAGAACTGGAGACATTGTGATGCTGTTGTGTTTCCCTTGCAGGTGGAAGTGTTTGGGAGAGGCCTTGCTTGCCATGTACCAGCACCTCACAACGTGTGATCCTCCTCGCCCCAGTCTGGGCAAGAGAATTGATCTCTCAGAGTACAGAGACCCAGTTCAGCATTTGATGCTTTCTCCCACCTCTGCTCCTGTCAGTGTTATTCAGCCAACTCCTGTCAGCACCAGTGCAGTGGTGACAGTGCCAGATCCTGTGTTACCTTACACTCCAACCACACCCAACTTCCCAAGTCACAGCCAGAGTTCACTGGAGCCAGGAGCTGCTGTAGGTGAGCAAGGTACTTCAATCTAAGATTCAAGATACCTTTCCTACCTACCTGGGTATAAAAAACACTTCAGAATTCTTTGGGACATGCTGTCTTTCAGCTGCACATTGGTGGAGTCAGAAGCTTTTCAGCATATGTGTAACACCTGATGGAGAGAGTGAAGGAGTACCTGACCTTTTCTGGTTTTGTGCTGTTACCCCACACTTCAGTTTTCATTCTTTTAGATGAGAAAAATTGTGACTCCATTCCAGCAGTGATGCATATCAAACTTTTCATGCTGGGAGCTCCTTAGAATGAATGAGCTGCTTTACAAAAAGATAACTGACAAAAACCACATTTTTCTGCTCATGTATCACTTTAAGAAGCTGAGAAGACCAAGCTGTCAGCTATATTTATTTGAAATCTGTACAAGATTTTTTTGGCACTGTCTTCAGAAGGAAACCAATGAATCTCAAGTGTTGCTGTGTAATTATGTTTTTAAAAATAAAAAAGATTAGTCACTTTTGATTTGTCAATTTAACCTGACATGTTTTGAGTTTTTTTTCATTATGTTTTTAGGTGACATATCTGCAGGTGATAAATCTAAGAAAGGAGTGAAGAGAAGAAGAATTACAGAAGACAGTGGAGAAACAGCCAAAAGGAGATCTGCCAGAGTTCGGAACACCAAGTGCAAGAAAGAGGAGAAGGTTGACTTTCAAGAGCTGTTGGTGAAGTTCCTTCCTTCCAGGTACAGCAACAACTTTCGTTATGAGATGATCACAGAGATGAAACTGTTGGGAATTTTGCTTAATTGATACCCCCCAACCTTAAAACTACCAGTCTCATGGGGTTTATTTGCAGCAGATGTAGTGCATTATCTTCTGATAGATGTAATAATACTGCTTTTAGTAAAAATTGCTGAATAAAAATTGAAAAATAAAAAAGCTTTTACTATTGTTAAAGTGAATTAGTGGACAATGCACATATCAAAATGGATAAGATCAAGTAATCTTGATTTGGATGAAAGGAACCGGATGCAAATCTCTGAATTTGTTTCAGTAATGTATTCTCACTGTTAGTGTTTGCACAGTGTTTCATATTTAGATTTCATCTAGTAATGAAAAAACAAGGACTTTGTTGATATTGTGGTTCTTGCCCCCCTCTCACACAGATTAAGGAAGTTAGACCCTGAGGAGGAGGAGGACCCTTTCAATAACTATGAGGTGCAATCAGAGATCAAAGAGGAGAATTTTCAGCATGTTGGACCACACAGAATGTCATTTGATTCTACAACATTTATGGAGTCTGGTAGGGATTGCCTTATATCCTCTGCTCATTCTTTGTTGGTTTTGCTGTATTGTGTGCTTTATTTTCTGTATTTTTCTGTTATGCCTGAAGTATGGAAGTATATGCTTTTTAAAAAGTATAATTTTATAGTATAGAAGTATCTCAGTTGGTACTCATTTTTTAAGTCTTGGGGAATTGTTCAATCACTGTGTGCAGGAGCCCAGTTGTGTGGAATTTCCATTTAAACACATTGGAATGCAGTAACTGAATTCTGCACATGTGAGAATGCACATGGGAGAACTGCTGTGATAGAAGTGCACAAAACACTGTTAAAACTTAATTGTTTCAAGTTACGATCTGCCTCAACCTTAGATGTAGACCTTTGTGTTTATGTGCTTTGTAGAAAAGCAGGATGTTCATGAATTCCTGCTGGATAACCTGAACAATGGTGGGATCTTGGAGCTGATGATGAGATACCTGAAAGTCATCAGCCAGAAGTTCCTGGTGAAGTGGCCTCCTGGCTTGTGTGAGGTGGTGCTCAGCATCTACAACAGCTGGAGGAAGCACAGCAGCAGCCTCCCCAACCCACTCCTGAGGGACTCCAGCAATCAGCACATCAAGGTAAGGCAGCTCCTGTCCTGATTGCAGAGCTGCTGTTGTCCTGTGCCCAAAGCACCAGCTGCAATCCAGCAGACACAGCTTTGGCAGCTCTGCTTGTCCCAGTGCCTGTCCCACACTTGGGTCCCTGCAGCTCCTGGGGCTGTTCTGGCCTGAGCACACCTGGGTGGTGCCACACTGAGCCCTGACCTGTGTGTAAGGTGTGTTTGTGCACACACACCCACAGGGATGTCACAGACACAGATATATTTTACCCCTTTATTCTGTTATTGCTCTTTCATTTTTCCTCCCCCCTCCCTTTTTTTCTGCTATAACCCAGTTTTGTTTTGTCATCAGGTCAGAACAGAGGCTGCTCTGTTCTCACTGCCTGATTGAGGGTCAGCATTGCTGCTTTAAATACAGTAAATACTCTGTAGTTTTTAGATACCTGAAATTTACAGTAAAAAACCCAAACAACAAAACAAACCAAAACCACCTCCTCAGCATCATCTTTTATTACCTTTATCAATCTGGAATTTCCTGAAAGCAAATAGAAAAAAGAAAAAGTTCTTTACATTATTGTTAAACCACCCTAATAATAGAAGATGATATTTCTTGTATTATAAAACCAGTTCTGATAATTCTTGGCCACTGAGCCAGCCTGTGTTATCTTTTTAATGTTAGCAGTCTGTATTCATTTGGAAAGTTTTTTGCCTTTGGTATGACTTCAGTTGGAAATATTTTTTCAGATCAAGTGTTTTTACTTCTTTGCAAATGAAATATTAATTATGGAAATTGCTGTGTTCCATTGATGTCATTTGCAAAACAAACAAAAGTGCCTCTATGTAGCAGATGTTAAATTTTTATACATCCTGTGACTTATTTATGTATATATTTCACATATACATGCCCTTTTTTTAAAGAAATGTAAATATATTTATAAATGTATTCCCTTGGCTCTCATTATTACTGCATAACTGCTTACTTTTCTTAAATTTTGTCTTATTTTTCAAATGTCAGTGCTACTGCTATATTCTGGAATCGTGCTTTTGGCATGATTTGGCAATTTAATATAGTTTTATTTTTATTTCAGCCAAGTTAAAAAGTAAGGATGACATTTTTTTCTAACATCAGGCAATGCTGTTCTGACCTTCTTCCATGAACTGAGATTTTTCTTTTTTAATGGTTCTGAGTATTGTTTGCCTTTGTACCTGTTGATTTGTCAGTTACTGTACACCTCAGGCAGAAGAAGTAGTTATAGCTTGGGAATAGAAATCCCAAGAGGACAAGATGAAGGTTTTCTTTGAAGTAAATTGCAAATTTAGTGATTTTTTTTTAATTTATGCTTCTTTTAATGTATTTCTTGCTGTGAATACTCTTTTGATATCTCCTTACTTTTTCTGAAGGATATGATGATAATGAGCCTTTCTTGCATGGAGCTGCAATTAGATCAGTGGCTCCTGACAAAAGGGAAAAGTTCTACAGGTGAGAACTTAAATTTTCTTCAAACTCTGAAAACACTGGGAGTGTATGAAGAAATGTTTCCAGGAATTCACTGGATTTTGGAGCTATTTTTTCTTAATATCTTCCAGATCTGTCTTTTATTACTTTATCAATTGTTTACCTTCAGCTAGATCAGACCTTTGAAATTCTGTTCTGTGGGACTTTTTCCATGGGATGCCAGTAATTTAATAACAAAATGTAATTCACTGATTTGCAGTTTCTCCAAGAAATTGTCCTGCTGCCTCTGTGAATGGCAAGTTTGGCCCTGACTTCCCAGGAACCCATTTTTTGGGAGACCTGCTGCAGCTGTCCTTTGCATCCTCGCAGCGAGATTTGTTTGAGGAAGGCTGGATGGAGTTTGTCACTCGGGTCTATTGGCTCAAGGCTCGCTTCCTGGCACTGCAGGTGGGCTTTGCTTTTGGTGTAACAAACACAGCTTGTCCCAAATTCAGTCAATATGTCACCATTTTATCACAGGGGTTCCATACTGTTATCTCCTTATGGCAAAAGTTTCACACTTTGGTGTTTTCTCGTGTGCAGCTCCTCAGAGCACTGACTCTTTCTTCTTCACAAAGTAACCAACTGACTCCAGCTGGCTACTTTGTGAAGAAGTGAGGGTTTGGTAGTTTGAATATTATGTCAAGGCTACCCTCTCTTTTTCAAAAAGAGCCACCCCACTCTTTTATAGCATCTTCTTCTCACTGCTCACAGCTGTGGCCTGGTAAAGTCAGGCTGCTCCCAATCTTTGATAACTGACCCAGCTGCAGCTCCTTAGGGGTAAGATCACTTTCTACATTATCTTTATTTTCTTATATCCCCCTACAAATATTCTTCAGATGCAGCTGGTTCAGGAATCTCAACTCTTTTAGGCATGTGGATAAAATCAGCTTAAAACATAGTGATTTCATTTTGCTTCTAAATATGATTAACTTCCCCTGAGGGTTGAGGTGGAAATGAAGTAGGAGGTCTCACGTGCTCAGCAAATATTCAGATATGTTTAATATCTGTCTTTGTTTAAATGAACTTGTACTCAGCTTAAAAGAAAATATTTGTACTAAAGTTACTTGGAATAGTGTTGTGGAGCTGCAGAATGTAAGATTTTTAGGGGTCTGGATTTGTGGACCCTATCAAATCTCAGGAAGTCCAAAATTCAGATTTGAACTGAAGCAGGCTCTGTTTTCATTACTGTTCCCTCTGCTTTTTCAAGGTGGTGTGGTTCTGCTTTTGAAGACTTTTAATTTAATATGCAAATTTTGAAGCAGAGGTTTTTAAGCCTATCACTAAGGGAATAATTTGGAAGAAATGTTATTTGATCCCAGTCTTTTCCTTCCTCTCTGTGTTGCTTCCCCGGGACATCAAAGAGGGTTTTTTAATGCAATAATTATGTTTAAATCTGTTGTCACCTAGTTGTGTGAGTCAGTTTCATAAGTGTGAAGTAACTTGTTCCTTCCCTCTTTTTTTTTTTTTTCCATCTGAGGATTCCTTTCCAATAAAGTTATTTAGGAAAAATGAGAGTTCCTGTACAACTACTGGCAGTTATTTCCTTGTGATATTCAGAGTTGTATTTTGCCTGTGCATGCCTCCCTGACATCTCAATTTCAGTACTTACTTTGCACAGAGCAAGTAGAGTTCATTCACTTTGCAGAATATACGAATGTTTCTTTGCTCAGTGTTTTAATTTGCACAAATTGAGGAGTTGTTTCTGCTGGTTTACTCTTCTGCCTTTTTAAAGAAAAGGGATTTTAGCACTCCAGACCATTCTTACAAATTTATGCAGGCTGAATTCCATTTTTCTGATTTGTTTTATCCATTATTGAAATAATTGGTAAGATACTTTAAAATATTTTTGCTTTAATTTGAGCTATTCAGTTGAATTTATTTTATAATTTTTCAGGACAGGCAGTAATCACACTGGCAATGCCTGCATTAAATTTAAACATTTTCTACAAGTTTTGGAGACTTTGTGCAGTGAGAAGTGTAGGATTTTTTTGGTTGATTGTTTTCCTGTGTCCTGTTTCCATAGGGAGACATGGAGCAGGCACTTGAGAACTATGATATCTGCACGGAGATGCTGCAGAGCTGCAGCAGCAGCCAGGCTGAGGCTGCCCCTGAGAGCAGCGCCCTGATCCGCCTGCCCAACCTGCACGTGGATTCTGTGGTGTCCTTGGAGGAGGTAAGAGCTCATTTGCAGGGCTGTGTTCCCTCTTGCATCCCTCACACTCCATCTCTACCTGTTTCAAAGGTCACCCATGAATTAATTCTTTTGTGATGGAAGTTTGCTCTATCTCAGAGTGAGGGTTTGGTAGTTGAATATTTTGTCAAGGCTAGAAAAACTACAGTTTTTATATCTGTTGGTCCTGTACATCTTTAGATTGGTTTTATGCAAAATAAAAACATTAAAGCAGCAGTAAATTATTGAAACAGGCCTTCCTTTGCCTTCCTTTGCCTTCCTTTGCCTTCCTTTGCCTTCCTTTGCCTTGCCTTCCCTTCCCCTTCCCCTTCCCTTCCCCTTCCCTTCCCCTTCCCTTCCCCTTCCCTTCCCTTCCCTTCCCTTCCCTTCCCTTCCCTTCCCTTCCCTTCCCTTCCCTTCCCTTCCCTTCCCTTCCCTTCCCTTCCCTTCCCTTCCCTTCCCTTCCCTTCCCTTCCCTTCCCTTCCCTTCCCTTCCCTTCCCTTCCCTTCCCTTCCCTTCCCTTCCCTTCCCTTCCCTTCCCTTCCCTTCCCTTCCCTTCCCTTCCCTTCCCTTCCCTTCCCTTCCCTTCCCTTCCCTTCCCTTCCCTTCCCTTCCCTTCCCTTCCCCATTAAGAGCTGGGAGAAGTGTCAGTAGTGAAATATATGTGAAAACAAAAGTTAGGATTATATCATCTGTGTTTAAGATTGTATCATCTGTGATGTTTGCAGATTGAAAAGAACCTCAAATCTCTGGAGAGATGCCAGTCTTTGGAAGAGATCCAGCGCCTCTATGAGGCAGGGGACTACAATGCAGTGGTGCATCTGCTCAGGCCAACCTTGTGCTTCAATGGCTATGGCAGAGCCAAACACCTGGAGTTTGTCACATCCATACCTGAGAGACCAGCTCAGCTGCTTCTCCTCCAGGTTTGCTGTGTGTCTTACAAAATCTGTGTCAGTAAGGAATTAAGACTTACTCCTGAAAACAGGAGGGAAGGAATTTTGGAGTGGATGTTAACAGTCATGAGTCTTATTTACAAAGCTAAACATGGAACCAAACCTGTAAATGCTGTGAAGATCACAGCTTTGTCATCATCATTAGCAATGTGGCAGCTTTTGCTGACTGAGAATGTGGCTAAAGATGCAAGAAGATGTTGAGGCCTCCATGGAGTTTCCTGAGTTATTTTATGGATGAATTCATGCTGCTGTTGACTGTATGGTGACTTAGAACCATTCTGAAACTTGGGTATCTTGCTTATGAATGATTTTTATGCTGTAAAGACTCTCTCCTGCATGAATGAGAAACTGTTGATACATGCAGTATAATTGCTGTAGAGTTAGTCCATTTGACACTGTAAAAATAAGTGTTTAATAAGTGTATTAATGAGCTCAGCTCAGCTGAGTATATTAGGTTTTTCTGGAGAAAAAATGTTTGCACAAAAAAAGACTGATAGGTTTTTAACTGCACTGAACCAAGTCCTACATTTCCATCTGGTGACCCAACCTCTTTAGAGTAGAAAGAAGCAGAAGTTGCTGTTACACTGGCCTTGGAGTTGCCACTTTGTTATTTATGAAGTAATAAAATGGTAGCACAAGATCATAAAGATCCAAACCCTGTTTCTTCTAAGGGCTTTATTCAGCTGTAGATCATTAGAATTACAGACCTACAGCCATCCCTTTCCTATTTTCTTTCCTTGCATCTTTTATTAAAGCAGAAAGATGTGAAGATTTTTTTTTGTATTTAGATCCTACTTGTGTATTTGTCATCCAAGATCCATGCACCTCCTATTGTCCTTTTAATGTTGCATTTAAAGTTGTTGCTTCATTTCATTGAAGTAATCACATTAACTGAGTATAATGTTTTGCTTTGCCCTGCTGTGCATTCATGTTTAAAATAAACTCTTCATTGTTATAATAGATCTTTTTCATATTTACATTCCCTAGGACTCCCTGCTCAAACTGAAAGACTACAAGCAATGCTTTGAGTGCTCAGATGTTGCCTTGAATGAAGCAATTCAGCAGATGATTAACATGACAGCAGCCTCTGCTAAAGAGGAGTGGGTTGCTACGGTAACACAGCTGCTGACAGGAATAGACACTTCATTATCCTCAGTTAACAGCATCCTGAAAGACTCCTCTGTCACACCCAGCCTGGTTCGCTTAACAAACAACCTGATCCAGGTAAGGCATGGCCTGGCACCAGGGATGTGCTGTGTGTGCAGGATCCAGGGCTTGCTGCAGGATCCAGGGCAGGCTGCAGGATCCAGGGCAGGCTGCAGGACTCAGGGCAGGCTGCAGGATCCAGGGCAGGCTGCAGGACTCAGGGCAGGCTGCAGGACTCAGGGCAGGCTGCAGGATCCAGGGCAGGCTGCAGGATCCAGGGCAGGCTGCAGGACTCAGGGCAGGCTGCAGGATCCAGGGCAGGCTGCAGGACTCAGGGCAGGCTGCAGGACTCAGGGCAGGCTGCAGGATCCAGGGCCTGCTGCAGGATCCAGGGCTTGCTGCAGGACTCAGGGCAGGCTGCAGGACTCAGGGCAGGCTGCAGGATCCAGGGCAGGCTGCAGCACTCAGGGCAGGCTGCAGGATCCAGGGCAGGCTGCAGGATCCAGGGCATGCTCAGGATCCAGGGCAGGCTGCAGGGCTCAGGGCAGGCTGCAGCACTCAGGGCAGGCTGCAGGATCCAGGGCCTGCTGCAGGACTCAGGGCAGGCTGCAGGACTCAGGGCAGGCTGCAGGATCCAGGGCAGGCTGCAGGATCCAGGGCAGGCTGCAGGACTCAGGGCAGGCTGCAGGATCCAGGGCAGGCTGCAGGATCCAGGGCAGGCTGCAGGATCCAGGGCAGGCTGCAGGATCCAGGGCAGGCTGCAGGATCCAGGGCAGGCTGCAGGATCCAGGGCAGGCTGCAGGGCTCAGGGCAGGCTGCAGGATCCAGGGCAGGCTGCAGGGCTCAGGGCAGGCTGCAGGGCTCAGGGCAGGCTGCAGGATCCAGGGCAGGCTGCAGGACTCAGGGGATGCTGCAGGATCCAGGGCAGGCTGCAGGACTCAGGGCAGGCTGCAGGATCCAGGGCAGGCTGCAGGATCCAGGGCAGGCTGCAGGACTCAGGGCAGGCTGCAGGACTCAGGGCAGGCTGCAGGACTCAGGGCAGGCTGCAGCACTCAGGGCAGGCTGCAGGATCCAGGGCAGGCTGCAGGGCTCAGGGCAGGCTGCAGGGCTCAGGGCTTGCTGCAGGATCCAGGGCAGGCTGCAGGATCCAGGGCAGGCTGCAGGGCTCAGGGCAGGCTGCAGGATCCAGGGCAGGCTGCAGGGCTCAGGGCAGGCTGCAGGGCTCAGGGCAGGCTGCAGGACTCAGGGCAGGCTGCAGGACTCAGGGCAGGCTGCAGGATCCAGGGCAGGCTGCAGGACTCAGGGGATGCTGCAGGATCCAGGGCAGGCTGCAGGATCCAGGGCAGGCTGCAGGACTCAGGGGATGCTGCAGGATCCAGGGCAGGCTGCAGGATCCAGGGCAGGCTGCAGGGCTCAGGGCAGGCTGCAGGATCCAGGGCAGGCTGCAGGGCTCAGGGCAGGCTGCAGGGCTCAGGGCAGGCTGCAGGGCTCAGGGCAGGCTGCAGGATCCAGGGCAGGCTGCAGGATCCAGGGCAGGCTGCAGGATCCAGGGCAGGCTGCAGGACTCAGGGCAGGCTGCAGGATCCAGGGCCTGCTGCAGCTGCTGGGTGAATTCCCACCCACTCCTAGTGATGGCTTTGGTTACAGTTTTGGGAAGCTGTTATCACCATTTTGTGTGAGCATTGCCATAGTCTGCAGTGTGATAGAGCTGCACTGAGCACACACCTGTGCTAGATCCACTACCAAGCTGCCTAAAACAATCAAAATATGGTGGTGAGATTGCCCAACTCTGGGGTTTTAGGCTATTTGAAGTAGTAATAATGTGAAGATTGTTATAGGCAGCTCAGCCAATCAAATATGGTGTTAAGATCACCCAACACTGGGGTGTTAGGCTATTTGAAATGGTAATAATGTGAATATTGGTTGAGCTGCCTTAAACAATCAAAATATGGTGGTAAGACAACCCAACTCTGGGATTTTGGGCTATTTGAAATGGTGATAATGTGAAGATTGGTTGAGCTGCCTGGGTGTAGCTTGTAAATTCTGATCTTGCCTGTAAGTGCTTCAGGCTGCAGGGGAAGGCCCCATAAGCCTTACAGGCATGGTAGAATTGCTTGCAAGTGCTGTTTTTTCTAGTAAAAACAGAGAGGGTGATCTGAACATGGCAGGGGAAAAGTGAAATGTGAATTTCTTCTAGAATTATGAATACAGCTAATTGTAGCCTTTTACTGAAGGTACTTTCAAACCTCAAAACTCAAAATGAACAAGCATTTTTAGTCCAGGTAACAAATGGCAAACTTACAAATGGCAGTTCTATTAAGAAGCAGGTCTAGTTAATGTCAGAATTCAATGTGCTTGCAGTTCTCAAATCTCCATTTACTTCCTTCACTACTTACAAAATCATACTCTTATTGTGTAAGGTTGTATGTTTTATGGAATGTAATGGAGTTCTGGAGAACAGAGTGTTCAGGCACATAATTTATGTAGGATCTTTATTGATTCTAGTTGGTCTTTAACAGTTGTTGTAACACCTGTTCTAGAATTCAGGAATTTTTGTAAGTTCCTCTGTATCTGGGTTGTAGGGAAATTTCTTGTACAGTAATGAGGTGTAGTAATGCTGAGAATTGCTGCTGTGTATTTGCTTACTATGAATTGCTCATATAGCATGTTAACAGAGACACATCTGGGTGGAAAATGGGGCTGCAAGAGGAATGTCAGAGTAGGGCAAATAATCTACTACCCTTCCCCTACTGATTGATTTAGCATTTACTGATCTAGCATTTTTACAGCCACTGGTGAGAAGCTGAGACTCAACTTTAGATTATTTCCTTGGGGTAAAATGTGCTGCCAGCTTTGGGTTATTTGGGAGGGATTCACACCCAGCCTGTGTTTACATGACTTTGTGTGTATGATGTGTGTTTCTTTATTAGATCATAGACTGCAGCATGGCTGTGCAGGAGGAGCCAAAGGAGCCCTATGTGTCCTCAGTGCTGCCGTGGATTATCCTGCACAGGATCATCCAGCATGAGGAAGATGCTTTTCGATCCCTTTGCTGCCAGCAGCAGCAGAGCCAGGGAGAAGAAGGTGGATTATTTCTTCACTTTTTACATATTGCACCTGAGCTCTTTACCATCCAGCTCAGGAATATAAGTAATAAAATACTTGTTTGTTGTCTTACCTTGCTGGCTGAAGGGAGGAGAGGGCTTTGCAAGCATCACTTTGCACCAGAGGAAGCTGTTTGCCAGTTGAAGCATTGACTCAGATTTAACTCAGTTCTGTGCCACTTTAATATTTACCAATTTCTTTCTTCCAGCGAGTCCTGATACCCCTATGTTGCCTTCTTCACTTATGCTGCTGAACACAGCTCATGAGTATTTGGGAAGAAGGTCCTGGTGTTGCAACTCAGATGGTGCTCTGCTCAAGTTTTATGTAAGTACAAATTGTGGAATAACTGAGATTGATTCTGATTGATCTCTGAAAATCATCTGGCCAAGCCACATCCCAAAGCAGGAAACAAAGTTCAAAGTTAGATTGTTTGCTGCCTTATCTTCATGTTAGATATACACTTTTAAATCCACTTTCCAACTTCTCCCAGACAAACATATGAAAGTTTCAGTCAGTTTAATCTGAATAGCAAAGCCTTGTTATTCCAGAGCCTTTTCTATCGGTCTGCTTCTGTCATGCTCCCCATTGTTCTCTGGACTTGCCTCACTGAGAGGAAGAATTGTTTTCTTCTCTTTTTTCTCCTTTGTTTTGCTTCTTGCAGTAGTGTTTTATTTTGTTCATGGGATTTGAAAGGGAAGTAGGGATAACCAAGCAGTTGGATAGTGCTGTACAGCATTCAGGAGCTAAAAAAACCTGTTGTGTCACATCTTTAAAATTGCTGCTAAAATAACAGAGTGGGATTCCATATTCATCTTGTCTCAGTGGTTCTAAATAAGTTGCTCACTTCACAGGACTGAATTTGTCGAGTGTTAGGTAGGGTTTGCACATTTCAGTGTACATAAATACTGTTTATCATGTAAAAAGAACATATTTAAACTTTCAGCCAAGAAAATTCAGTTTGAACAGCTTGGTTGTTTGTTTCTTCCAAACCATAAGAGTGAAGATTTGCAGCTCATCATCTGTCCTCAGTTACACAACTGGAATGCTTCTGATTGCTCCAGTGTTACCTGGATTTGCTCTGGAGCTGGGATGCATTTAATTGTTCTGTGGTTGATAAATTTGTATCTACCTTGATTTTATACCACAGTCTGAAAAAAATTAGCTTTTTTTCTCTATTGTTTTCATGTTATGAACTAAATATTATTTAAAATACACATACACAGTTCATCTGTTGCACAGTGATGAGAATGAAGAATTACTTTGTCCCTCCATTTTCCTGTGTGTTAAGGCTGTTCTTTGCTTTGTTTGTCAGATGAGTCTGTTACATCTCATCTCATGTGCTCCAGGAATGGCTGTCTGGGCACTACTATTTAGCATTATTAGATGAAAGGACTTACCCATTCGTGGTTGACCTTTTTAAGATTATTCCTTGAGGTCTCATTGTTACATCAGAAAAGAAATTTCCCCTTTGGTTCTATTTGGTTAAATAGAATATTTAATTAATATTTAAGATTGCTTTTATGCAAAATAAAAACATTAAAGAAGCAGTAAATTATTGAAACAGCCCTTCCCTTCCCTTCCCTTCCCTTCCCTTCCCTTCCCTTCCCTTCCCTTCCCTTCCCTTCCCTTCCCTTCCCTTCCCTTCCCTTCCCTTCCCTTCCCTTCCCTTCCCTTCCCTTCCCTTCCCTTCCCTTCCCTTCCCTTCCCTTCCCTTCCCTTCCCTTCCCTTCCCTTCCCTTCCCTTCCCTTCCCTTCCCTTCCCTTCCCTTCCCTTCCCTTCCCTTCCCTTCCCTTCCCTTCCCTTCCCTTCCCTTCCCTTCCCTTCCCTTCCCTTCCCTTCCCTTCCCTTCCCTTCCCTTCCCTTCCCTTCCCTTCCCTTCCCTTCCCTTCCCTTCCCTTCCCTTCCCTTCCCTTCCCTTCCCTTCCCTTCCCTTCCCTTCCCTTCCCTTCCCTTCCCTTCCCTTCCCTTCCCTTCCCTTCCCTTCCCTTCCCTTCCCTTCCCTTCCCTTCCCTTCCCTTCCCTTCCCTTCCCTTCCCTTCCCTTCCCTTCCCTTCCCTTCCCTTCCCTTCCCTTCCCTTCCCTTCCCTTCCCTTCCCTTCCCTTCCCTTCCCTTCCCTTCCCTTCCCTTCCCTTCCCTTCCCTTCCCTTCCCTTCCCTTCCCTTCCCTTCCCTTCCCTTCCCTTCCCTTCCCTTCCCTTCCCATCCCATCCCATCCCATCCCATCCCATCCCATCCCATCCCATCCCATCCCATCCCATCTTTAATTTAATTCTATTTGGTTAAATAGAATATTTCTATTTGTTTGCTGATTTTCTCTTGGCTCAGAAAGCTGAGAGCTCTGACAGCCTGGCTGCTGGCAGATCCCACATAATGTGATGCCATGGCATCCACTGGACCCTCTGCAGGGACATTTCAGTGGCACTTTGCAGATTCAGCTTGACTTCACTGAAGTTTATTACCTTCAGCCAAGAGAAAATCATGATTAGTTCTGCATAGAGCTACTCAGGAATCTCCTGATTTCCCTTCTCAGCATTCCCTGGAGCTTATTAGGCACAGCTCAGTGCCAGAGCCCATCTACCTCTGCATTTGAGCAGTGGCATGTCCAGGACAGTAATTTAGACAGCTGGGAAGGATGGCACAGAGAGCCTGAGGGGTTCTGCAGAGTCACAGTGAGCAGGGTTTGAACTGAGGCTGATTCAGGCTGGAACTCTCAGATTATCTCTGAGCCCTGCTCTCCTCAGCCTCCCTGGTGTTAGGGGCATAATGCTGATGCACTGGGCTGGCCCTGCAGGGGCTCCAGAGGGTTTATTAGCTCAGGCCCTGTGGTTCATGGAAATAGATGGGCTGTTCCCAGGCTCATGTCCTGAAGTGATGAG
Source organism: Zonotrichia albicollis (assembly GCF_047830755.1). Lineage (NCBI taxonomy): Eukaryota > Metazoa > Chordata > Aves > Passeriformes > Passerellidae > Zonotrichia > Zonotrichia albicollis. The sequence goes on along the minus strand of NC_133836.1, from coordinate 11,874,016 downwards.
TCTGAATTTGTCGGGTTATCTCGGCTGTTTGAGGGGCCTGGAAAGGCCCGAGGTGGCCTTGGGGCAGCCCGCGTATCAAAGGACGAGAAGAGGCTTCAGTTCTTCTTTCGGTTTTTATGTTTATTAATTGTTTATCTAAAAGATTTTCTTTCAGCCCGACAGAGCTCTGCTCAGCAGCCAGCCATGAGCACACTGTGCCGTCCTCCGGACAGTCACCCATCTTTATACCCATGGTTACGTGTACAATATTTATCATTTTTCCCCAATACCATTTATTCTTATTGCTGGGTGCACTTTCAGTAATAACCAATCCAAAAGTGCCACCATGGCCAAAGAAGATGGAGGAGAAGAAGAAGAAGAAGAAGGACAGGACACGCCCCAATTCCTCCATCTTACTTCTCTAAACCCCCCTGTACAGAAATCCTAAACCCTGTGTCTCACTCTCTAATTAACTAATCCCTTCACCATTCACCCCGGTGAAACCCTCCTATCCTCATACAGGTGTCGTCTCCTGTGTAGGATCAAAGTGCAGCCACCAGACACTTCTGGAACATTCCAGGACTCCCAAGCCCCCCAAGGGTGCTCTCGGTGGCTCAGCACCTCAGGACTGAGATCCTGAGATCCGACATGAATTGTGCCTGAAAAATGTGCTGTACCCACAGAGTATGGGCTGGGAACCTGGGCAAAGGACAGATGACTGAGAGCTGGCTGTATATGTATTTGCAGCTCTTTGCAAATATCATCAGCTACTTTAAACAAAGTGCTCCATTTTCACTGACAGAATTGCCAACTTTTTAAACTAAAATATATTATAGTGTTATTAACCACAAGAATTCAGTTTTCAGCGTTTTCCGAGACAAGAGGGTGTTGGAAGGATAGGGAAAGACAAGGATAAAATGGGATGAATTATTTGAAGAGAAAGGAAGCCTCAAGAATGTGAACAGTGTGTTTCATAGATTAGTGTTAAATGGTCACCTTTGCAGGTGAACTGTCTGCTCAAGGTCCTTATATTGCTTCTGCATGAATGTGCTGTGCAAGAGAAGGTGTTAATATTAATTAAGGCCTTTAGCAATAGTCTGAATTATTAGGAACAATTCTGGATTTCTGCCAAGAACTTGAAAGTTGAATAACAACAAAGAAGATTGTTTTGAATGCTGTTCAAGTGAGAATTCTGTTACTGCTGTTAGATGTGCTTTTGTTTGCAGCAGTAGGAATTGAAGGCTTTTGTTACAGTATCCTCTGATGCTCACTGTTTTTCCTCAGCTTATTTAGCTGCCCTTTCTGTAAATTTCAAATGTTGATCACAAATTCATACAGGGAAGGTGCTGGCAATAAGGTGTCTGCTGGGACTCAGTGTGAATGAGTCTGCTGTGACTCCAGATGTCATTGAAATGCTTTCTAAGAATTGTCTTTGCTTTTCTTTTTCAGGGGTTTGGCTCTTAATAAACAGTACCTTGATCTTAGCACAGATATTTTAATCAGAAGAGAATCAGCATCTTCAATTCCAGCTCTTACAAATGAGCTCCTTACATGTAGAAAGTCAGATTTTTGCCTTGTCATGCAGTGTTTGTATTGACAGGAAAAAGCTTTGTGTAGGATCATGCATAAATAATTGAGTCTGAAGTCCTAGATGTTGAAAAATGAGAAATGGTCACAAATAAACATTTCTTTTTAATTTAAATTCTATAGTGGAACACATTGAAATTGAATCTTAAACCTCAGTGGTTATGTGGGTCTTGATTTGGTCATGAAATAAATATCCAGCATGCCCCTACACAGGTTATTCTTGGTGAGCATATTTTTCTTGACCTTGAAATGTCTTCTTGGAATGTGTTCCTTTTGGGTTTGTTTTTTATGGCAGCTTAGTGAGAATTTTCAAAGAGTTACCTTTCTTATTTTGGCATTCAGCTGCAGTTTTTATAATGAATGTCTTAAACTATCAGCATCTTCCAAAATATTCTACTGATGGGTGCTTTCTCTTGTGGTGCTGAAGGTAAAGATAGCAACTTGCCACAGTATTTAGGAATTTGGGATCAATCCAGCCACTTTCCTTGGTGTGTAGCCATCTGTGTAATACTGTTCATACTGTTCAGTTCCATGGTCCTTTTAGCCAGATTTTCATTAACTCTCTCTCTTCTTTTGCTGCCAAGTCCTCTCCATCCTGCTTTTTTCATGCAGAGGAAATTGCTGGTTGTGAGTTAGGGCAGAAATTCTTCTGTACTTTTTCCTTTCTCACAGCATTGATGAACTGTAGTTCACAGTTACATTCACAAAAGCAGCTTGATGTGTAGGGGAGAACTTTGAATGATTTTAGATCTGAAACATGAAGCTGATATTTAACCTCATTGATTAAAGATAAATGTGGATTAATACAGGATGAAAAATAAAAACACTTCAATGCTGCTGCAGTGCCATTGGAATGACTTGTGTGAGACCAGTTCACAAAAATACATGAGTAATACTGGGGAAATTAATTGTTATTGGGGAAAAATCCATGTAAAAATCCCTTAAAATCCCCTGAAGTTATTTTCATCACCTGCCTTCAGGCAGCTGGGCAGCTCTCTGTGATCTGCAGGTGACCTTGTCCTTGTGCTGGCCTTGTAGGTTCAGGTACTGCAGAAAGAACTTGCAGCTTCCACTTCTGAGGATACTCATCCATACAAAGAGGAGCTGGAAACAGCCTTGGAGCAATGTTTTTATTGTTTATATGGTTTCCCTAGCAAAAAAAGCAAAGCAAGGTACCTAGAAGAACATTCAGTACAGCAGGTAAGTTATGTCTTATCCAATGTCAGTGGAATATCCTGAACTGATGAAAGATGCATTCTTATTTAGTTCCAATGCACTTTGATATATTTTGGAGAAATATTACTTCTTTTATTGTAAATTTTATGTATTTTACACATTATAGAGAATAAAATAAAAATCTTAATATTTTAAAAAATTATAAATATAACAAGTTGAATATTTTAAATGCTAATCTTATCCATAGTAGTTTGCCGTCCTGAAAGTTTTGAGAAATTGATTTTATTAAGCTATCATTTTCATATTTTCAGCTGAGAAGAAGCTCAAGGTTGAGGAAAATTTAGAGAGGAAAAGTCAGCTTGAGAGAAGAAAGTTTTAGCGGCCAGCCTTGCAGTTTATGAAAGTGAAAAATGTCACAGTTAAAAGTTTGCAAGTACATTATGTTATCACTGATTTTGACATCTCTAATGGTAAATACCTGGTAGCTGTTCATAAGAAATGGGAAATGCAGTTGAATTTGGGACAAGGGTGACTACAGAGTGCTTCTGGAAGAGGGTTGTAATGTTAAGGGAGGAAGAGAAAAATACAGGGCAGCAATGCAATGTCCTGCCTTGAGAAACATCCCTGGTTTTGTTCAGAAACCCCAGACTATTTTGCACTTCAAATGCAAATGATCATAGAATTATCAATCAAAACCATTTTCATGTAGCAAAATTATTGTCTGGCTGTGTTGAACAAACCTTTTAAAATACACAGATACTCTTACGTTACTGTTCATTAAATATTTGGAAATTTTTATGTTGTATGTACATCTTAGAGAGTGAAGATAATGAGAGAAAGGGGATAAATAAGAAAAAGGGAAGTATAAGGAGATTACCCTCTGCAACTTCCTTGCATTTCAATGCAGAGCAAAATTTAAGAATAAAGTTAAAAGGGTAAAGCAATAAAAGGAGAAAAACCTTGGTCTAGCAGAAGGGAACTGTCAATTACTTTAAGTATTTTTACTGCTTTCAAGAAAGAAAAGTGAAGAGAAAATGAGGAGTAAATTCTGGAAGTAATTTTCTGTAGAGTTCAAAGAGAGGCTCAGAATTTTGTCTGGTTCCCATTTCATTAACTTTTCTTATTTGGTTCTGAAATGGAAGGGGCAGAGTTCTCCTTATCTTACCCATGATCTCAGTGTCACTCAGAATGTTTACAGTTGATCCTTGCTTATAAACAATTTTTCTGAGCAAGTGGAATGAATTTATTTTTACTTTATTTTGACTTTAGTGACCTACACTGAGTTACAGCAGCATCTTTGTCTGTTAAATCAGTGAGCAGTATATTGTATTTGTGAGCTGCATAAATGAATAGCACCTTTAGCTCTGTTCTTGGGAGGTTTAGTTTGGTTCCTGCTAGAGTAATGTGTACACTCCTCTGAACTAGAAAGTCTATAGAAAACCATCATGAGTAGACTTGAATTTTAGAATTTGAAGTATTTTTCCCCCTCTCATCTGCCTCCCTCTTCAGGTTGATCTAACATGGGAAGATGCTTTGTTCATGTTTGAGTATTTTAAGCCTAAAACTCTTCCAGAATTTGATAGTTACAAAACCAGTACTGTGTCTGCTGATTTGGCCAACCTTCTGAAGAAAACTGCCACAATTGTTCCTCGAACTGACAAGCCCATGCTGAGCCTGGAGACTGTATCTGCCTATATTGAAGGAACATCCAGCAAGGTATAATTAATTGTTTTTTAAAAAAATTAAATTGAAAGGAGTAAAAATTGGTGTTGCTGTTTTTATGTTGACTTTGAGATTATTAGTGGAGTGATTTATTCCATACTGTTGGGTTTTCTTGGGTAATTGCATTTAAATAAAATAAGAATGATCCCACCAGAGCTTTTAGTCTTTGAATGGTAAAATATAGTCAGGATGAGATGTTCATGAGTGTTTGTAAGTGCTCTGTTTGTGAATTGCTTTCAAGGTTTTCATATTACAGCCCCTCACATTGTGTGATGAAAAGGCTGCTTCCTCCACAAGGAAGTGCTCATTTATTCTGAACCTTTGCCTTTCTGGTTTTCAGGCACCATCTCTCCCTGAGGGTGCAGACTACTCTCCACCAGTGGTGACTGAGCTCTATTATCTCCTGGCAGATTATCATTTCAAGAACAAAGAACAGTCCAAGGCCATTAAATTTTACATGCACGACATTTGTATTTGTCCAAACAGGTCAGTATTTTGGAATCCTGCTGCATGTCCTTCCTTCTTCTCACTTCTTTCAGCACTGAAAAGCAGGCAAATGGTTTCAGGAATGAAAAACAAATCCCAAACAGCCAAAACCCCCTCCTGCAATCCATTATCACATGTCCATTTTATAATTAAGGGCATGTCTAAAACAACCCAACAGAGAAAACAAAACCCAAAATATAGGGTGAAATATTTGATTGCTTTGAACTTAAAACCAAAAAATGAAAGGGAGCGGGGAAGCTAAATTGAAATAAAGAATAACTCTGAAGAATGAATTGTTTGTACCTTTTGTTTTTTGCTTTGGCATGTTCATGCATGATAAGGAGTGAAAAATATCCTCATTTGATAGGTAGCTATAGCACAAATGGCATCCTTTAGTGCATTAATTGCTTAGGCTGACCCCTTCCTAAAAGTGTTGATTTTGCTGCTAGAGAACTACACAGAGAATATAAGTAAAGTATTGAAGTGATATTTAAACAAAACCACCTTGTTTCTTGATAATTTACAACTCACTGAAATACCATCAAGATTAAACTCTCTCATCTTAAAAATAAAGCATGTTCTGAATATCCGTCTTCTAAATTAAACTAAATAACCTTTAAATTTGCTGATTAAATATAGAGTTTGCATATTAGGTGTTATCATTTTAATTCTCCTTGAAGTTGATAGATCAGGGTCAGTGACAAAAACCCTAATTTGATAGATTTGAGACAAGAAAATTGTTTCTAAATCCAGTCACGTAACGGAGACAAAAGGGAAGGTGAAGGCACAGAGCAATTTTAGATGAGAAATCTTCAGAGGAAATGGCTGTAGTTTAATGTTATTGCATCTTCTAGTCTGGGACTTGTGACTAGCAAATGGCTAAAACTTTTGTTTAAAGGCAGATAAAGAAATTACCATTATCACCCCCTACCCATTTTTCTGCAGTTTAAATGTTCTAAAACTTAAATTCAAAAATAAATGAATGGAATGCATTTTTACTTTAATATGTGGCTTTTTTTGCTCAGAAGATGCCTTATGTGGTAGCACAGGATTTTTGCCCCAGTCAAAGTAGTTGGTACTTCTCTGTACTACAGTTCCTGTTCATTCCCCTCAGGAATTTGACTGTTGAGGTCACTTGACCTAGAAATGGGTTTTCAGTTGGAATCAGAAGAAATTGCATGCAAAAAATGAGAACATTATGGTGGTTGCCTTGGTGCTAAAATCATGGTAAAATTGAAAAAGCCCAGAGCAGAGGAACCCTGGTGGTAAAGTGAGGTTGTGGAAACCACCATTCAGATTGTGTTGTCAACAAACACAGGCTGGACCCTCACCAGTCCTTCAGGCAGAAATTACAGTTTTAGTTCATCAGGATTTTCCTACTTGGATGCAATTCTGGCTTTATGATTTTTATGCTGGGAAATGATGATGATTATTCACAGTTGAGTCCAACAGCACAAGGTGTCACAATGTCTGCTGGCCTGCAGGGTGACAACATTTTGACAGGGCTGCGTGGTTACTGAGAAAAAAACAGTGGGAGTGCTGCCATTAGAAATGTGGATATATTGGCTTTGCATGGCAAATAAACCTGGATTTTTCATCTGTTTTCCATGTGTGAGTTACTGGGGGCAGTGCTTTGTAGGAAACCACTTAAAGAAAATCAATATGATTTAGGCTGTACAGCTTGTGTTCCACTCTGAGGAGAGGAGGAAGTGCAGAAATCTGTTTTGTGTGATTGAAAGAGGAAAAAGTTGTAGATACAAGAAGACAAATCTTATCTATGTGTAGTGAAATGTTCAGGGGGGAGTTTGTTCATGGGTTTAAGAGCCTGAGATGAGAGAGGTGGGACTCCAGGCAGCTCTTCAAAATGCTGCTCATTGTAAAGAAGTTGTTTTACAGCAGTCTTGGGTCATGGGTGACAAGAGCTGCCAGCTACAGCTCTGGGCAAGCCTGAAGCCCCTTTAGTTCTGGCTACTGATATATTTTTCTTTGCTGAGTATCTTAATACATACCAACCAATCAGCATTATACACAATATCTTTCCTGTTACCTATAGCCTATCAGAACTACTGTCATTACCATATTATGGTCATTACTATCCAGTCACCTGAGTTAGTATGTTACAGTTTAAGCTTAAAGTTGTTTTTCAGTTTTCTTGCAGTGGAAAATTCTTAAACCTTTTCTCTACTTGCCACATCGGCGTGTTTGTTTGCCTGTGGTAACTTTGGTAACTTTCTGCTTTTCCTAAGACCTATTTCTGCTTGGTAAAAGCATCTTTTTTGTTTGTGGTCAACATATCCTTTGCTCAAGTCATAAAACTCCCTTCCAACTCAACTTAACCTTTGCTTTCTTTGTTGTTCAGCAATGACTGGCTCAATTTTCAATTTAGACATCTGTTGTTCTTCTATATCAAAACTTGCTTCCATCTCTATTCCATTCTCAGGCTCTACATTCAGAGCTTTCTGCCAAGCACAGATATCTGTGAAACTTTCTTGTCAAACTTTGACCTTTTCCAACGCTGGGTTGTGTTCCTGCCTGCACAGGTTTGACTCCTGGGCTGGGATGGCTCTGGCTCGAGCGAGCCGCATTCAGGACAAGCTGAACTCCAACGAGCTGAAGAGTGATGGCCCCATCTGGAAACATTCCACCCCTGTCCTGAACTGCTTCAAACGGGCCCTGGAGATCGACAGCTCCAACCTGTCCCTGTGGATCGAGTACGGCACCATTTCCTACGCCCTGCACTCCTTCGCGTCCCGGCAGCTCAAGCAGTGGAAAACAGAGCTGCCCCCTGAAGTGGTCAAGCAGGTGGGATCTAACACAAGAGTATAAAATTTTAAATATTTAAAATTAGAGTTTTGTAATTTAAAAGCCAAGTGTCTGCTAAGGAAGGCAGGAACCTCCCCTGAAATGGAAAATGTAAACTCCCTCCCTCCGAATTGTTATACATTTGAAATGTATAGGGGCTCGCCGGCAAAAATATGGGAGCAGGAATAACAGATCTTTATTAGGGAAAAAATTAAAAAAAAATAAACAATGCAGTACACCAAAACAACACTGTCAGAGTCAGAACCCAGCCTGACACCCTGTGGGTCAGGGTGTTGGTGGCAGTGCCATTGGAATTGTGGCTCAGCCCTCCTGCAGTGTCAGGGGTGGTTCTGCTGGAGCCGGATCCTGTAGAGAAGGATGGATTCTTCCTCTGAAGATCCAGTGGAAGGAGAGGCAGCTGCTGTTCCTCTGGGGAATCCAGTGGAGAAGCTGTGCTGGTGTCTGAAAACCTCTGGATTATATCTGGGTAGGAATGCTTGGCTCCTCCCTCTGGGCTCACATCTCCAATGGGATGCTGTAGTTCTTATCAGCCATGCAGTGACATTCAATAGCTGTTATCAGCAATGTCCCCTCCCAGGGAGGATTAGGTGTGGAAGAGATAAGGAAAACTGCCCATTTAACAGAAGATAACTGCCACACCTCTAACACATGGCAAATAGAATACATCTTGCTTTGCAATCTGGGACAGTTTTCTAACATAGTTAATTTTTAAATTAATTATTTACACGCTATATTCTACATATGAGACTGTATGATTACTTAGTTATGTTGGAAATTGCAATATTCATGTAATATGGTCAAGCAGCATTTGAAGGTGGGTTTTTTCCTCTCTTTTTCCTGTGTAAAATCAGTTTGAGCCTAATCTTTGAATTATCTTTTGAAGGTGACACAAAATTATTGTAACCTTCTGGAAAGGGGAATTATATTTACCTTTCCTTTCTGTAAATGTCATGCAATGTTTCCAGGAAAAGGTGAAATGCATACCTATTGAAATAGTGAAGAGATCAGAAATTACTCTGATATCTGTGTCCACATGTCATCTCTTACATCTAAAGAATCCTCCCCTTTTTCTGTGGTTTTGGGCCATTTACCTAAACAAAAGATCAAATTTCCATTGAAAACATTGTTATGAATTCATTATCTCTGCATAAGGGAGGTGAAAAACATTATGAAGTTTATTGCTAAACCAAAATTAACAATTCTAAATACACTCTGACACTGATAAGAGTTGCTTGGAAAAACGTTTTGTCTTTTTGGACCAGTGAGCTCCATTTCTGATTTAACTATTCTGACTTCCAAATATTACCTAGTCTGCAGCTGGAAGCACGATGAAAAAAAGGAAGTGCTGCTCCTGTGCTGTAATTTGTAAAACTTTCAGTGTTTGAGCTGCAGAGATCAGTGCTGGGAGCACCCTGTGCTGCTGGGAGATTTGCAGGGGGTGGTGAGTGTCAATCTGAGCTGCCCCAGCCCTGCAAGGGAACAAATAATTTATTAAAGAGTATATTTGAAATGACAGTCAACAACAGGGTTATTGCATCCAACAGCTCCAAAGCTAACTCCTCAGAAAATGAAGTTATTGCATTTTATGTGTTTGCCCAATCAGAAGTTTGGTCTTATGGCAATGAGGGATTTGTTGAAGAATTCCAGGGCTAGTGTTGGAATTACTTCATAGTATCAGATAAAAGGAGCAACGCAGAGCAGCCATCTGAAGTTGAAGATTAAATGAGAGTGTTTATTTAGGACTATTTAAGTCTTCATTTTTTTTTCAAGTGAATATATTAAAAATGCATAATTTAGTAAGAAAAGTTCTATTATAATAAAAGATGAATTGAAACAATTTCATCTCACTTCCACAGATATATCTCTTCAGGAATGTGTTTCTCATACAAAAAAACCTTATTATTCTCTTCTTCTTACAGAATGTTTAGGAAAGGAAAGGTTATGTTTTAGTTCTTCGTTATAGCCACACAGTTGAAATTTATAAACTTCATTTTCAAAGAGAGAAAATTACATTAATGCATCTTTTGACCTAGTTTTTTTTCATGAATTTATTGGCATTTAGCTTTAATTTATGCTGCTGGTTTTAAATTTTTTTTTTGATAGGGTGGGGAGAATATTCATCTCAAAATTAGCTACATTGCAAAATAGATGTAGATGTAGATGTAGATATGGGTGTAGATATGGATGTAGATGTAGATATAGATATAGATTAGATATAGATATAGATTAGATATAGATTAGATATAGATATAGATTAGATATAGATATAGATTAGATTTAGATATAGATTAGATATAGATATAGATTAGATATAGATATAGATTAGATTTAGATATAGATTAGATATAGATATAGATATAGATATAGATGTAGATATAGATGTAGATGTAGATATAGATGTAGATGTAGATATAGATGTAGATATAGATATAGATATAGATTAGATATAGATTAGATATAGATATAGATATAGATATAGATTAGATATAGATATAGATGTAGATATAGATATAGATTAGATATAGATATAGATATAGATATAGATATAGATATAGATTAGATATAGATATAGATATAGATATAGATTAGATATAGATATAGATATAGATATAGATTAGATATAGATATAGATTAGATATAGATATAGATATAGATATAGATATAGATATAGATATAGATATAGATTAGATATAGATATAGATTAGATATAGATATAGATTAGATATAGATATAGATATAGATATAGATATAGATATAGATATAGATATAGATATAGATTAGATATAGATATAGATTAGATATAGATATAGATATAGATATAGATTAGATATAGATATAGATTAGATATAGATATAGATATAGATATAGATATAGATATAGATTAGATATAGATATAGATTAGATATAGATATAGATATAGATATAGATATAGATATAGATATAGATATAGATATAGATATTTCTTCTGTCTTATTGTTCTGTTCTGGTTGGTTGTGCCAGCAGTCACTGGAGGGAACAAAACCCTATCCACAAACCCATTTTATGGGATGCGTTTCACCACTCGGGATGTGTTTAATAATTCTGCATCATTTATATTGAAAGTGTTTACAAGCTGTGCCGTGCTCAGGTGCTTTTCCACAGGCAGCAGGGTGTTTCTGGGCTTTGCTGCAGCGAGCTTTGTTGTGCCCTGTGCAGATGGAGGAGCGCAGGGACAGCATGCTGGAGACAGCCAAGCTGTGCTTCACGTCCGCGGCGCGCTGCGAGGGCGACGGCGACGAGGAGGAGTGGCTCATCCACTACATGCTGGGCAAGATAGCTGAGAAACAGAAGCAGCCTCCTGTGGTGTACCTGCTGCACTACAAACAGGCAGGGCACTACCTGCACGAGGAGGCTGCTCGCTACCCAAAGAAGATTCACTACCACAACCCACCAGAACTGGCCATGGAAGCCTTGGAGGTAATGTTGGATGTGTAGCTGGAAACCATAGAGGTACAGGGATGTTGAATGTATAGCTGGCAGCCTTGGAGGTAAAGGGATGTTGAAGGTGTTGGCTGGGATTCTTGGAGGTAAAGGGATGTTGAAGGTGTAACTGGAAGCTTTGGAGGTAAAGGAATATTGAATGTGTAGCTGGAAACCTTGGAGGTACAGGAATGTTGAAGGTGTAGCTGGAAGCCTTGGAGGTAAAAGGGATGTTGAAGGTGTAGCTGGAAGCCTTGGAGGTAAGGAAATGTTGAATATGTAGCTGGAAGCTTTGGAGGTAAAGGAACATTGAATGTGTAGCTGGAAACCTTGGAGGTACAGGAATGTTGAAGGTGTAGCTGGAAGCCTTGGAGGTAAGGGAATGTTGAAGGTGTAGCTGGAAACCATAGAGGTAAAGGGATGTTGAATGTGTAGCTGGAAGCCTTTGAAGTAAAGAAATATTGAATGTATAGCTGGAAGCCTTGGAGGTAAAGGGATGTTGAAGGTGTTGGCTGTAAGCCTTGGAGGTAAGGGAGTGTTGGATGTGTAGCTGAAGGCTTTGGAGGTACAGGAATGTTGAAGGTGTAGCTGGAAGCCTTGGAGGTAAATGGATGTTGAATGTTTAGGCTGGAAGCCTTGTAGGTAAGGCAATGTTGAAGGTGTAGCTGGAAGCCTTGGAAGTAAGGCAAGGTTGAGTGTGTAGCTGAAGGCCTTGGAGGTATAGGAATGTTGAATTTGTAGGCTGTAAGGTTTGGAGGTAAACAAATGTTGAATATGGAAGCTTTGTTCTTGTAGGAATGTGCCCCCTGTTGATGCAGTGACAAAATTATCCTTTGTCTCCTTAAAAAGGAAAGAAGCCCTGAAGTTTCTCTCCTCAGTTAGGTAAAAAGACACCTCATAGGACCTTGGGGACTTCACCTCAAACTGAAGGATAGCCAATTGGACAGAAGAAGCCAAAAAGTCCAGCCTAAGCAACTCACTAGAAAAAGAACAAAGGAAATAATCACTTTTGTGAGGTGTTCTACCAGGAGCAAGAGCCTCTTGCCCCTGGCCTGGGTTTTTCTCTGCAAAGAGCTTTGTTATTTTGCCTTTTATCAAAACTTTCCTGTTTCCAACACTACCACAGAAGCCATCCTGCTGACTTTATGCCATCTGAGGTAGCTGAGCTATAGATCTCCCAGAGCTCATGAGACCTGGCTCGAGGTGACCCCTCTGTCCTGTTCTCTACAGGTTGTTAGGCACATGTAGATGGTTGTGGGAAGTTTGCAGGACACACTTGGAGAGTGAAATGGAGCCTGTTATTCAGGCTGGTTTCATTTCAAAGGCAGGTTGGACAGGTGGGTGTCGGATCTCAGGTGTCGGATCTCAGCACCTCAGGACTGAGGTGTCACCAAGACCACCCTTGGGGGGCTCGGGAGTCCTGGAATGTTCCAGAAGTGTCTGGTGGCTGCACTTTGGTCCTACACAGGAGACGACACCTGTATGAGGACAGGAGGGTTTCACCGGGGTGAATGGTGAAGGGATTGGTTAATTAGAGAGTGAAACACAGGGTTTAGGATTTCTGTACAGGGGGGTTTAGAGAAGTAAGATGGAGGAATTGGGGTGTGTCCTGTCCTTCTTCTTCTTCTTCTTCTCCTCCGTCTTCTGTGGTGATGGTGGCACTTTTAGATTGGTTATTACTGAAAGTGCACCGGGTAATAAGAATAAATGGTATTGGGGAAAAATGATAAATATTGTACACGTAACAATGGGTATAAAGATAGGTAGCTGCCCGGAGGGCAGCACAGTGTGCTCATGGCTGGCTGCTGAGCAGAGCTCTGTCGGGCTGAAAGAAAATCTTTTAGATAAACAATTAATAAACATAAAAACCGAAAGAAGAACTGAAGCTTCTTCTCGTCTTTTGATATGCGGGCTGTCCCAAGGCCACCCCGGGCCTTTCCAGGCCCTTCAAACAGCCGAAAACCCGACAGGTGGGTAGCAATTCCACTTCTGAATTTTGTTACAAAGTTAATTGGTTTTTATGAAAATCAAACATTGATAGGATTGACAGACATCTCATACCTATGGAAGCACAGATTCATGCATGAGTGGGACTTTTGCTCTCACTGTTGTCTGGTAAAAGTTCTAGAACAGACCCAGTGGTCACTTGCTCTCAACGAGGCCAGTTCTGCTTTCCTTGTTGTGTTCCATAGGTTATGGTTATAAAATTTGCACAGTGTTCAGATTTTGTAATTTAAAAGCAACTTTAAAGTCAGGGAAAGTTCAATTCAGGTAAGTTTAGGTGTCAAGTAGCTGTCTTAACTAACTCCTGCAGCTTCTACAGAGAAAAGACTGTTTGTAATGGATTACAGAGCTACAGATTCTTTACTGACCTGATGGACTTTGGTGTTTTTTAGGTGTATTTTCGACTTCATGCTTCTATTTTGAAACTTGTGGGGAAGCCAGACTCTGGAGTAGATGCAGAGGTACTTGTTGGTTTCATGAAAGAAGCTTCTGAGGGACCCTTTGCCAGGGGTGAGGAGAAGAACACCCCAAAAGTGGCAGAAAAGTGAGTGCTAGTTTCCAGCAGGATCCTCTGAATGAATGCTGATAAACTGGACAATAAACTATTAAAATGAAGCTGAATGAAATATAAACAAAGTGAACAAATTTTACATTAATTTTGCAGTTTTCAGGAACCATGAATAAGATTAAATGCTACTCTGAGATCTCAATGAGTGGCACAGAGAGGAATTAGGAAGGCAAGAAAACAGAACAGTTCTGATCTTGTGATCCATTTTGAAGCCACAGTTTTTATTTATTCAAAAATTTGATTTTTTAAATCAACAGTTAAAAAATGCAAATTCAAATGATGGTCACTTATAGGATGAGAGATTTTAGTCCTTACAACTTTTCTCATTAACAACTACAAAATAAAGAAGAGTTTGCTATTGACCAGTGATAAGGAAGTGTCATGGTGGACAAACTTGATAATTACAAATTGCCCCAGGCAGCTGTTAGTCATAAAAATTGAGAACCACAAAAAGCCATTTTTTCCTCTTATTAAAAAAATCTCCATAACATTAAGAAAGAAATCTTCTCTCCCTAAATAAGCTTAAAAAATCCATTTTAAAAATAATAAACTAGCTAAAGATTTTAAATTTTATTTCTTCACACTGTCAATAAGAAAAAAGTTATCAAAGAAGCGTTCTAAAAATTTTATTTTAGTTCTTACTACCTTTTTTCTTCTAATTAATGTTAATAAAATTTTCTATATAACCCTTTTAAAGTTTTAAACCTTTACCTTTCTCCTAATCCTATCTTCCTACCTCACAACAAGAAATAAGTGATTAACCAACACTAAAACCCACCACACTCATCAATACATTACTTTAAAAATCTTAAATTAACAAACCAAAACCACTACAGGGAGGAAATAACTTGTTGTAAAAATCCTTAATTTAGAATTTGTCAGTGAGATTTGATTGGTGTGTTGGAAATCCTGTAAGAACATGTATATAAACATGGTGTTGTGGTCCCCAGGGTGAAATGAGTGATGATTATTGATTCTAAGTTCTTAGAAGGCTGATGTATTATATTATATTATATTATATTATATTATATTATATTATATTATATTATATTATATTATATTATATTATATTATATTATATTATAGTATAGTATAGTATAGTATATTATAGTATATTATAGTATATTATATTATAGTATAGTATAGTATAGTATATTATAGTATATTATAGTATAGTATAGTATAGTATATTATAGTATAGGATATTATAGTATAGTATGTGATAGTATATTATATCGTTTATTATAGTATATAGTATATTATAGTATCTTATAGTATGATACATTATATTACATTATATTGTGATATATCATATTTAATTATATCATTATCATATCATGTTATAATGTGTTGTGTTATGTTATGTTGTATTATATTATACATTATATATAATATTATATATTATATATAATAATATTATATATTCTATATATTCTGTAATATATAAAATATATTTTTATATATATTATATACATTTACATATATACATATACATATATATTTATATATATATATGTATATATATAAAATATATATACTAAAACTATACTAAACTATAGGAAAAGGATACAGACAGAAAGCTAGAAAAGAATAAATAATAAAAACCCGTGACTGACCAGAAAGCCTGACACAGCTAGACTAGGATAAGTCATTAATTAAAAACAATTCACATACTAGAATAAACAATTCTCTAAATCACATTCCAGAGCAGCAGAACAAGGAGAAGCTGAAGCTTCCCAACTTCCCAGGAGAGGAAATCCTGGCAAAGGGATTTTTCATCAAATATCTCAGTAACGCTTCTCCTTTCCTGTCGCCCTCCCAGAGAAAAGCCTTGCTTGATAGATGAAGACTCTCACTCCTCAGCTGGAACAGTGCCAGGCCCTGGGACTTCCCTGCCCTCGTCCTCAGGTCCAGGTCTGACATCCCCACCTTACACAGCCACTCCAGTTGACCACGATTACGTCAAATGTAAAAAACCCCGCCAGCAGGCAGCGCCGGACGGTACAGTCCTGTTCTCATTCTGCAGCATGGGGGGCTGGGGCAGTTCCAGCCAACTGCTCAGCGAGGGTGAGGGGTCTGGGGTACCACGGGCAATATTGAAGCTCATTCTTTTTTTATATATATTGAGTGCCTTAAATAGAATCAATGTACAGTCAGAGCTTTAAATATGAAAATCAAAGTTGTCACCTGCCACCGCTGGTGCCTGTCACTTAGTCAAAACTGTAGTGTTGGTAGGAGGAGTATGAGCTCACTGAATTTGCAGTGATTTTTTTCTTCAGAGCTCTTCAGGAAAGGTGTGGGTTCAGTCTGTAGAAGGCTGGACGCTGTTTTGGCCTGTGTGAAATGAATGGTGCAAATTCAAACTGGTTCGAACAAGACAAATTGGTAAAAAGACAACACAAGCCTGTTTGCAATTTCTTGAAGGAGGCAGGTGGCAACTATTTTGAATATATTGTGATTCAGCACGAAGTGATTTGCATGACAGTCCAGTAGATTTCATCTTTTAATTTTTCTTTATCATTTACAATGACTGGTTAGCAGCTCATCTTTGTAGAATATAAAATGGTAGAATAAATAATTGGCTTATTAATGTAAGAAGAAGGGGGGAGGTGTCATAGTGTTAATGAAGATTTTGAAATTGCATATATAATAGAAATTAAGTTACAATTTAAGTAACCTGAGTTTATTATTTGGCTAGGAATTTGATTCTGATTCTACTCTTCCAGCCATTTGTTTATCCATCTGGATCTATGAGTATCAGCACTCAAGGAGTAAAATACCTGCAGTGTTTAGCTTGGTGTTGGTAGAATGTGCCAGGCCCCACAGAAATGCTCTGCTTGATATGAATTTATTTCTGGAGGGTGGGTGCTTCCTATTGTCATTTTCTGAAGAATGGAAATTGTAAATAACTTTGTTGACAAAGTTTTGAAACAAATGTTCCTAGTCTGAAATTTTTTCAGGGTGAATTTATTTCTTTTTCACAACAATTCTTGGTGCAGCCAACAGAAGCTCTTTTATTTCTCTCATTATATTGAACAGAGAAATGTTTGTTTTGTTACTGCTTGCATTTCACTTGGGAGTAATTCATTAGACTGTTTTGAGATCATTTGTAGTGTGGAGGTGTCAATGGGTTATGCAGCGATCGGGCTCTTTTATTGGCTTTTTGATGTCTTTTGACAAAACAGCATAGAAGGGAGGAAATATTTAAATATTTCTTAGCTAATATTCCCTGTGGGGAGCCTTTCTGCCTAGGACTACATCTGTTTGGTCCTGAAGGGTGTCTCAGGCTCCCAGGAGAGCCCTCAGCTGAATAAATCCCCAGCTGTGTGCTCGGAGCCCCTGTGCAGTGAGACATTGTGGCTGCTGAGCCAGGGCTGGGGGTGCCCGTGCAGCAACATCTGCCTGTGCCAGGGCTGTGCCAGGGCTGGCTCTGCCAGCTGAGCCTGGCTGGGACTGAGCCTGTGCTGCCAAAGCAGCTCCAAATGGCAGCTGCTGGGAGAGGCAGAGTTTGGGTGATCTGCAGCAAGGCTGTGTGGAACCATGACAAGGAGAATTGCAGAGTTCTGCATCATTCAGAATGTTTTGTGAGTTGCTGGCACAACTAAAGCCTGGATACAGCATATTGAAGAACCCCAGGAAACTGAAATATTTGCCTTGGGGCTGTTACAGATGGAAGAGCTAACAGGCTGAGCTAACAGGCTCAGAAGTCTTCCACTTTTATATTATTACATATATACTCTGCTCTTCTGCATGCATTTGCATTTTACTTGTATTAAAATACAGACTTTTGAAGTAAAATGCTCTTGACATCTTACACATAATCACATCACTGAAGAAAGCTGGCGCCAGCATTTCCATTGTACAATTCCTAAAAATAGCAAGAAAATACTCATCATTTAACTACCCTTTAGATTATTTTTTAAGCATTCTGACAGAAATGAAGCAGTCTATATTGCTGCTCAGGAACAAATAAATTGACGAAAATTCACCCTAGGTATTTATTCTTTCTGAGGCTTGACAATACTCTTATTTACTCTTGCATTGATATTGTTGATCACAGATGGCATAAGTAAAGTAAGGGTATTTTACAGTTTTGCACACTTTTCATATATTACCACAAGCAAGATGCTATTTGGGATCATTACTGACCTCAGAGACGTTTTTTGACCATTTCTGTGTTCTGTGCTTTGAGAAAACATGACCTGTGAGAAAGAGAGAAGGAATTGGGATGCTTTGTCTGCAGAGGAGAAGGCTCAGGGGAGAAATGACAGCAGAGTAACCTAGATAGTGTTGGAAGCTGTACAAAGAGTTAGAAGCAAAACCCCAGGATATCTGTGTTCATGGGAGACAGAACAGATGATATTGCACTTAAATTGCATTTTCATTCTGAGCATTACAAAACTGTGTTAGAGTAGTCTTAGGAAATTCTGGTTTTGTATAGCCCTGCAATATTTTAGCCCTGGAAGTCATTAAAAAGTGGCAATGCAGCTGTCTGCCAGGCATGATGGAGTTATAATTTATTCTGATGAAAAAGGAATGGACTAGATGAACACTTGCAGTTCCTTCTGAACTCTACTTATTCTATTAATTTTGTGGCTTTTGTGGGTTTGGGTTTTGGTGGGGTTCTTAGTTTGGTGCCTTCTAGAGCAGCAAATTATTTCTTAACAAGCTGGAGGGAATTGCTGTACAGCCAAACATCTTTTCATGGAAATCCTGGGGTTCTGATCTTCAAACATATATCTGTAAACAGGTGAAGCTGTGAGGGCAGACATATTTTGAATACATTCTATTTAAATGTGTCATTACAGTTCTGTAGCTCTCTGGGATGTTTTGCTGCTGGAAGATGGTGACTGGGCTATGCAGAAATCACTGTTAAAGTTGAGAGCATTGAGAGGCTCCAGACCCAGTGAGTGCTGGTGATACTAGATTTAAGTCATGTATTTAATGAAAACAGGAGAAAGGAACCAGTAAATACAGCTTGTAAAGTAACTCAACTTCTTTTTCCTCATGGCAGCTGCCAGCACATATCTCCTTCAAGGAGACAAAAGTATTTCTGAGTGGCAGCTGCTGTTTGCTGGCTGACTTGCTGCTGTCATGTGTGTAAAATGGGCAGCTTCCTTTCTCTTTTCTTGTCCTTCCATTTGGCAACATCTTTTCTTTCCTTCTGTTAATCCCATCTTTCCTGTCATCACCCCTGCCTATTGCTATTTTATAACCCTCCAAAGTGAAAACTGGCATTAGAAGTCTGAAGCATTGAGACTCTTATTTTCTGAGAGCAAAATAAGGAACAGGAAACCTAGGAACTTGGCAGGCACTCAGACTTTCATTACCTGTGCTGTTGCTGTGTTTTAGCTAAATGGTTACATAGCAAAACAGATATGCTCTCTGTACAGGCTGGGTGTATGTAGTCAGTAAAAACCAATTTTTGCAGGAAAAGCAATAGAGTTAGTTCAGAAAGCAGGAAAAGTAGTAAAATAACATTTAAAAAATGTGAATAAGGTATCTGTTTACCAAAACAATAGACTGGGAGATTGTTTAGGTGGTGTTTATTGCTGTGATATGCCTTTGTTGTGTTGATACTCAGTTCCATATTCCTGTGGTGGTATGCAGATGATGTATCCATGGCTATTGCAGTGTGAAAATGTTGTGTTGTTTAAGTCTTCATCCATGTCATGTAGTATGTCGTGTGTAGTTAGACTTAATTGTCCTTTTTTGTGTTTGTCTTTGCCTGATTGCTTTTGCAACCAATATTGCCCGTGCTGCCTCTAACCTTTACACAAATCTCTGTTCCCCAGGCATTCTCTTCCTGCTTTTACCTGTCACGGCTTGCTTTTAATAATTGGCAGAAGCTGCATGATAAACTCACAGGAAAGGCTCCTTGCTTCGTGCTGTGGGAGAAGTCTCACCCCATAGTTTGTTGGTCTGTAATTCTGCAAATGTGATGAAGATGCACACTTTTTGTAAATGGGGGTTCTCAACATGCTGATGAGACAAAGGTGATCTCTGAGCAACTCCTTGCACCAGGTTGTCACTCATGCCAAGCTAAATCAGCTTCTGGGATGGAGTGGATGTTTCTGTGCATAAAAAGAACATCCACTTTGCATTTTGAAATGCCCTTAAAATTCTCTTTTTTCAGCAGCTAGAAATGCAATCTTTGGGTCTGCAGTGCATGTGCTGTGCTGGCACGTGGTGCTGGGTGTCCACGGGGACTGCACACTGGACTCCATGAATAATGGATCACACCCAGCTTATTGCACTGTGCTCCATTTTTACCTTTCCCCAGTTTAACCTCTCTCTGATTAGTCCGAGTGTCACACTGAGATGTAGTGTGAGATTATGGAAAAAGCATTTGTCCAAATAGATGGGACATGGGGGAGATGCTCTGGTGCTCTGCTCTTGGAGACAGAACAGCAATCCAGGACTGTAAGTTATGGAAACACATTCTGTGTTGGGTACAGCCAGACAAAACATAGACTCTCATCTTTGACTCATGTTAAAAGAGAACTCCCTTTAAACTGCTGTCCTCAAATTAACCTACTCCCATGCAAATCTTTGCAATTCCTTTGTTTTTTAATAATGTGCAAGTGCCTTTTGATGCAGAGCTAAATGTTGTCTTCTGTTATGGGTGGAGTCTGTTTGCAGAATGAGAATTCTGTGATACATCATGTTTCTGACTGCAGACCAGTGAAGAAAAATGCTCACATGTTCAAGTGGAGAGGGGGAAGATGTTGCCAGGCAGGACAAAGAGAGTCTGTACCTTCACAGCCTGTGAACAACCCACCTTTACTGCATGACACAAGATTTTTTTTCAGTTATATATAGTTGCTTATTCATAAGCTCTGAACTGTGCAGCAGGATGTTTCTTTTCTGCAAATTGAGTTAGCATATGTATAGAGCTCTGTAGAAAATCTTTCTGGGCCACTCATTTCTGACTTTTTGACTTTTAACTGATTGTTTATCATGATTCAGACACCTTCTTAGAGTAACTGGATGCACGTTTTCCTTCAGATGTTTAAGATAGACCAAGATATCATTCAGAAGTGAGTTGTACCCTCTTGGCTCTCTGAGCCTTTTCCTTACTCCTGGATGCAGCTGTCTCAGAGGTCTCTCCATCTTCCTTTTAGCTTGCAGAAAGTTTCCAAAGAGGATTTCTGAGCTGCATAGTAAATAACTGTCCAAGGCAGAACTCCTCATTGCCATGGCACCATGGAGCTGTGCTTCAGCTGCCCTGAGCATCCATTCTGCAATTCTGTACCTGGTCATCATGCTTAGCAGTGAGAGCTGGCACTGGCATTGTCTGAGCTGCTCCAGGTCACTCAGCAGTGACACCTCTCTGTCCTTGTCCCTGTCCCAGTGCTGGGTCACTCACACTGTGACACATCTCTGTCCCTGTCCCAGTGCTGGGGGCTCAGTTTGGTCACTCAGCAGTGACACATCACTGTCCTTGTCCCTGTCCCTGTGCTGGGGTCTCATTTGGTCACTCAGCAGTGACACATTTCTGTCCCTGTCCCAGTGCTGGGGGCTCAGTTTGGTCACTCAGCAGTGACACATCTCTGTCCTTGTCCCTGTCCCAGTGCTGGGTCACTCACACTGTGACACATCTCTGTCCCAGTCCCAGTGCTGAGGGAGCTCAGTTGGGTCACTCACTGTGACACCTCTCTGTCCTTGTCCCTCTCCAGTGCTGGGAGCTCAGTTTGGGTCACTCACTGTGACACATCTCTGTCCTTGTCCCTGTCCCAGTGCTGGGTCACTCACACTGTGACACATCTGTGTCCTTGTCCGTGTCCCAGTGCTGGGGACTCAATTTGGGTCACTCAGCAGTGACACCTCTCTGTCCTTGTCCCAGTCCCAGTGCTGGGAGCTCAGTTTGGGTCACTCACTGTGACACATCTCTGTCCTTGTCCCTGTCCCTGTCCCAGTGCTGGGTCACTCAGCAGTGACACATCTCTGTCCTTGTCCCTGTCCCAGTGCTGGGTCACTCACACTGTGACACATTTCTGTCCCTGTCCCAGTGCTGAGGGCTCAGTTTGGGTCACTCAGCAGTGACACTTCTCTGTCCTTGTCCCTTTCCCAGTGCTGGGGGCTCAGTTTGGGTCACTCACTGTGACACCTCTCTCCCCTTGTCCCTGTCCCAGTGCTGGGTCACTCAGCAGTGACACATTTCTGTCCCTGTCCCAGTGCTGAGGGGGCTCATTTGGATCACTCACACTGTGACACATCTCTGTCCTTGTCCCTCTCCAGTGCTGGGGTCTCATTTGGTCACTCAGCAGTGACACATCTCTGTCCTTGTCCCTGTCCCAGTGCTGGGGGCTCAGTTTGGTCACTCAGCAGTGACACATCTCTCTCCTTGTCCCTGTCCCTGTGCTGGGTCACTCACACTGTGACACATTTCTGTCCTTGTCCCTGTCCCAGTGCTGAGGGCTCAGTTTGGGTCGCTCACTGTGACACATCTCTGTCCTTGTCCCTGTCCCAGTGCTGAGGGCTCAGTTTGGGTCACTCAGCAGTGACACATCACCCTCCTTGTCCCAGTGCTGGGTCACTCAGCAGTGACACATTTCTGTCCCTGTCCCAGTGCTGGGGCTCAGTGTGGGTCCCAGTGCTCATGGAAGGTGCCCAGGGCTCCTGTGGGAGGTGCTGGCCCAGGGCAGTCCCTGCTGCAGTTCTGAGCTCTGTTCAATGCTGCATTTTAAACTGAAACCATTTTAAGGCCATTTCTGCTCTCCAGAGTGTGCCACAGCTCTGTCCTGGCGGTGGGCTGGCCTGCAGGGAGCTGTGACAGTGACAGTGACAGTGACAGTGACAGTGACATGCTGCTGCCTGTGTCTGCTTGTGGAGCAATAGTGGGAAAAGGGATTTTTGAAGTCAAGCCAGTAAACCCATTTCATTCAGGATAAGATTAATGTTGAAATGCTCTTAAGCATGGAATTAAGGCAAACAGACTTCAGATATTTTTTCTAACATCTGTGACAGATGTGGCTCAGGAATGGCAGTGATTTAATCATCCCTGTGCCTGACAGGACCTCAGTGTGATGCAATGCAGGTCCTGGCAGTACAGATGAATATACAAGTTCTTTCTTCCCAATGACATCCTTCTGATAGTAATTAGTATTTTTTACTAATGTCTTTGAAAGTTAACAAGATTCTTCTTTTGACCTTTTTAAATCTCCTGTCCAAAGCTGCTCTTTTTCACCTTGTGACAGAGTAGGGGATGTAATGTGACATAGATGTGAAATGAAATGTCACAAGTTGAGGACATTATGAGAAATGAGGTAAAAAAAAACTTGCTTCTTGCTTTCAAGTGCCATTTTCTAAATTTTTTAGAGATAAACATGAAATATTTAACTTTACATCAAATTGAGATTTCAGCTCATCCAGTTGTTTGAAATCTTCCTAAAACTTAGGAATGATGCAATGAAGTAATGAAACAAAATATAATAATAGCCAGGAGAAACATCTACTATCAGATCATATTTTTCATAGGAATGTAGTTGCAGTTACTTATGCACAATTTAGTAGAACTTTCTCCCTAGGCTCTTCATTTCTGCTACAGATAATAATTTTGGGACATTAATACCCAGCTGTATTTTTATCTTAGCTTTTGAAGTAATAGGAAACTTTACAGGCAGGGACCTCAAAAGAATATTTAGTCCTTGATTTATCAATCTCTTACAACAAGAGACCAGCTCAGCTTTTTGGAAAAGCTTGTCTTATTGCTATTGGGAAACTAAGAAAATAGGTAAACAAAAAAAAATTAATTGAAATATAAAAATATTAAAATATAAATGTATCTATATCATATTTTGTATATAATATATTTATATTTTATGGGGAAACTAAGAAAGTAGGTAAACAAAATATAAAAATAGAAACTATTTTAAAATTGAAAAAAAAAATGAAATATATTTTATATATTATATTTTTATATATTATATGCTTATTTTATGAGGAGACTAAGGAAATAGGTAAACAATATATAAAAATATAAAGCATTTTTAAAATTAAAATATATAAATATATCAAATATATTTTATGTGTTATATTTTAATATGTTGTATATTTTATGGGGAGACTAAAAATAGGTAAAAAAATATATATAAAAATATAAAATCTTTTGAAAACTGAAATATAAAAATATATAAATATATCAAATATATTTTATGTGTTATATTTTAATATATTGTATATTTTCTAGGGAGACTAAAAATAGGTAAAAATATATATATAAAAATATAAAATCTTTTAAAAACTGAAATATAAAAATATATAAATATATCAAATATATTTTATGTGTTATATTTTGATATATTATATATTTTATGGGGAGACTAAAAATAGGTAAAAAATATATATAAAAATATAAAATATTTTAAAAACTGAAATATAAAAATATATAAATATATCAAATATATTTTATGTGTTATTTTTCAATATATTATATATTTTCTGGGGAGACTAAAAATAGGTAAAAATATATATATAAAAATATAAAATCTTTTAAAAACTGAAATATAAAAATATATAAATATATCAAATATATCATATATTTTATGTGTTATGTTTTAATATATTGTATATTTTATGGGGAGACTAAAAATAGGTAAAATATATATAAATATAAAATATTTTAAAACCTGAAATATAAAAATATATAAAATATAAAATATGTTTTATATATTATATATTTATATATTTTATGGGGAAACTAAGAAAAATAGGTTACAAATATATAATATTTTTAAATTATTATATTTAAAAATATTATAAATAAAATTATAAATAATATAAAAATAATAATAAATAATATAAAAATAATAAAAATATTATAAATAATATTATAAAATAAGTAAAAAATATATGGTTTTATATTTTTATATATATATTTATAAATATATACATAAAAATATAAAACCATATATTTTTTAACTCTTAAAATTACACTGTGTTGCATTAAATTGTATCTAATTATGGCAGGAATCATTAAAAAGCACTGATGTTCCCCATGGATTGGATCATTCAGAAGGGCAGGTGTTGAGAGCAGTTGGGAATTTGGAATTCACTCTGTCACACACTGCAGTCCTTGGCACACAGGTTAAATTGCAATAATGACTCCCTCAACTGCACTCAGCTCTTACCAGGGAAAGGAAAAACTTCCCAGCACAACAAATGTAAAATATCTGCTGGCTGTCCATCTAGCAGATTTATATTTATTTAAAAAAGCTGTATTTGGCAGCTAGGCTAGAAGAGAATAGTACTCCCTGTATACAAAATATGCATTTTTTTTTTTTCTTTTTAGAAAACCAGAGTTAGGATGTGAATTGGTGCAGTTGCCACAAGTTCTGCATTGCATACTGCAATTTTTAGGTATTGACAGAGCTTTTTATTATATTAAGGAATATCTTGGGTAACCTAACAAATGCTGGCTGTTTGTCTGCCTGGCTTTGAAAGCCCACAGTGACTGTAGGATGGTTCACTGTGCTGTTTTCTAACTGTATGTAGCAGTTAAGGTAGAGATGAGGGCAAAAAAAAGTCAATTTTCTTGCTGCAATTAAAACCCATTGCCTTTTGCACTGTACCTAATGAATATGAACAGCAATTATTGTATTTTTATTTTGGTTAATCATATGTATTTGGAAATTCTACCTCATCTTTTTTGAGATAAGTCCAATTCTCCTGGTAATTTTCATATGTCATCTCATTAATCTCTCATTTTTATCCTCTCCTCTGAATTAATATTTCCCTATTTCAGTGTCTTTTTTAAAATGTGGGTCCCAAATACAGACACCGTAATTAAGTTCAATTTTCATTAGTGCTCAGTAGAACAGGAAGGCTCTTACATATTTTTTCTGTGGAGTTACTGATTGCACATTCAAGAATGCTGCTTTGCTGAGGTGTGTGTGGGGTAGCCTGACATTTAGGCCAGTTCTGGTTTGAGAATCACAAATTCTTCACAAATTCATCACAAATTCCCATTTGTGGAATGTGTGTGCTGGGATCCACTCACACATTTCCCACTCCTGATCCTGTTACCTTTTAGGTGCTTAGAGAAGGATTTCTTTATTGATGCTGAAATAATTCTGTGGGAGATGAAGGCAGGCTGGCTCCCAGCTTTGACCTTTCATCCTTTGTAAAGATAAGCACTGCACTTTGTTTTACATTCCCTGGGACTTTGCCCATCCTCTGTGATTTCTGAGAAATTAATGCTAATAATTGATGGCTGCTGCTAATTTCTGGAATACTCCAGGGTTTTCCATCTGGCTCACTTAGTTTGAAAGTATCTGCTGCATTCAAGGAATATCTAATATAATAGAAAGTTGTCTCAATAGTCACCTTCCTCTGGTTTCCAGTGATTAGGGAACTGGAAATGATTAAATATCATTTTTTAAACAGGGTTAATATATTGAAAGAAAAGGAGAATAAACATCCCTACCTAGACCCACACTTATTTAAGCAGAAATTTCAAATTAAATTAGCTGGCTAATTGTAAGGAGGTGTTTACATTTGTTCCCATAAGGAAAAGCTCATGCATACATTTTAAATTTAATGTGTTGAATCATTGTCTATCTTTGCATGATGAAAAACTATTGTAATTTCCCAGTGTCTGATCTCACCCAGGCATATTGCTCTGGCATTTCTTGATTTACATTCTGATGCTTCATCTGTCATAACCCACACATCAGAACTGACCTGCAGGCTTGTGGCAACATCTGGAAATTTGCAATTTTTTTCCCCCTAGATGAGTAATTCAGCCTCTTTGCCACAGATACAGAAACTTCTTTAAAAAAAAATACCAAGGGAGCTACTGTAAATGATTTCCCTGATGTCAGCTGGGAGTTCAATAGTATTGATTTGTACCACAGAAAGTTATTAAAGCTTTATAAATGAGTCATTTAAAGCTTGACTGACCTCTCTTCAGAATCCTTCTCTTCCCATTCTTTGTAATTATATTCTTTCTGTATAAAACTTGTCATCATTAACCAGCTTCTATAGCTTCCAATTAGGAAGCAAATACTGTTCCCCCATTCTTTTCCAAGATAGTTTTATTAAGATCTGCTCACTGAAAGGGAAGTGAGGCTTTTCTTTGTGTGGTCGTGAAAAACCTACAGAGTGCATCAAATTTGGTTTAAATTCATTGGAATCCTAATAAGCAGAACCTGATCTGCAAGCTGAAGGTTTGCAGAGGGATTTGTCTTGATAAAATAAATTCATAGGAGGCCCTTAGCTCTCTCCTGAACAAGTGCAATTCAGATGGAACAGAAGAAATTTAATTAAATTATCCACTCATCTCAAAGCAAGGGCTTTTGCTTTGTTAATTTTCTTTCTTGATCTTATCAATAAAATTAATGAATCAGAATGCAGTGGAACTGCCTAGACAATGGATATAACCCCCTCCTGGTTATGCCATTTCTGTACAGAATTATAAAATGGTTTGGGTTGGAATGGACCTTTAAAGATCATCTGCAATGAGCAGGGACACCTTCAACTAGATCACAGAATCAATATCAGTATCTTAAGAAGAAATTGGACAGAATCAAGTTATCAGTATCTTAAGAAGAAACTGGAAATAATTCTTGTGGACTCCAGATATAAAGGAATTGCCTGTATAGGAATTTTATATTGAACACTGAATTACGTTGGCACAATATGGAAAACTGCCAGTTCCCCATCTCAGTGGGAATGTGCAGGCCTCTCTCTGTCAGAGACACTCAGCTGTGTTCTGTAGTCATGCAGGGTTGCCTCTGATAACCCTTGATGTAAAGAGCTTGGGTTAAACCTGGCAGGTCTCAGACATGAGTGGGAGGTTTTCACCTGCCTGTTCTGAGGTGTTTAATCCCCTGATGGAGTCACAGTGCCTGTTCCTGTGCACACTGACAGCTCCGTTGTGACTGTGCTGCAGTCAGCAGCCCCTGCTCCACTCTCTCAAGGTAAAGTCACTTCTCCTTTCCTTCTGTGGCTGCCTTGAGGCCCAGTTCCCTGTCTGTGTTAGGCCTTTGATGTGTTATTTGCCATTTCCAATCACCTTTCAGTGTTTGTTGAATAGCATCTTACACCTGCAGGATAGTTGGCATCAGAGATCACCCCTGTAAGTCTTTGCCCTCTAATTTTACTGATTTTTCTTTCTTTCATGAGTAATTTTTACCAGTATTGTTCTTCATGGTTTTCTCTTGTCAATTGAACTTTGCTTGTGTCAGGTTCAAAATTATACTGGGTCCAGAAAACCTGGGAGATTTTCCAGGGCCATACTGCCTGAAATATTGTTCCCAGTCTAACTGCTCTTGAAAGTTGAGCTTTATTGCTTGAAATTCCAGGATTATATTCTAGGAAGAAATGTGATGAGAATGAAATACCTTTTCTTGGTGGTGGTAAGGGATCCTGTGTGGCAGTTGTAAGAGTTTGCAGAGTTTTGTGTTGCTGTTTCCAAGAGACAAGCAGCAGCTTGAGGACTGTGAGGAGATGCATTCCTTCTTTATCTCTCTGCAGAGAGGAGCCAGGACAGCACGGGAGCGGTGCTGTCTGACTCCAGCTCCACACAGGACATGTTCAATGAGCCTGCCAGCTCTCAGGACAGCCTGAAGAAGACTTACACAGACAAGAGGATTTCTGCTGCCTGTGCTGATACACTGGTGCTCAAAGAGACCCTGGGATCTGCAGAGGAAAAGGGTAGGCCTGATTTAATAGATGATGTCAGCTGCAGTAGTCTCATTAAAGTGTTTCTTCTGGCTTGCAGATGCACTGAAATATGCTGCACTGTTGTCCGGTTTATCTCGGCTGTTTGAGGGGCCTGGAAAGGCCTGAGGTGGCCTTGGGGCAGCCCGCGTATCGAAGGACGAGAAGAGGCTTCAGTTCTTCTTTCGGTTTTTATGTTTATTAATTGTTTATCTAAAAGATGTTCTTTTAGCCGAACAGAGCTCTGCTCAGCAGCCAGCCATGAGCACACTGTGCTGCCCTCCAGACAGCCACCTATCTTTATACCCATTGTTACATGTACAATATTTATCATTTTTCCCCAATACCATTTATTCTTATAACTCGGTGCACTCTCAGTAATAACCAATCCAAAGGTGCCACCGTGGCCAAAGAAGATGGAGGAGAAGAAGAAGAAGAAGAAGGACAGGACACACCCCAATTCCTCCATCTTACTCCTCTAAACCCCCCTGTACAGAAATCCTAAACCCTGTGTCTCACTCTCTAATTAACTGATCCCTTCACCATTCACTCCGGTGAAACCCTCCTATCCTCATACAGGTGTCGTCTCCTGTGTAGGATCAAAGTCCAGCCACCAGACACTTCTGGAACATTCCAGGACTCCCGAGCCCCCCAAGGGTGCTCTCGGAGGCCCGGGATCTCAGGACTCAGATCCTGAGATCCCACACACTGTGACTGAGGATTGTAATTAGGTATCATTGCTGCCTCTATGTGTAGCTTAAATTTAGAGCTGTGCCCCATTAATTTGTCCACCAATCCAATTTGTTCTGTCTGTTAAATCTTACAAAGAAAAACTAAACTGCTGTCTGCTGGCCCTTTGACTGACTTGCCTTCTTTTAGGTTATTTACTTTTTCTTCAGTGTTTCATATTTTTAAAGAGTAGTTATTTGAATATAGTCTCAAACAAGACATTTTTATTTTTCCCAGGGATAGATGCCCTTTTGTTCTGTCCCATATTCAGTACAGAGAAGAGCTTAAGTAGTAGAATTTAGATGCTTTATTCCATTGTATACTTCATTCCAGTGGAGAGCTAGAATTGCTCTCTACCAGATTTTTCCATATATAATAGTACTAAGTGTTCTGTATTCCACTGGAAAAAATGGTTTCAAAATCCATTAGCTGGAGTTTCCCTTTGTCTGATGTTTGTACAGTTGGATGTGGCAGTAGATAAAGAGGCTGGACTTCAACAGGGAAAGACAAACAAAACCAATGTGTAAATTCTGTCCACCTTTCCAGGCTGTGGCTTTCAGTGGGATGTTAAGTGTTCTTTGCCAGCTCACACTTTCCCAGTTCCAGAGATGCAGAGATCATGCTGTGGAGAGTCCTGAATCACTTCCCTGATCTCACTAGGAACAAGTGCCAGGCAGTTGTCTCTTTGTTTGCAGACTTGGATTACCTTGGTTTCTAGTTTTTAAAAATATTTTACCTCAGTCTTGCCTAAGCTAAGGAAGCCTGTGGTAGTGCTTGCATTAACATGCTGAAATAGATGCCAGTTCCTAGTTTTGCTTCCATAATTACTAAATCCAGTAGTCTTTTGGCTACTAGACTAAAATCATGGCTCTTTTTCAGGCTTGCAGTGAGCTGTGTTATTGTCATCGTTTGTCTGTCAGAAAAACCATCAAATGCATTCTTAAATTAGTGGTGTTTATTAGAACAGATGTTGTTTCCCATAAAGCTACCTGTACAGTAAAATTAATTTGGATGTAGACATCAGGCAAGCACATTTTGACAAATGTGTGTTCTGTAAAACATATTTGAATCAAAAATTCAGCCTTATGAGAGAAAAAGTTATGGATCAGCTTTATATTTGAGGATGAAGTATATTTTATTGTATCCCTACACTCTGCTGGGAGATAAGATCTAATGTAAGAGACTCTTTATCCTGGCAAAGACAAAGACATGGTAAACTTCCATGACTGAAGATCAAAGTTAAAGAAATTAATCTGCATGTAGGATGTGTGTTTTCAGCAATGGTTAGCTAGCAGGAAATGTGGAAGCTGCCACTGTGACAAGATGATTTGTGAAGCAAGATTTGCTGTCCTTCAACAAACGATGGGTCAGTTGAATTATAAGTTACCAAGTTAATCACAGAAATATTTACATGGAATTGTAGGTCCTACATTATGCAGAAGACCAGATAAGCTGCTGCTGATCCTTCTGTCTGAGTCCATTTTGTGTTCTGGGATTGTGTTCTAGACAGACTGTTAAGAATAAAACATTTCACTTGGGAGGGTGGCATTAGTTTTCTGTTCTTTCTTCTTTTCCTTGCAATAAAATATTCCTGGATTTACTCTTTTATTTTGGCTTTTTTCCCTCCTCCTCCTCAATCTTCCAAGAGTATGTAAAACCCTATATTGTGTAAGGTGTGCTGAATTCATACTGTTGTTCAGGGAAAAACACAAATGAGGGGAATAGAGATACCAGGATAAAACCCAAATGAAGAGAATGGAGACACCAGGATAAAACCCAAATGAAGAGAATGGAGACACCAGGATAAAACCCAAATGAAGAGAATGGAAATAACAGGGTAAAACCCAAATGAAGGGAATGGAGATACCAGAATAAACACAGATGAAGACAGTGGAGATACCAGGATAAAACCTAAATTAAGAGAATGGAGATACCAGGATAAAACCCAAATGAAGAGAATGGAAATAACAGGGTAAAACCCAAATGAAGGGAATGGAGATAGAAGGATAAAACCCAAATGAAGAGAATGGAGACACCAGGATAAAACCCAAATGAAGAGAATGGAGACACCAGGATAAAACCCAAATGAAGAGAATGGGGATACCAGGATAAAACCCAAATGAAGAGAATGGAGACACCATGGTGTGGCTCTGTCAATGAGTTGCAGATCACTTGTTCAATGCACATCACAAATAGTCATAATTTTTTTTTTATATATCTGTCTGTGCTTTAATGAGGAAAAGGATTACCTTTTGTCATACTGAATTTTTGTCATTTTCTAGATGTCATTTGCCATTTGGAAATGGCATTTTCACTGTCACTTCTCTCTTACTGTTCCAACTGCAGGAAAATCAGAGGAGCTGCTGGAGATCTCAGTATCTTATGATCCCACTGAGCCTACTGCCCAGAAACTGCTGCTGGAGCCTCAGTGTGCTCCTGGCAGTGCCCCCAGAGCTGCCATGGCCCCAGGCTCGCAGTGGGACTGCAAGAAGAAGGCTGAGCCCTGTGCAGAGGAGGCCTGCGAGTTCCCCCAGGGCCTCCCCGCAGACCTGGAGGAGCAGCGCAAGTTCCTGACGGAGCAGTGCATCTCCTCCTTCTGCCTCTGCCTCAGCCGCTTCCCACAGCACTACAAGAGCCTCTACAGGCTGGCCTACCTCTACACCTACAGCAAAACTCACAAGGTGAGCCCTGGGCCCCAAGGGGCTGGCATCTGGAGGGAGTTCTCAGTGTGTAGCTGTATGCAAACCTCGAGATAAGAAATGCTGAGTTAGGAATGCCATGGAGTAGGACAGGCTTTGTCAACTCTGTCAGCTTTCTGTCTCAGCTCTTGTTGAGAGAGAAATTGAACCAGAAACAAGTTTCAAAGGATGGCTGTCAGGACCTTTAGCTTATCAGAAACCCTGAGATTGTTCAAAGTCTCTTTTCCCAGCCTGGTGCTTGAAAAAGGAGTCAGGGCTCTTCATTTCTCAGTCTCAAGGTTGTTCATTGTTTCTTATCTATAAAAAATTTTCTCCTGCCCTGCCAAGGCCCATCCAGCAGGACAGTTCCAGGCTCTCTGCCTGCCCCAGGGCAGTGTTATGTCTTTATACTAAAAACTACCTGTACAATGTTTACAATTCCTTCCCAATATCTATCACCTGTGTTAGACAGTGAGCTTCTACTCTAAACCAATCTGTGAGTGCCAACATCACAGCAGGAGATGGAGGCCAAGAAGAAGAAGGAGAAAGGCTGGACACACCCAGTTCCCTCCATCTTGCCTCCTGAACCCCCATACCAAAACCCCAAAATCTACTTTTCCACCCCATGATAACTTCACTATTATTCTACCTAAACTGTTGTGGCTTGCTGACCTTCATCTAAGGTTGGTAATTTGCTCCATGGGTCATAATCAAACCCACAGGTGTTGTGGGCTCTGTGCCAGGGTCCCTGAGCCCCCTGGCAGGGTCCTGGGCAGCAGAGGGATGTTCTGGATCCTGACTGATGGCCTTGCTAATAAGACTGGATACTTTAGAGAAACAGAACTTTGAAAGGTGCATTGTAGCAGGACCCACAATGGGTAAATTTAGATGATTGGCTTTAAGGCATCCACAGCATGGCGTGGCTAAAGCTGACAGGCCAAGAAACACGGACAGTGTTTCACCTATAGTATTGCAATTAGGAAATAATTAGCTTCTGATTGTGATGGTGGGATTTATAACTGTATTATATATAAATCTATTATATAAATATATATATTCTATAAATATATATTTATATATTTATATTCTATATATTATAGAATTAGAATATAAAGAATATATAGAATATATTTATATTTATATTCTATATATATAGAATTATAATATATAGAATATATAGAATATATATATATTAGAATATATATATTCTATATATATTCTAATATATAGAATATATTTATATTTATATTCTATATATTATAGAATTATAATATATAGAATATATATTCTATATATTCTATATATTATATTCTATTCTATTATATTCTATTATATTCTATATATTATATTCTATAAATATATATTTATATATTTATATTCTATAAATATATATTTATATATATAATATATATATTCTATAACTATATATTTATATATTATATTAATATAAATATATATTTTATATATAATATATAAATATAAATATAAATTTAAATATAAATAAATATAAATATATATTATATATAAATATAAATCTGTATTGTCTCACCATCCTCATGAGACTGAAAATGGAATAAAACTTTTTAAAACACCTCTTAATTGCCCCATCTCTGGGTCAGGAAAAGAGTATTGTCCAACACCCCAGCAAACCAAATGTGCTGCCACTGGTGCAGAAGTGTCAGTGCTAAAACACAGCTTGCTCAGTGCAGTTTGGAATGAAGCTACACTTGGGGAAGTCTTCAGCTCCTAGATTGTCTGACTCGTGTGTGAGGTCAGTTAAGGAGAAATTTTCTTTTTTTATTACTGAACCAAGTAATTTTCTGTCATTCAGCAGAGAATTACATTTCAGATATGTCACATAAATTAAGATGTTCTCATAAAAATGACAGCAATTATTTATTTAACTGAATAAGTGAACTGAAAAGTGACTTGGAAGCAGAAATTAATCAATATTGTGTAAACACATATGTGACACAGATAAACTTTCTGGGTATCCTGAGTCTTTATTGGTAAAATGTGTAGGAATAGTACATTGAAGTGATCAGAGATATTTTACTATTTGTCATAAGCAAGGTTTAAATTCACAGATTTTATATTTGGAAGTCTTGTATTAGATCATATGCTGCTTTCCATGGCTTCCTGAGTTTTCTTCCCCACAAGGACTTATGTGAACAACAGGGAGGGGAAACAAATTGTAGAAAACAAAACCCAATTGCTGCTCCCCTGGCCTGGATCGGCCATGTCACCAGTGTCACTGCAAAGGGAGCACAGGCAAGTCCTGCCAGCCCCTGGAAGGTGATGAATATTCCATTTGTGAGCGATTAGCCAGAAAAATATCACCCTTTTTATGGAGAGCTTGTTTTGCAAACATTCTTACGCTGTTTGTGTGTAACAGTTGTTAATTTTTCCATGGAGCTCATCATGAATAGGAGCCATAGATTCCTGCAATCTGTCATTACTGTTGCTGACATGATTTTGTATCAACATTCAACAAAAAAAGCTGCCTGTTTTTAATTTATTGGTTCAAATAGCACGGCCTTGCCTGAGGAACTACTTGCAAAATATTTTCTTCCATTATTTTTCCCTGATGAAGCTTTCTCTTTTGCTTTTTATATCTCCCTCCTTATATAAATATCGACTCAGTGATGGATTTCCATGTGAAATACACATTGTCTAAATCTGTTTCCTCTTGGAACTCAGAAAAACTGAATCCTGCCTGTTTGAGCCTGGTAGTTACCAGGCTGGCTTCAAGGAGCATTTTTGGGTTTTACTGTCCTTTTTATTACTTCTGCAGAATGCATAATGAACACTTGGCATGGCAAAACCCAAAAAAATCTTCTTATTGCAATATGTACACTGCATATTTTCACATGGGTTTTACATTTTCTTTCTTCAGTGACTCATTCGGGTTCTTTTGTAGAGCAGTGTCCAATGTCTGTGCTTTAATGGCACATTATTGTGTTTTTAGTGGAAGTTACACTCCTGCAGAAAATGAAAACACAAAATGGATCACTGTCAACAGTAACTGCAGTAAGAATTATGCTTACATTTACTCACGATCAGCCTGATTTAAAAAATGAGATAAATTACATCAGGTTGAGTTGTTGAGGGGCAGAGTGGTAAATTTTAGAAAACTGAGATTAATTTTTAAATGTGTATAACCGTCTTGGAAAATTCAGCATTTATGTTCCAACGCCAGGAATTTGCATGAAGAATTTAGACTGATGGCCAAAATTCATGGTTGGCTGGGAAGAGGAGAGGATTGGCAGGTCTCCATAGTGCTCAGAAAAACAAGTTTTCCATATGCAATCTGTTTTCTCCCATTTCACAGCTTCTCTGGTTTTGCTGTTGTGAGATTAGTGAAGATAGTTGAGTGCTTTTTTAAACATCTTTTTAAACTCTATGAACATTTTGTTTGGCTACATGTTCTGTTGGGTTTTTTTCCCCCTGCAAAATCCAGCTTAATATTTGGAGTCTATTTTTCTTTGTTTTAGTCTGTTATCAGAAGAAATTTGTACATAGCTGTCTTTAGTTGGAGTAAATGTGCAGGCAAATACAAATGGATTTTCAGAAGTTGCTTCATTGCCAGTTTGGGCAGTAGCTTCAGTTTCCTGTTAGTATTGTCTTGAAGTAAATTCTTCATTCTTTGTGACTTTTGCCTCCAAAATGAATGTTGGCACAGTTTGGAAGGAGAAATTTGGACATGGCAGTATTTGTCAGTGTAAAGTATTCACCTTATAGTCCTTATGAATCAGTATTTATAACTGGTCTAATAATCTGTAAACCAGCAGGTTGTCAGGAAAGAAAAATATTTACTTACATGCTTTTTTTAAATCTCAAAATAAAAAGTGCTCTGTAAATCCTGCAAAAATCTGCTCACAAAGAGTGTGTGAGTTTTTAAGTTTGTGTGTTCTGTAATGTCTGTTATTAGCACAGCCCTTAATGGGGAAATAAATATTGGGTGTGACATGAGGTCAGTGATGTGGCAGGTTGGTCAAACCAACATAATACATGCATGTAAAAATTACAAGATTATATGTTTGTAGGCTTAATATGTACTTAGAGACAGACATAATAGCTGTAACCACTCTAAGCAGAAACAGTTTGATAATAACAGTTCATTTAAAAGACCACCCTTCAAATCAGTAGTCATTTTATTTTGCTTTTATTTGATGGAGGAGGAGGTTTTTGAGACAAAGCCTTCTGATGGGCTGCAAATGAAATCAGAGGGAAGGATTAAAGTACAGTGGAGGGTTTTGTTCCCCTCCCAGAAACACTTTGTGCAGTTCCCAGTTTAGGTAAAGGTGTTTCTGACACCACTGGGTTAGGGGTGTCCATCCCAGGTGATTCAGTTCCACTTGGTTGGCCCTGAGAGATTTTCCTTTTCTACTTCAGCTCTTTTGCAAGTTACTGTACCCTGTCAGTCATCTTGTCTTTGAATCTTGGGGTGATAAAGATGTGGGAGGCAACAGCTGAACTGGAAAGAGTATTTCATAATTGCCCTGAGTCAGACAGCCAAATGCAGCCTTTGAGGCTGGCAAGCAGTGTGCCAAGAAGAATAAATCCTTTTTGCTGTGTCCCGGATCCCTTCACCCACTCCTAATAACTCCATCAGCTGAAAACCAAGCAGAGCAGACTCTGTAAAATCTAATGAGTTGAGACCTGCTCAGGCATATTTACTGGCAATAAGTGATCATGCTGATTTAAGGAGAAGGGTAGTGGAAAATCTGTAACTATGTCTTTTATTCCTATTAGCTTTGATTGTGTGAAGTTACCGTGTAATTGCCCCATTTGTCTGAATGATCTTTTCTCCTCCTGGCTGGGCTGCTGCCATCATCTTGTTCAATAAAAGCCTGTGAATGATGTGCACCAAACACATGCCTGTGGATGGTCAGTGGGATGTGCACTGCACATCCCAGCCCCAGAGCATGATGCTGCAATTAGTGACACAATTAATGATCTCTTAACCTTCTCCTTGTTTCCATTTGAGAATACATCCACAGCTAACAATGCTTTAGATGGGATTTCAGAACTAAGCTTTGTGGTGGGATGGTAACTTTCTTAAGGATTTTGTTTTCCTTGAATTTTTATGTGATAGTTTTAACTGTAAGATTCAGATTACCACACATTAGACAAGTCTTACTTCATTTTCACACTTGGAATTAACTTACACTTCTGATGACTATGATTAGCACAAAATAAAGCATTTTCTCTGCCTGGATCTTGGATGATCCAATAGGCTTATTTTTGTTGGATGCTGATTTTATTCAAAACAAGATGGCTTTCATGGAAGACCAGATTTTTGTAGCTTCTCTTGTGTTGTATTTTCTTCTGTATGTATTTCCAAGCATTTCTCAGGATTAGGTTAACAGGATTACAGAAATACATATTACAAAAGAAGTTATGTAGAAGAAAGTTAGTCTGCAGCTGAGTTTACACCTTCTGCTTTCTTCAGTCTTAATTAAATTTGACACTCAGTGATAATAATTAAATTTACTGATATCCATGACCAGCCAGAAAGTGCCTTGTGATGTTTATGAGTGAATATGTATTTGTTCCATACCAAAACAAAGCTGTCCAAATCCCATTGATTCTGCTGCACTATAATCATGAATGCCCTGTGTGAGTACCTCTGTGAGCTCTTGGAATGAGGGATTTTTGACACCCATAAATATCTGGTCATTATTGCCAGTGTTCAGCTCTCCTGCACATGAATCCACAATCAGCATTTTGCTGGAGGGTATGCTGCAGTTCTGGTGAGACATTGGAGATTTCTGCATGGTTGCTGTCATTAGCACAGAGGCACTGATGATGGAGCAGAGCTTCCACTGTCTCACCAGGTAAATAAAAATACTCTGGAACACAGGAACGTTTCTGATAACCCCCCACCCCAACACACAAACATATACACAAAAGAAAGGATATTACAGCTGGAATGTGCTTCTTGGATGGACATGATTTAATCACATTTATGACTCACAGAAGTGTATTTCCAGACTGCAGCACACCAGCCAGAGTGCAACATTCTTATTTGTCTCTATGAACCAAACATCTTCCTCTTCTTTCATGTCCTCTCTTGTGATGTCTTCTGGTCAAATGCAACTCACATGCCACTTTTGAACCCTGAAATAAAAAATGAAGTAAAGCAAAGCTTCCATCAGTGAAACCTCACAATTAATAATTGTCCCATCTGTTGCTAACATTCTGCCTGGAGCCAGCATCTGTCCCTAGTTCTCAGCTACAAAAGAGAGCTCCACGCATTGAAATTTTAGAGGGATAGTGCTTTTAGCAATTTTTGGTTGTCATCTATCATTTGGTCCCCTACTGATCATTTCTTATTAATTCACTGAGCACTGTTATCCAAGTTTGATGTCAGTTGTGGAATTTCCAGGGAGGTGAAGTGAACTTAGATGGAGGGCAGTGCTGGGTGGGGCCAAAAGCTCTGAATTCCCCTCCCCACTAAAGGAAGCTCTGAATTCCCACAAAAGCTCTGAATTCCCCTCCCCACTAAAGGAAGCTGCAGTTTGAGCCTGAGGCTCGAGGCCTCAGCTCTGGCAGGGTATTCCATGCTGGTGGTTGGCCCAAGGGAAGAGCTGGGAGTGCTCCCAGAGAGTGTGTGGGGAGAATGGAACAGCAAGTATGACAAAAATGAGAAAAGACATTGCAGGTTAATAAAGAAAAGTGTAGTTTGTTTTGTACTTTCACCTGTGGTGGCTTTTGCATCCCCTGTGTGGTATTTGCTGGGTCCCCAGGAGGAAATGATGACTCTGACTCCATTTTCTTAGAAGACATATATTATATTAATTATATTATATTATATTATATTATATTATATTATATTATATTATATTATATTATATTATATTATATCATATCATATCATATCATATCATATCATATTATATCATATTATATCATATATCATATCATATTATGCTATACTAAAGCTATACTAAACAATAGAGAAAGGATACAGATAGAAGGCTACAAAGAATGAGAATGAAAACCTGTGACTCCTTCCAGAGTCCTGACACAGCCTGACTGTGATTGGCCATTAAGTAAAAACAATTCACATGGAACAAATCAAACAATGACCAGTTGGTAAACAATGTCCAAACCACATCCCAAAGCAGCAAACACAGGAGAAGTGAATCAGATAATATTGTTTTCATTTTTCTCTGAGGCTTCTCAGCTTGCCAGGAGAAGAATCCTGGGCAAAGAGGATTTTTCAGCAAATGTGACAGTGACATTTTCTCCTGCCTCCATGGCTGTTGTTTCCACAGAACCTGCAGTGGGCCCGGGACGTGCTGCTGGGCAGCGGGGTGCCCTGGCAGCAGCTGAAGCACATGCCTGCACAGGGCCTCTTCTGTGAGAGGAACAAGACCAACTTCTTCAATGTAAGTTTACACAGCTGATAAACACAGTGCACTTGTGTTCCCAGCCAGCCCTGAGACACCTGTTTCTCGTTGGAAAGGTCTGCAAAGGGATGGGGATATGAAATTCCACACAAGCCATGAGCAAGTAAAGGAAAGGAGAATTAGAGAGATATTTACTGGGTGAATATCTCTCTTGAAGGGTTATTTCTGGTGAGCTTGAAAACATGGGGGGAGAAGCACCAACATTTTTTCAGTTATGCAT
The DNA here is from genome assembly GCF_047830755.1 of Zonotrichia albicollis. Lineage (NCBI taxonomy): Eukaryota > Metazoa > Chordata > Aves > Passeriformes > Passerellidae > Zonotrichia > Zonotrichia albicollis. The sequence continues at coordinate 11,834,503 of NC_133836.1, read as the reverse complement.
CATTTATCATATACTTGATGGCTGAGCCCTCTTTAAAAATTCTAATTTTGTTCATCTTGATTATCCTCTTGTTTATCCTGTTGTTTCTCAACTCAACCTGCAGTTCTCATGATGAAAAATAGTGCTATTTGTGCTGAGTTGGAAGGAGCTTTCTTGTGCTCTGCTCAAGAGTGTCCCAGCCTCAGAGTAAGGCAACAGCACTGTCACAGGGGCTGTCCCTGTGTCTGTGATCACTTCCAGGACTGTCCCTGTGTCTGTGATCACCTCTCAGGGCTGTCCCTGTGTCTGTGATCACTTCAGGACTGTCCCCGTGTCTGTGATCACCTCCAGGACTGTCCCTGTGTCTGTGATCACCTCCAGGACTGTCCCTGTGTCTGTGATCACTTCAGGAGTGTCCCTGTGTCTGTGATCACCTCCAGGACTGTCCCTGTGTCTGTGATCACCTCCAGGAGTGTCCCTGTGTCTGTGATCACCTCCAGGACTGTCCCTGTGTCTGTGATCACCTCAGGAGTGTCCCTGTGTCTGTGATCACTTCAGGAGTGTCCCTGTGTCTGTGATCACCTCAGGACTGTCCCTGTGTCTGTGATCACTTCAGGAGTGTCCCTGTGTCTGTGATCACTTCTAGGACTGTCCCTGTGTCTGTGATCACCTCCAGGACTGTCCCTGTGTCTGTGATCACCTCCCAGGACTGTCCCTGTGTCTGGGATCACTTCCAGGACTGTCCCTGTGTCTGTGATCACTTCTAGGACTGTCCCTGTGTCTGTGATCACCTCCAGGACTGTCCCTGTGTCTGTGATCACCTCAGGACTGTCCCTGTGTCTGTGATCACTTCAGGAGTGTCCCTGTGTCTGTGATCACCTCAGGAGTGTCCCTGTGTCTGGGATCACTTCCAGGACTGTCCCTGTGTCTGTGATCACTTCTAGGACTGTCCCTGTGTCTGTGATCACCTCTCAGGAGTGTCCCTGTGTCTGTGATCACCTCCCCAGGGTGCCTGTGCCTCTCAGGGGACACAGAATGCTCCTGAGACTCAATGGGCATTTATCTCTAAATTCCCTGCTGGGATTGCCACTCACACACTGTCTCTTGCCTTTTCTGTGCTGTGTTCCAGGGTTTTTGCTTTTTGTTCTTTTGTGATAGGATTCTTTAGCAGTTCTAGAGAGCCTGGAGATGCTGTTTGTCATTCTGGGCTGAGTACAGTCCACATCTGTTATGTGGTTGCCTGTGATGGCAGTGACAAAATTTTGTGTCTGTGCTTTCCCATCCAATGCTTCTGTTTTAATATTAGAATTGTGAAATTTATTTCAGCTTTATATCTCTTAACACCTATCTTCATTTTTGCTGTATGTTGCGTTAATTAGCACCTCTCTGCAAACCTCTTTTAAGTACAAGGTAAGTGCTCATCTCTGATTATAATCCCTCAGGTGGGTTAAACAGCATGGGAATATTGACATTGGTTCAACATTGATTCATGGATCAGTCTGCAAAAGGGGTTTCTATATCATTGCATCTTTCTGGAGAGAAGTTTTGATTAACAAGTGCTGTCAGCCAGGGCTAAATCCCATGCACCCATCTGATCCCTCCCATACTCTCCATGGCATGGGGAGGAGAATCAGAGGAAAGGTAAAGCCTGTGGACCAAGATCTGTTAAAAAACTGAAATAAAAATGTTATAAAAACAGTAATGAAAGGAGAAATAGAGAGGAATAAAACCCAAGAAAAGCAGGTGATGCTCCATGCAGCTGCTCAGTACCTGCTGAGTGATGCAGCAGCTCCCCAGCAGCCCCCAGTTTCTGTACTGGTTTATGCCCATCCCTCCCTCCCACCCTCTGGCCAGTTCCAGTCACCCTTCCTGGCCGTGCTCCCTCCCAGCTCCTCGTGCACTTCCTCACTGGCACAGCCTGGGAAACTGCTGTGCAGTGAGCTCTGCTTAGCAACAGCTACAACATCCCTGTGTTATCAGCATTATTCTCACACTGAATCCAAGGCAGGGCTGCAGCAGCCCCTGGGAACAGAATTAACTCTGTCCCAGCTGGACCCAGGCGCAGCTGTGGGACAGAGCAAACAGTGGCACCTCAGTGGTGGCTGCACAGCTTTGTGCTGCTTTCCCTGCACTGCCTGCCAGTTTTCCCTACAAAAATCCTGCTGGGATTGGCCCCTGACACTGCTGAATGCTCGGACTGAGATTCACATAGTGCAAAGTGTTCTTGTGGAAATTAATGGAATTATTCAACGTGCTTCAAGCCAAGTGTGAACTTTGCATGAGCAAGGCTGACTTGTTCATCACTGCAGGGTTAAGTGTCAGTATTCTGTTTTCATGGATGAGGAAGATGAGCAGTAGGGGACTGAGAGGTGTGTGTAAGGGAGTGTTTCTACTAGAAAATGTGAATTACCACATTAAGGGAGATCAGTGGTTGACCTAAATTGTGTCTAGTTTTTGAATACTAATGCTAGCTAATTTAATTTAAAGAGATTCCACTTTATTCCTAGGTGGAATTTTCTAGCATTATTTCAGAAAGCAATTATTTCTTACTCTGCATACTGATATTTTTACTGAAGGATGAAAAGTACTAGGATAGATACTTGACAGCAGTATAATAATGTTATTTTGTAAATCAACAAAAACTTAATTCCCATAATTGATTTCTTTAATCAGAAATTAGATACACTATGAAAAATCAGACAACCTTCAACAAAAGGTCCATGCTGGCCCAGTGCAATATATTGGAATAGTGGTAGAAAAGATTGAAGGTATTTGTAAATGATATTGTCAATTTGAACTTGGGTCTGTCGCCACACAAAGGCAGTGTTGGTCTGGAGTCCTCCATGTAGACACTGTCTCCAGGCTTTAAAAATGTGGGTTTGGGGATGAACTGCAGTGTCTCAGCTGTGGGGACATCTTGACTTAACTCTGCATGCAGGTTTGTCTTCCTGGGAACAGTTTAGCATGATGAAATATTTTGGTGGTCTCATTTTCTACCCAGCAATATTTTCAAAATCCTCTTCAAGTAACATTGTGTGAAGCATGTGGCATCAATCCAGAACAGATGACACAGACGTAGCACAGTGAGAAAATCCAGATCTGAGAGGGAAAGGGCCACAAGTGCCCATGACAAAAAGCTGGTGGTGTCAGCTGACATTCCAGAATTGGACAAACCTCAGTCTGTGAACAGCTTGGAAAACAAGCCCTGAGCTCTGCACAGCAATTCTGTTCCATGCAGGGCTCCCAGGCAGGCAGTGGGGCAGAGGCTGAGCTGCTCCATCTGGGGCACAGCTCTGCTGTCTCATCCCCTGGGCAGATGGTGCTCAGCCCACTGTCCCAGCTCCTGTCCTCACTTACACACTTGGGTGACAAAACACAAGTTCTAGCACTCTGCAAAACCAGTCTCATCTAATCTTAGAAATTAAATGGCCAACCTTAAGGTTTTCTAAGCCTGTTAATGTCCCCTAGGGTTGTTTCCAACAGAAACCTTTTACCCAAAGTGTTTATTTGCTGCCATAAAATGCCTTTGGTTTTCTGTTTTGAGAACTCTTCAGCCTTCATGATACAAAATAGTTAAATAAATGTCTCAGTGGCTTTCTGTAGATACTTTACTACTGGAATACCTTTTTCTTCTGCAGCAAGTAGCACTGGTGTTTTTAATCTCTTGTAGAGAAGATTTGGGGTTGTTGAAATTACAGCTGACTCAATTTTACAAGTACAAACAACAGAGTGCAAGAGAGAAAGCTAGCAGCTCCTCCCAGACATTTTATAAATCATGCATACTCCTAGTAGAATTATTTATGAAATGTTTATGACAGCACTGTATGAAAAGAAATAAACCTGGGTAAAGCTGTCTCTTGTTAAATTTTACTGCAGAACTGCTGGTCTGGATCTGTGTGTCACAGGCTGTTGTGTAATTTGTTAGCTGTCACTCATCTGCAACTTAAATGAGCAAAAAAGGCATGTTCAGTTAGCCCTGACTTCTTCTCATTTGACATATTAGAATAATGTCAGGATGCTCAGAACTTCCTTTTTTCAGTTCCAAGAAAAAATAGTGTTCCTGCATTATTGTGCCTGTTTGTTTCCCAAGCAGCAAAGAAAGTCCCTGATTTTCTGGTTTTGCATGCTCATGGCTTTGTTAGTGATGGCAATCATATGAATGAGTATTGCTCTTAGATTTTAAGGAGTTTTAGCTGTGTTCCTATAAATTACTGTCAAATCTGGTGGTTCTGGCCATTTGTCTCTTGCATGTACAGGTACATTCCAGCTTTTCTCCTCTTCTTCTCAGTGTGAGTGTAAATATATACAGAGATTTTTTTTAGGATGGCTGCAGGATGGTTTCTATAGTAACTAAATTAGAAATTATTTCAGCAGGAGAAAAAAAAATCCCAATATATTGCTTTATATAGTAGGGCACTTATTTATCCAGATTTTGTGGTGCTATTAATAAAACAAAGTTAAACTTTGTGCACAGATGACGGGCATTGATCAGGCTGTGGGTAGGTGGGATTGTGGAAGAAGCACTTTGAGCTCCATGTTCCAGCAAGTTCTCCATATGGTTTAATATACACTGTTTGTGTTTTCCTGGCACATCTTGTGTGGTAATAATCATCTGTTGTAATAAAGATCTTCATGTCCATCTTTGGTAACTTCCCCACAGACAAAAGCTGTGCATGCACACCATTTACTACAGTGTTGACACTGGTGTGCATGAAGTCTTGCTGCAGACTGTTATGGATAATTGTTCTGGTTTTAATTCCAAAAGCAGTGCAGTGTGTTTATTCTCTGCTGTGTGTGTAAAGCCCTTTGCTCTGTGCTCTGGGCAAGCAGGGCCAGAGCAAGGTGGGGGCATCCTGAAGCTGCAGACAGCAGCAATTCCCTTTATTGTGTCTTTGTTCATGCCCAGTGTGACTGGGCACTGGCAGGAGACTCTGCTGGGCAGAAGGGCAAGCTCTGGACACTGAGTGGTTGGAGTCTAAAGTTGGTGCTGCAAGTTTCTAAAGGTAGTTGCTATTACACAGCACAGTGCGAGCTTGCTCTGGTACTCTCTGTGCTCTCTTCTTCCCTAGTTGTGTTCCAGGCTGAGAGTTACATCTGCCTGTCTGAGAGCAAAGTTGGTTCTGAAGAGGAGAGCAGGGTTCTGTTTTGGGGTTCTGTGTGAGCAGAGCCATACAGGTGAATTTGAGATGCAGAAGAGAAGGCTCTTATGAAGTCCCCAGTACAGGGGACAAACAGGGAACATGCCTCAGCTCTCCTGGAAGTTGGGCAGTTCCATCAAGGAGATTTCATTTTATGCCTCAGTTGTTTTGATACATTCCCAGAGATACACATTACTGGTCACTGTCAGAAATATGGCATTGAGTGAATATATGAGATTTTCTTTTGATGCAATTCAGCTGTTTGTTTCTCTCCCATTTCCTGAAGTGTAACCTCAGCATTAATGATTCTCATACCTTTGATTAAAGTGAAAGATCTGTTACAGAATTTAATGTCTCTGTTTGACACAGCTGGCTGTCTATCATCCAAGGGAGGAGGAAAATCCATTAGCAATGCTCTGAACCTGTTTCAGGTGTGTGCTCTGCCCAGGCTGAGTTTGCTGCCAGTGTTGGCTTGAAGAACCCGCAGGCAGCACCCAGTGCCAAGGGGCAGCTCCTCAGGGCTGCCTGAGACAGCCTCACTGAAAGGTTCAGCATTTCCTGCCATCTACTCAAAAACCTGAAACTGGAGGAGCAGCAGACTAAAACCACTTTTGTAGCAATCTCACCACTCTGCTTTCCTTCCTGTCCTTGGCTGGGAGAGATCTGAGTTACTCTCCTCCTGCTCATAGTTGATGTGTCTCTTTTTGGTTGGCAAATGTGCTTCCAGCACCTAGACATCTGCTATGGGAACATGAGCCTTCCAACCAAACTGCTGCCATTTAGATCAGGCTGGGGGGAAGTGGAAAGAACTTGAAGAAACTCACTGTGCATCCATTGAGTTGAGATTGTGCCCTCAGCACGGTGAGAGGTGCAGTTTAATCATGTGGGGAGGCTCTGAGAAAATTAATGATGATGTTTTAGTTTGATCATGATTGATTCTGAAAAATGTTGGTCTTTTTAGTGCTTCTAATGCTTTATTTGAAAATGACTACAAGAAATTGCCAACTCAAAAAAAAAAAAAAAAGAAATCCCAAGGGACATCCCAGAAATCACAAGGGTTTAGTTATTCCATTTTGCTGTTCTTACTTGTGAGGGTTTTGGATGCCATTTTTATGCAGCCACAAGGGAACAGAAACCTTAAAGGAATCATTACAAAAAAACCCAAAAACCACTTTGATTCCAGCAACTAGATAATGCTTGAAGCAAGTTATTAGACTTAGTACCATTTAATATGTAAAAACTACCTAGAAAAGGGGGCCTCCACCATTGATACTGTGTAGTTGCACTAAACAAAACACTAACAATGCCATAATGATAACATATAATAATTGTCTATTTTTTTCCTACTATTTTTCTTTTTTGTGCTTAGGCTAGGTAGATAGGGGTGGTTTTGGATGCCATTTTTATGCAGCCACAAAGGAACAGAAACCTTAAAGGAATCATTACAAAAAAACCCCAAAAACCACTTTGATTCCAGCAACTAGATAATGCTTGAAGCAAGTTATTAGACTTAGTACCATTTAATATGTAAAAACTACCTAGAAAAGGGGGCCTCCACCATTGATACTGTGTAGTTGCACTAAACAAAACACTAACAATGCCATAATGATAACATATAATAATTGTCTATTTTTTTCCTACTATTTTTCTTTTTTGTGCTTAGGCTAGGTAGATAGGGGTGGTTTTGGATGCCATTTTTATGTAGCCACAAAGGAACAGAAACCTTAAAGGAATCATTACAAAAAAACCCCAAAAACCACTTTGATTCCAGCAACTAGATAATGATTGAAGCAAGTTATTAGACTTAGTACCATTTAATATGCAAAACCAAGTGTCTAGAAAAGGTGACCATTGACACTGTTTAGTTGCACTAAACAAAACAGTAACAATGCCATAATGACAACATATAATAATAGCCTATTTTTATTTTTTTCTATTACTTATTTTCTTTTTTGTGCTTAGTCTAAATAGGGTCCCTAGGAATAGGGAGGTCTGGTTAGGGGATGGTTAAATTCCTACCTACTTCAGAAGATGGAATTGTCTTTAATATCTGCAGGACATGGCTGTGGTGTGTCCGGTTTATCTCGGCTGTTTGAGGGGCCTGGAAAGGCCCGGGGTGGCCTTGGGGCAGCCCGCGTATCGAAGGATGAGAAGAGGCTTCAGTTCTTCTTTCGGTTTTTATGTTTATTAATTGTTTATCTAAAAGATGTTCTTTCAGCCCGACAGAGCTCTGCTCAGCAGCCAGCCATGAGCACACTGTCTGCCCTCCGGGGCAGCCACGTATCTTTATACCCATTGTTACGTGTACAATATTTATCATTTTTCCCCAATACCATTTATTCTTATTACCCGGTGCACTTTCAGTAATAACCAATCCAAGAGTGCCACCATGGCCAAAGAAGATGGAGGAGAAGAGGAAGAAGAAGAAGGACAGGACACGCCCCAATTCCTCCATCTTACTTCTCTAAACCCCCTTGTACAGAAATCCTAAACTTTGTGTCTCACCCTCTAATTAACTAATCCCTTCACCATTCACCCTGGTGAAGCCCTCATCCTTGTCGTCTCCTGTGTAGGATCAAAGCCCAGCCACCAGACACTTCTGGCAACATTCCAGGACTCCCGAGCCCCCCAAGGTGGTCTCGGTGGCACCTCAGGACTGAGATCCTGAGATCCGACAGTGGTGTAGCCATGAAATGTCAGTGTTTTCCCTGGGCAGGAGCAGGCCCAGGGCTGTTCAGTAATGCAGCTCCTCCTGGCAGCTCCCACCAACTGCTCAGATGTTCAGGAGGAGACATCTCAGTGCTGCAGATTTTCTCCTTGTGCTGGGGAGAGGAGGGATGTGGCAGCAGGGCTGGGCTGGGCTCAGGGGCTCCTGCAGGGCTGCCTGTGCTGCAGGGACTGGGAGAGCTGTGCTGGTGTTCACAGGGGGCTGAGGATGAGGGAAGAGACCAGGATCTGACTCCATGTTCCAGAAGGCTTGATTTATTATTTTATATTATATATGTATATATATATATATATATGTGTGTATGTATATATATATAAATATATACACACACACATATATATATATATATACATACACACATATATATATCATATTTTATATATATATCATATTATATATATCATATATATTATTAAATATATGATAAATATTAATGAACTATATTATATTAATTAAATATAATATAAAAATTAAATATATTATATTAAAAGCATAGAATAAAGGATTTCATCAGAAGGCTAGCTAAGAATAGAAAAAGAAATAATGATAACAAAAGCTTGTGTCTCAGACAGAGTCCAAGCCAGCTGACTGTGATTGGCCATTAATTAGAAACAACCAATCACAGCTGCACCTGTTGCATTCCACGCAGCAGATAATCGTTGTTTACATTTTGTTCCTTCTCAGCCTCTCAGAAGAAAAAGTCCTAAGGAAAGGATTTTTCAGAAAATACCATGGCTCCAGAGCTGAGCTGCCCTGGGCACAGCTGGCACAGACCCTGTGCTCTGCCCCACTGCCTGCCTGGCTGCTGCCCCAGGAATTTTAACAAGGCTTTCACAGCTTTCCCCACGTTCCCCAGTAATGACATTATAGACCCATTGTTCCTCATCTGGGTGAGGAAACCATTTCTGCTGTGGTGAAGACATATTTGTGTGGAAAACTGCTGGGAATAAATGAAAACCCCCCCAGGAGTCCCTCCTGAGCCAAATGATTCCGTGATCATATGCCTTAATTTGTAAATACAGTCAGCTGTATAAATGGCAGATATTTTATACTTACAGTACAAGCTAAAGTTTGGAAGACTGAAAAATGCCAACAAATCATTTTTCCCATTCTCTTTTCCTTGGTTTTCTTCCTTTTTGGTCTTTGCTAATTTTCTCCATTACCCTTCACTGTATCTTCTGCAGAGCAGAATAATGTTACAGGTGTGATGCTTCCAGCACTCATCCTTGAATGTTCCTTGAGCCACAGGATAAAGGAAATCCTACTGAAAAAAATCACTGTCATACCTGCCTGCAGACTCAGGAAAGCATATTTGCATTGGTTACATAGAATTCTTATTTACAGGATTATTTTTGCATTGAATATGAAAACTGGAGGTGTTTTTTTGGTTTTTAATGAGTACTTAAATTTTGGACAAGCTAATTCATTAAAATGCATAATAAGGTGATAGCCCAACCCTTTTCTCATGACTGAAAGTTAATTTTAGGAAACTGAATGTATGAAAGATTAGTGACTGTGACTCTGTTGAATTTACTGACAACAACTTTCTATGTGGAAAAAAGTAGCTTTTCAAAAATCCACATATTTTAGTCAAGTAATCATTAATATGATTGTTATATGTTATATGTCCATTGTTTTTCTCATCTAGCATGGCAAATGGCCTCATCTGGGAAGAGGATGCAGGAAAGGATGATACAAGTTGTCCCTACAGTCAGAGTTAAAATTAAATTATTTCTCTTCTGACTTTACCCTTGATAGTTGTTCTTTTGTCAGTAAAAAGCCATTTTCCATCTTTGTCCCTTGTTTTCCCATCTGTAAAGTTAATTTCATTCTATTCATCTATCCCCTGCCCACTGATTTTCAAACATTTTAGTGAAAGAATGCTTTTAGCAGGTCCAGAGGAGTTGTACCTCTCATTTTCTGTCACTTGCTCTCTCTTCTGCAATCTCAGTACAGTTCTGGGACAAGGCAAGCAAGGGGTTAACTGTGCAAGTGAAACTTTCATAGTGATTGGCCTGAGCCCAGAAATCCAGCAAGCAATGAAGTCTTAAAGTTGCCTATAAAAAGCTAGATAACTTTTTCAACCTCTGCCCAACATGTTATTTACAGTTCCTCACTCCATCCTCTTGGAAAAACAGAACTCATCAGTGAAAAATGTCCGTCGTTCACAGAGTTTTGTGTCTCTCTGTATACACACTGTTCTTCCTGGCCAGCTCTGCAGCCTTCCAAGGCCCAGCTAGTAAAGATGCCAATAAATCTAAATCCCTGGAGATACAGCATGGGCTTTGGAACTGTCATTTGTGCCAGTGGATATTAAACAGCTTTTTTTTTTTTTTTTCCATTCTGTTTCCCTAGGAAAAGTTTCTTCTTTTGTTGAGTAGATGAATTTCTAGGCAAAGGTTAGCAAGGGAGCAAATGACCCTGAAATAAATGAAGCTGTTGCTTTGGGGAAGAGAGATTGTCATGGAGATTGTAGTGTTAGAGGACATGAAGCACTTTGTTTTAAACCTGGATCTTAAAAGTCTAGCAGCAACCATTCCACCCACTCTAAACAGTGTTTGAAAGGTGGAGGCTTGCTGGAATACTGTGTGATCAGTGTCCTTTCACAAATGGGTAATGAATAAATCCATTATTTGATTTTTCCATCTGCTAGCTGTGTATCAGATACGGGTAGGAGAGCTACGTATAGGCACTTAATGGGATTATTTTACACTTGGATTGGCTTCTTTCCTCTTCAAAAATATAAACAGGATTTTTTAACCAACTTAAGATTTTTAAATACAGTAGGAGAGCAGCGTTTTAAAGGTGATGATCCATGAAAGGTCTTTAAAATACATGGTTTTATATGCTATGTGTATTATATGTCTGTTTATCAGACTAGCTGTTGCAGATTCTTACTATGAGTTATTTCTCCCAGTTTTATCATGGAAATAAATGGCAAGAACAGTTAGATCAGTGTAGACTGCTGCATTAAAAAAAAACAAAGCAAGCAAACCCAGAAAAGACTAAATCTGGAATCGTTGAAGAAAATCTAAGACATAAAATTGAATCTTTATTAGCTGCCATTAGCTTTCCTTTCTCCTACAAATTCCTACAGTCTCTCTCTGAAAGCTTTGCCACAGAATTCCTACTGATATCCATGTGTGGAGTTCACACAGGAGTGTTGAGCAGGCCACTAATGTCCATGTGTCTGAAGTGGTGAAGTTGTACCTTTTGTCTTTAAATACTCCCTTCTTTTGTTCTGAAACTGGTGGCATCACTCTGAGGAGCATTTCTGTAATGAATGTGGAGCCAGAATCAAGCCCTTCTCAGGAGTTTTCTTCAATTCTTCCTCCTTAGCTGGAGCTTTGTGTGATAAAGCCAGGGTGAACAGTGCTTTTTGGTGAGCTGTTTGTATGTTGTATGTTCAGAGGATTCTGTGATGTTAACCAAGGCAGTTTTCTTTTCTGTACATTGAATTTTGTAGATATTTCCACGACTGCTTTTGGGGGAGATATCAGCCTGTATATCTTGCTCAGCTCTTGTCTGTTCCATATTCCAGGCATGGCAGATTTTTTTCATTCCTGTATTGTCTTGGTAAAAATACCAATTTCACTCTGAAAGACCCCAAATGGCAGTAAGGGAACACAAAACCACTTCCATCAGATAAACTGCTCATCCTGCCTTTCTGAAACCCTGTGAGAATTTCCTTCTGCACCAGGGATGGTTTTCATTTACCTGCAATTATGGTAATTTATAATAACTTCCATCCTTGTAGAAAGAAGAGCATTAATAGTTAAATTAGCTTTATTTTATTAAAGAAGTGCATTTAATGAGAAATATTCCAGGAATTTCAGTTCTCTGGAAAAGGATGTAACTATTTGTAATGGATAAACAGTGCCTTAGTGCAAAAATGAAAACAGAAGAATGTGGGATGAGAGCAGCATGATGCAAGCCTGTGTGTACCTGTGCAAGCAAGCAGCTTTTCTAGATAAATATTTTTAACTTAATGGCTACAGCAAGATATAATTGGCCAAGTTAAGGAGGTTAGGATGCAGAAGATGGCAGAGGATGGTAGGTAAGAGCATCTCTGTAGGCTGACCAGTTTGCAGTGTCACTGCACAGAGCTGAAATGTGGACATTGAAGTGGGAGTTCTCTGAGTAATACTACTCCATCTTTTGGCAAAAGTCCTGAAGTTAGAGGAGTAAAAATGTTGAATATTGAATGGTGTGTTATTGTTGCAGACTCCTTGGCTCCTGTGGAGGAGGTAGGATTTCCTGGCATAATGTGAGCACTTGTGGAGTTTGCTGGTGGCTGCTGTGGAAACAGCAGGGTGACCACTTAGGCAAGGTGACTTTCTCAGCTCCTGAAAGGAATTAAAGCAAAATAGGATTGAGTGGGTGAGTGAAAGTAATGAAGCCCATAGTGGTCAGTATTTCTGCATGCTCCTCTGAACACTCAGATGTATTACTGTGATCCAGCAAGGGAATTTCTGTAAGAGCTTGAGTGACAAATGGCTTTTTTCCAGGAGCTTTATGGCCTTTGTTCATTTCTGTTACTCTACTCCATCTCCTCCAGTTTGCTTACTCACCTTCTGTCAATAAAGTGTCACAAATTCGGCTTTTTTGAAGATGTTTAATTTTTCTATAGGTTAGAGGAAGGAAAATCAGAAAAAAGCCACCACAAGCTTTTTACTTGAAGCACTTCTTACAGTTACTCAGAATGAATTATGGATTTTGCTGGCTATTTGGTTTGCTGACACAGTAAAAATCAGAACTGGAAACTCCTAGCAGGTCATTTTCTATTTAAATCTTTATCTCTTCAGCTGCTCCCTGTGTGTATATTCAAAGTGAATTATCACTTAGACTATGATCTCCTGTTTAGCAGACTGAAACTGGTGGGAGTCATTAATGCAATGGCATTTTCTTAAGTATTCAGATGTTTGAGATAATTTAATGTGCTTGGTGTAACAGCTAAAATGATTTCTGTTCACATGTACCTGGTTTATTCCTCCTGACAGACTACACTGAGGGTTTAAAAGTGTGTGTTGGGGTTTTTTTGCTCCTTTTTTTCTTAATTAATAGTACAACTATCAACTACAGCATTTCAGAATCACCAGGCTTCAGTTACTCCAGTGATACTGAAGTGAGTAAAGTATTTCTAAAAATGTGGACAAACCTGAAGCTAGGCCAGGCTTTTCTGTCCATGTAGCTCATCCTGGAGAAGTTTGTGTGCAGCCATCCCAAACTCAGTGACACCTCAGCACTGCCTTCTGTCATTGGGATCTGCTCAGTGTAGAGTACATATTTCATGTTTGTCATCCATGTGTGTCACAGCTCGTGGCAGATTCAGTGTTAAAAAAGCTGAAATAGAATCATAAATGAGATTTTAAAGTGAAGGAGGGCTTGCAGGCCTGTGTTGGTGTATAATGAAGCTGGGATTTCTGAGGTGAATGCAGTGCAATGGTTTCAAAGGTATTTTCTTGGTAGCAAAAGGGAAAATACTGGTGAAATGAAATGCACATTCCAAACACTTTGTAAGCTGAAACACCGACAATGGGATAAACTTAATCCTTAAAAATTGTATTTAGTGACACATAAAGGTGCTGTTTTCATGCCTGTAGCACAGTAGTTTTTTCAACAGGCTTGAAAGAAAAACATATGGCTTTGTTTGCCCTTAGACTGACAGCTCTGTACTAAAGGTCTTACTGAAAATTGCTTTCTTCCCAGCAGGTTTCAAGTCAGGGTATTTTCATTGTAATTTTTTTTCCAATTAATAAGAAAGCAAAAGTATTTTTCTGAATTATTTATACTAAAGAGAACATTACTTTTAGGACCAACAAAAATAATACTTCACATTTTCTAGTGTTTCAAATAAAACATGCAACTATATACACAGACATTTTCTGAAAGTTAAGCTTATTTCAAACAAAGAGATTTTGGAAGCTTAGGCTTTTACTAAATGTTTTTTTTAAAACCTTCTTTTCAATATTTAAATTGCATGAGCAAATAAGCAATGCTCTATATAGTTTGTAAACAGAACACTCAGCTATAAAAGTAGTAGAAACTGACTGAAATTTAAATTAACAGCAGTGAGTGTGTTCCAGCTGGAGGGAGATTTGGTCAGGAAACAGACTTGGGCTCTCAGCATTGCTAGGTTGTGTTACAGAATTTCAAGAAGAATTTTACCAAAAATCCCAGTGTTGATTGCTTTGGAGATCATCAATGTCCTGATGTGAAATTCCAGAACATTGCCCTTGCTGACATGCAGAAATATCCACTGCTGTGCCATAAAAGTTCTTATTCCAAGTTGTGCCCCTTGTCACCCAGGCACTTAGAAAGCAAAGGATTTGAATTAGGGGAGAAAAGAGGGGACACATAGAGAGGATTTGTGCCTTACACATTTCCTGCCCAGGAGTTCTCAGCGCAGCACTGAGACAATCAGCCAGTGTGACCCTGCTGACAGAGTGTGACACAGATCATTTTAAGCAGAAGGGTGGGTCTGCACTTTGTGAATTAGCAGTCAGTGAGTGTTGCTCTGTCTGAAATCACTGCTGGCAGCCACAGCCACTGGTTTGGGGCTGAGCATCAGGGTGACAGGCTAGGCAGGTAAACCATTCCCTTGTAGGCCCATTTGCTGGGTTATTTTGTCACTGTCTTCTCAACATGTCACTTCTCTCCCTTCAAAACCTGACAAGTCTCTGCATGCCTTTTGTGAATAATTGAGCCAGAGTAAGATTTCCTGCCTCTGTATGTTCTCAAATCAATAAGGTAAAGCAAAGGAAAGTGTCTTTCTTCCTGCAAACTTGTGTCTGAGAGCTGTCTCCAGCAGCAGACTGGGGCTGACAGAATGAAAGGCCCACCAGGAGATGAATCTGAAGCTGAAGTCTTTTAAGTATGTGGGCAGCAAGGTGAAGACAGCAAGACAATGAACTGCAGATTTCTGTTCCAAGTCTCCTTTCAGCTTCATTTCTTCCTATTGCTGCCTTTTGACATCCTCCTCTCCCATTTTTCCATTTGCACTTGTTCTCTCTTCTTCCATTTGCCCTTTTGAGAACAACAGTTCAAATGTCATGTGTAGGCAAATAATTTGATATGATTTTATATTTGTTTTTCTCTAGACAGACAGCATATTGTCCATCTGAAATTCACAAAATAATAGCTTTATCTGTAGAAATTGCTGTTCTTGAGTAAGTTTTTGAGGTGTAAAATTATAGCAAATTCAATTCTAGCACTGATGGAAAAGAGAAATTTTCCTGGAAAATATTTATATAAGACCACAAAATTTGCCAGTCTGGGTTAGACAGGGGTTTCTAGGCAAATATTTCAATTTAGTACCTATTGTTATCTTACTCTTTGCAAGAAAGAAACAAGAAAGAACTCAGGAACATCCTTGAGTTAAAGGAGGCAAATCCTGCTGCTGGAGGAATGATACTTTCTAGTTCCTGTAGGACTTGCACTGAACTGGAAACTTCAGATTACTCTTATCTCTACAAGGAAAATGAAGTCATCTATAAATGAAAACAATGTCCTACTTCCTTAAAAACAAGAGGTGAAATCTACCTCTGCTAAGTGGAAATAGAGTTCATGCTAGGATTTACAGTGCGTATCCTTCAAACTGAAAAAACCCCATTTGAAAATGGAACAGAATTTCAAATGACCTTAACAAACTCATATGCTGTGTTTGCAAGGAAAGCTGGCACCCTTATCTCAGCAGTGCAGAGAGGCCTCAATCTTTGTGAACATTCATTATTCACCCTGGAACATTTCATGGAGAAATCCCAGAGTGCAGAAGTGTAAAATCATTTCCATCTGGCTCCTTGTATTGTGGCACTGGGGAGCACATGCTGGAGCTCACACACTGCAGGTGATTCTGGATCAGGTGCTCATCAGACTTTTCCTGATTTGAAGAACCAAAAATTTTCAAACAAAAAAAAATTTGGATGAGGCTCAAAGTAGGAAACATGGAGTGCAATACAAACTTGTCAGTTTTAATGGTCTTTAATGGTTTTAATGGTTTTTCCCATATTTGAAGGGCAAGTATAGGACATGGTCTTTGAGGATTACCAGTTGCACCTAGGATGATTGTTTTCCTTTCTCAGAGATAGTTTGCTGAGCTGAAACTATTCATTCTGAGTATTTATTTTTAAAAGGACAAATGTTAGGTCATCTTGTTGACTCTGGGCATGTTTCAAGTTCCCTGTAATTGCTCTGTCAGTCTTTTTCCCATCCGTCCTTTCTTGCCAAAATGCATAAAGCCACATTGTTTTGTTCCTATACCACCTAAATTAAGCTTAAAAAGCAGTAGAAGTTAGCTGTTTCTACAGCCCTCATTTCACAGTGTCTTCAGTTAATAAAACAAGAAAACAGTGTATCAGTTTTTACCCTTAAAACTTAAAACCAGAAAACTTAAATATTGTGTCCCAATACTGCTGTGTATAAAAGTGATGAGTGAAAAGGCCTTTGGTTTTAGGCGGTGTTGGGTCTGACCCAGGAGCAGCAGCAGGATGGTGCCAGCCCCCCTCTGCAGGAGCCCGGAGCAGCAGTGCCTGCCCAGGGCTGCAGCTCCCAGGGCTGTGGGTGGGTGCCTGAGAATAACTCGGGGACATTTCTGACACCAGCACCAAGCTTCAGTCCCTTTCTGTTTGAGCACCAGGTGCTTCTATCCACTCGTTCTTCACAACCTTTCTGAATTTGGAGCATCTCTGTAACATGTGCCGTATCCAAATCCTGTGCTATGGGGTTGTTCCCACAGGGATGCCACCTACCCTTCATCCAGCAGATGTGGTTTTTACCTTAGGTAACTAATTTGGAATTATTCTGCTCAGTAGCACTGTAAGTTATGTACACCTGCACATGCAAATATTGCGAAATTCCTTGTGCTTGTGAGGGTTCAGACAACTGACTAATGCTGTATGCTGTAGGAGTCTGCAGTGCAAACATGGGAAATACCATGGTGATTAATGAAAATGCCAGTCAGAGAGACAAAAAGTTGATAAGAAACCTTTGGAATTGGACAGAATCAAAGATAATACATGGTGAAAAACATATCCTTTTAAACTTTAAAGATAAAGAGACAATTTCAAATGAGTGAACACCAACAATGTGTTTAATTCCAGGTACAGCCACTACTTAATTTGCATAAAAAATGACAATACACAGGAAAAAGCCCCAGTGTAATAGAGGAGATAGGAGCTCTACTGTGACTAAAGGAGCAGATGAAAAAGGGCAGGTCAGAAAGAAGCTTATTTGCATGAATACATAGAAAGTTAGTATTCATTTCAGTTCTGTATTTAAAATGTAAATCTGTGCTATGCAGTCAAAAGAGTAAAGGTTAATGGATTTTTGAAGTGGTAGTGTTAAAACTGTGTTGTTAATCAATATAGAATTTGTTATTGCCTTCGGTGGAAAGATGTCAGAGGCAGTGAAGACAATGGTTATTTTAGAGAGTGGCAATGCCCATAGTGAAATCTTTAAAACAAAAGACTTAAACCCTCTTACAGTTTGAGACACAGGGTATTGTTGATTAATATCATTTTATAGAAGGTAAATAGGGTAGCTGAATTATTCTTTAGCTATTTTTTCAAGATGCTGTAAAGTGTAGAAGTATGTGTATGATTTATGCAAATAAGTAGGAAGTGGCAAGGTGTATAGGGCTTTCAGTGTGAGAACCCTTGGACTGCTGTGCTAAGAAAATAGGAACATGAAGAAAAGATGGGTAAAAAGTGGCTAAAATGATGGGAAAGGAAGATAATGTTAATACCTGATTTTTACCTATAGTGGGGTCTGTCGTGGTTGAGAAACAAGTTATTAAAGATGAGGTGTTTGTAAAGAGGATGGATTTGAGCACTTCAGAATAATCCTAGTAAGTGGAAGAGGGAAAAAAACCAAACCAAACCAAGTCCCTGCAGTGCTTGGAAAGGCAAGGAAGAGGTCAAAGCAATTGCCCTGCCTGCAGAAGTGAGAGAAAGGAGCAAGTAAAGATAAAATGTTTAAACTTCTGTGATTAAGGTAATCTCAGAGCCTGGATCAGTGGCTGGGAAAAGAAAGATGAGTTTAGCTGTGCTGAGCTGAGATGGAGAAAGATCTGTCATTGAGTTTGTGAGGCAGGATTACACGGACTGAGGTTGGCAGTGGGCTGGCACACATTTGGGGTCTCTTAATGGGAGATTGACCAAAATCATCAAAAGCAGGGAGAGAGAAGTCCAGGGAAAGCAACAAGGGGAGGTCTGTTGTTTCCCTTCTCAAACACTTTGAGAAAGGCAGAAGGATGTAAGGAAAGAAGTGACAAAGGGCTGGAGCCAGAGCGCTGCCAGCAGCACCCCCGGTAGCACCGCAGGGGCCAGGGAGGGGACGATGTGGCAGTGCCAGCCCGGGATGGGTGTCTGAGGGGACGATGTGACAGTGCCAGCCCGGGATGGATGTCTGAGGGGACGATGTGGCAGTGCCAGCCCGGGGATGGATGTCTGAGGGGACGATGTGGCAGTGCCAGCCCGGGATGGATGTCTGAGGGGACGATGTGGCAGTGTCAGCCCGGGATGGGTGTCTGAGGGGACGATGTGGCAGTGCCAGCCCGGGATGGGTGTCTGAGGGGACGATGTGGCAGCGCCAGCCGGGGATGGGTGTCTGAGGGGACGATGTGGCAGTGCCAGCCCGGGATGGGTGTCTGAGGGGACGATGTGACAGTGTCAGCCCGGGGATGGGTGTCTGAGGGGACGATGTGACAGCGCCAGCCGGGGATGGATGTCTGAGGGGACGATGTGGCAGTGCCAGCCCGGGATGGTGTCTGAGGGGACAATGTGGCAGTGCCAGTCGGGGATGGGTGTCTGAGGGGACGATGTGGCAGCGCCAGCACGGGGATGGGTGTCTGAGGGGACGATGTGGCAGTGCCAGCCCGGGGATGGGTGTCTGAGGGGACGATGTGGCAGCGCCAGCCCGGGATGGGTGTCTGAGGGGACGATGTGACAGTGCCAGCCCGGGGATGGTGTCTGAGGGGACGATGTGGCAGTGCCAGCCCTGGATGGTGTCTGAGGGGACGATGTGGCAGTGCCAGCCCGGGGATGGGTGTCCGAGGCCGCGGCGCCGCGTGTCGCTGCCGTGCGGGGGAGCCGGGGGTGGCCCCGCGGGGGCGAGCGCACAGCGGTGCGGGCTGTGCCGCGGCGGGGGCGGCCCCGCGCCCGGCCATGGCGGCAGCTGCGGCGGGGAGGCGGCCGGTGGCTCTGGGCTGGGCTCCGCTGCGAGCATCCCGGCGGGCCCCGCCGCCTCGGCGCTGCGGGCGCAGCAGCGAGCCGGCCGCGCCGGGGAAAAATAGGTCACGGACGGGCCTTCGGTGGCGGCGAGGTGAAGGGCGGTGAAGCGGCAGCCGCGGGGTTAAACTGGGTCAGGGAATATTTCGGGGAGGTTTGGCGGACAGGTGGGAGCAGATAACTGGTTTTTATTAATGCTCGCGAACCGACAGCGGCAGCTGTTGGCTCCGTTGCCCTCAGCGGGATGGCTGCGAGCCGGGCTCGGCGGTAAGCGGCACCGACATCCTCTTGTCAGGCACGGCCGGCCCCGGCCCGCAGCCTCCCGGCGGCGAAGGCAGAGGCAGAAATAAAATAAATAACTGTCCGCGGCGGCAGGAAATCCGAGGTATGCGGCTTCCAGGGCTCGGGCAACTCCGGTGCGAGAGGAAGTGTGAGCCGGGCGGGGGCGGTCAGGTGGGGGCGCGGGGGCGGCGCGGGGCCCGGGCGGGGGCGGGCGCGCTCCGGCTCCGCGGCCGCCGGGGAACTCCGGCGGAGCCAGCCCGCGCCTCGGTGATGGTGAGTGCGGGGGGCGGCTCGGGGAACTTCCCCCGCGGGGAGGCCGGGGCTCCGGCGGGCACAGATGCGGTGCTGCAGGAAGTTCGGTCTCTGTGCCCGCAGCAGCAGCGCGAACAGCTGCCGGCTCCCCCGCGCTGGAGGGCGTTCCTCGGCGTGCCGTGCCTTTGCCCTTTCCCGTTCCGCTCGCCCGCGGGCTCTCGGAGCCTCCCCTCGGGCTGGCCGTGACCTGCGGGGAATCCCTTCCCGGTGCTGGGCGGGCTGCCGGCGCCGCTGGGCTCATCCGAGCCGGAGGGAGGGAGATGAGATCTGATGACATTTGCCGTCGTGGTTGGGAAATACTTATTTCATTAGTTCGGTTCGCCTGCGGGTAGAGGCTGAACAGAGCTGCTTTGCTGCACGGGAAAATCCTGAGGGCGATGGGAAACGGAGGAGTCGAGAGAAGTTTGGAAGGGGGGACGAAAGGGTGAGGGATTTTTTGTTTGATTCCGTCTGTATTGTTTGGGATTTCTCCTTCCTCCGCTCTCTGGGTGGGATGAATTACTTAGCACCCTCATTCCTAATGCAGCCCTGAAGCTTTGAGGGGCTTTTCGGTCGGGTGGCGCCGAGCACGGAGCAGCCCAGCTGTGCTGTGTGTGCGCTCCCTGCGCTGCTGCCAGAGCCGGGCGCGCACGGGAGATTCCCCCGCTCAGCGCTGACCTAACAGCAAAGCCTGTTTGTTGTTCAGTGCCTGTTTTGCATGAGCCACGATGCTGGAACAGTTGCTGCTTCATTCAGCTAAAGAGAGAGAGAGAGAGAGAGAGGGGATAAGAGGATTCCAATTTAATTAGCAGTTTGTTAAAACCAGTCAGCTTTGTCTGGTCACATGTTTATAATTTTAGAACGTATGTCTTAATTGCAGTAAATTCTGGTGTTGTGCATAAAGCAAGTGCCACATGCTGTTTGCGGCATTGGCTGTGGCAGCTCCACGATTCTGGTTTTTTAATTTACTGCAGCCTCTGTTTGTTTGAGCAATGGCAGATTTTTGTGTGTGCAGGGGGCATTTTGCATGAAGCAGATCTAAGAATCAAAGCATATGCTGTAGAGGTTTATATTACCCAGGGAGCTGCAAGTTGTGTCCCTTCTATTGGAGCATATTCAGGTTGACATCTTGAATACCCAGATACTGTTTTCAGTAATAGCACTGTTGTGTGTTTTTAGCATCTTTATTGGAGTCTGAAATACTCTAAATGTTGAGGCCTTCCTAACTCCTCCTCCCCCTCAATAATTGCTCTGGTTGTTCTCAAATAATTTCTGTCTCACAGTATCACTGAAATCAAACACTGTACCCTGCTTCTGAGCTGATTCTGCCGTGCCTTGTGTCAGACTGAGCTCTTGTGGTATTGCTGCTGGTTGGGCACTGAAGCTCCCCTGTGTATACTGTGATTTATGTTACTGTAAATAGGGTAATTAAATTATTGCTTCCCTGCAATGTCTTGTTCCTGTGGTGTTACCAAAGATCAGTCAGCTTTAGTTGGGGTGCTAGGCAGGCTGCTGTTTACTTGAATCAGGCATTTCCACTAACTCTTACAACTGGATAAAGAGCTGCTTTTGTTTTTCTGAGGAAGTCCTGGCAGTGTCTGAAAGCAAGACAGCATAACGTGTTAGCACACTTATGTGTCCTCCCCCGCAAAAAAAAAAGGTAAAATACATGAGAAACAGAGTTACTGAAATTCTTTTTTGTTGCATGAATTCCTGTATCAGAGGAGAAAAGATAACTTGAGATTAGCTGTGGGGTGCATAACAGAAAGAGATTTTTTTACCTTTTATAGCCGTCAGGATTCCTTCAGGGCCTCCACTTGCTGGACAGAGAAGGGAAGCGTTCTGTGCATGCTGCTGTAGGGGGGGAAATGAGATAATGAAATTAATTACTTGTCAGCTCCTAATGGCTTAATTGGAGGCTCTTAATTGTTGAGGATGAAATGTGCAAACTCATGTAGAGCTGTGGTTTTTGGAGAGGAGTGTCTTCCCCAAGGCTGTACCCACTGCATGTGGCTTTTTCTGGTTCATAACCTCTATTATGGAATAATTGTTTCTTACTACCTATTTCAAATAATCAGCTTCCTGCCCTCAACTTCAGCTGACAAACTGTTTGAAATCCAGGATGTGTATTTCTGTCATTCCTAAGCCAGTAGGAAACCTCAGGCAGAGCTGGGACCTTCAAATACGAATTAAGTCATGTGTTTACAAACACAAGTCTTTCTAGAACTGCCCTTAGAAAAAGGAGCAGGGAACCCTGGTCAGATCTTACAGGATTCTGGTTTGAAAGGCTTTTCTGCTGGCTCCTGCTGTCACTTTACCTCTGTCAGAACACTAGAGGAGTTTAAATGTTTGTTCCTTCTGCTTTCCATTGCTATTTTCCTTCTCAACATTGACAAAAGATTTGAGTATTTCTGCATGCTTCCAGATTGTGTGCACATACCAAAATACCAGCCTGTCATAGAACATGCCATTCTTGTCACTTCCAAATAGTGAACAGTTGTATTTTTTTTTTTAGTACTATTCCTGGTATGTATTGCATTTTATATTTCACCTTGGTTGGTAATGCTTGTTTATATTAGTGCTGTTAAAAGTACTGACAGTTCTTCATTAAGTTACAATATGCATCTCTCTTAATTTTTATAAATAACTTCACAATCTATTCAGTGAGGTTTACTAGCTTCTTTCATAATCATGATTTGTTATTAAATAAGCTGCAAAACTCCCTACCTATGATTGTTTTGAAATCTGTGGCTTATAAACTAAAAACTAAACTTATAAACTATGAATGTAAGGTCATAGTAGCTTTAAAGAAAATTGCCAGTGCCCAGCAGAGCAGTTGTCACATATGGATTTGTCACTTCTGAGCAGTGACGTGGCCCTTTCCTGACCAAGTTTCAGTATGTGCTCTCCTCAAACCTGATTTTCTCTTGTGTCACCTTGAACTTACTTTACTTTTTCTTACTTACAGTTGAGAAAAGCCACCCAACAGGTCACTGAGGAAAAATGTTCTCTCTTGAAAAGTCCCTGAGTGACCCCCAAAGTCAGGTGGTGTGGCTGTGTGGTCACTCACACTGCTCTGAGGTGAAAGTGTTGTCTGAAAAATGCATCTTTGAAGGAGGATATTTCTGGGTAATTCTTATGAAGATGTAATTTTTTATCAAGATAAAATTAAAGTGAAGTCTTTTCTCTACCAGGAGCATCACTTGATTGTATTTTATGAGCTGCCATCTGATGCTGCACTAGAGGGTTTTCTGCTTTCAGAAATGGTGATGGAAATTAGTAGCAAGCATTTTCTGGACCTTTTGATTTCTATTTCTTCAGGCTCAAAGATCTCAGCAGGAACTCCTAATACCATGTATTCTAGTGATTTGGTACTGACAAGAAAGAACACTGACTGCTTTATCAGTATTGTTTTCTGAAATGACAGCATTTTCCTCTGAGCTGCTGATCTAACCCTCTAGCTTTTGATATTTTCTGAGATTTGGATTCTAACACAGTGATATAGATGTAAAATGTAAAGGTGCATATGTCACTTTTCCTAAGCATTTGATGAACATGCTGAAATATTTTGCAAACACTGGGATTTTATGGACTCTCATCTTGATATTTTACTCTGTGCTTCTTGATGTAGAGGAGAGTAAAAGCTGAAAGTCTGGGCTGTCAGTGCAGGGATGTCAGCTGTTGGGTGGGAGTGGGCAGTTCAGCATTTTGTTTGTTGCAAAGCAAGGGATGTAGGATGGGAGACCAGTTTGTGTTGGCATAAAAACTGGAGTATTTTGGTAAAATAACTTTTTAGCACTCTGACAGCCTAGTTTAAAATGCTCAAAACCGATGAGTCTTTATGTATTGGATAATCAGTGATTTACATCTAAAACTTGGTATTTAAGTAGGTGAAAATGCATTCCTTCAGATCCTTCAAGCCTGAAGAGTTTCAGGCTGAAACAGCAGAAGTGACATTCTGTAAAAGCAGGAGACCCTTCCTGCAGTGTTAGAGCAGGAGGAATCTCTGAACAGCTCTTCATGTTAATTCAGAATGTTAATCCTACATTACCAGTGTGCTGAATCTCAGCAATTAGCACAGCACTCAATGTTACAAAGTTCTTGTCCTCCTTTCCTTCCTGGAGCTGTATGTGCTGCTCTGGATGGTGGAGGCTGTGTTGTGCTTTGTGCCCAAGCAGTTTGTAAGGCAGGAGTGTTGTCAGAATAACCCCAGCAATGCTCTGTGCCAGGCTCACTATTTCTGAGTACTACAAATGGTACCCAGAAATGATAGCTGATAGTTCTGTGTTCTGAAGCAATTTTCAATTTTCTTAAAAGTAGGCTGAGGTACAATCACAGAATTGTAAAATCGCAGAACAGTTTGGGTTTTAAGAGGCTTTTAAAGGTCACCCAGCCCAAATCTCCTGGAAAGAACAGGGACATCTTCAGCCAGATGAGGATGTTCCAAGCCCTGTACAAGCTGACCATGAATGTTTCCAGAGGTGGGGCATCCACCACTGCTCTGGGCAGTCTGTGCCAGTGATTTGTCACCCTCATTGTGAAATAAGTTTTTCATTGCATCCTATCTAGATCAACCTTTCTTTAATTTAAAACCATTTCTCCTTGTCCTATTGTACAGACCCTGCTAAAATTGTGTCCCTATTTTTCTTAGCTCCCCTTTGAGTATTGAAAAGCCCCCCTGAGCCTTTCCCAGAGTCTGAGCAGCCCCAGCTCCCTCAGCCTGTGCTCCCACAGAGCTGCTCCAGCCCTGTGGTCACCCCTGTGGCCTCCTCTGCACCCCTGCAGTGGCTCCAGGTCTCTGCTGAGGTGAGCAACTCAGGGCTGGACACATTATTGCAGCTGGGATCCCCAAGTACCCTTCCTTCCCCCAGATAATGCCAGTTACACTTCCTTCCCCCCAATAACTCCAGTTACACTTCCTGCCCCCCAATAACTCCAGTTACACTTCCCCCAATAACTCCAGTTACACTTCCTGCCCCCCAATAACTCCAGGTACCCTTCCTTCCCCAGTAACTCCAGTTACACTTCCTTCCCCCCAATAACTCCAGTTACACTTCCTGCCCCCCAA
The DNA here is from genome assembly GCF_047830755.1 of Zonotrichia albicollis. Taxonomy (NCBI): domain Eukaryota; kingdom Metazoa; phylum Chordata; class Aves; order Passeriformes; family Passerellidae; genus Zonotrichia; species Zonotrichia albicollis. The sequence continues at coordinate 11,809,792 of NC_133836.1, read as the reverse complement.
TAACTCCAGTTACACTTCCCCCAATAACTCCAGTTACAGCTCCTTCCCCCCAATAACTCCAGGTACCCTTCCTTCCCCAGTAACTCCAGTTACACTTCCTTCCTCCCAATAACTCCAGTTACACTTCCCCCAATAACTCCAGTTACAGCTCCTTCCCCCCAATAACTCCAGTTACACTTCCTTCCCCAATAACTCCAGTTACACTTCCTTCCCCAATAACTCCAGTTACACTTCCTTCCCCAATAACTCCAGTTACACTTCCTTCCCCCAATAACTCCAGTTACACTTCCTTTCCCCAATAACTCCAGTTACACTTCCCCCAGTAACTCCAGTTACACTTCCCCCAATAACTCCAGTTACACTTCCTTCCCCAGTAACTCCAGTTACACTTCCCCCAATAACTCCAGTTACACTTCCTTCCCCCAATAACTCCAGTTACACTTCCTTCCCCAATAACTCCAGTTACACTTCCTTCCCCCAATAACTCCAGTTACACTTCCCCCAATAACTCCAGTTACACTTCCTTCCCCAATAACTCCAGTTACCCTTGCTTCCCCAATAACTCCAGTTACACTTCCTTCCCCAGTAACTCCAGTTACACTTCCCCCAATAACTCCAGTTACACTTCCTTCCCCCAATAACTCCAGTTACACTTCCTTCCCCAATAACTCCAGTTACACTTCCTTCCCCCAATAACTCCAGTTACACTTCCTTCCCCCAATAACTCCAGTTACACTTCCTTCCCCAATAACTCCAGTTACACTTCCTGCCCCCAATAACTCCAGTTACACTTCCTTCCCCCAATAACTCCAGTTACCCTTCCTTCCCCAGTAACTCCAGTTACACTTCCTTCCCCAATAACTCCAGATACACTTCCTTCCCCCAATAACTCCAGTTACCCTTCCTTCCCCAGTAACTCCAGTTACACTTCCTGCCCCAATAACTCCAGTTACACTTCCTTCCCCAGTAACTCCAGTTACACTTCCTTCCCCAATAACTCCAGTTACACTTCCTGTCCCCCAATAACTCCAGTTACACTTCCTTCCCCAATAACTCCAGTTACACTTCCCCAATAACTCCAGTTACACTTCCTTCCTCCCAATAACTCCAGTTACACTTCCCCCAGTAACTCCAGTTACACTTCCTTCCCCCCAATAACTCCAGTTACACTTCCTTCCCCAATAACTCCAGTTACACTTCCTTCCCCCCAATAACTCCAGTTACACTTCCCCCAATAACTCCAGTTACACTTCCTTCCCCCAATAACTCCAGTTACACTTCCCCCAATAACTCCAGTTACACTTCCCTCCCCCAATAACTCCAGTTACACTTCCCCCAATAACTCCAGTTACACTTCCCCCAATAACTCCAGTTACACTTCCTTCCCCAATAACTCCAGTTACACTTCCTTCCCCCCAATAACTCCAGTTACACTTCCCCCAATAACTCCAGTTACACTCCCACCAATAACTCCAGTCACAGTGCCTCCCCCAATAACTCCAGTTACAGTTCCTCCCCCAATAACTCCAGTTACACTTCCTCCCCCAATAACTCCAGTTACACTTCCTTCCCCCCAATAATTTCAGTTACACTTCCCCCAATAACTCCAGTTACACTTCCTTCCCCCCAATAACTCCAGTTACACTTCCTTCCCCCCAATAATTTCAGTTACACTTCCCCCAATAACTCCAGTTACACTTCCCCCAATAACTCCAGTTACAGTTCCTTCCCCAATAACTCCAGTTACACTTCCCCCAATAACTCCAGTTACACTTCCTTCCCCAATAACTCCAGTTACAGTTCCTTCCCCCCAATAACTCCAGTTACACTTCCCCCAATAACTCCAGTTATACTTCCTGCCCCCCAATAACTCCATTTACAGTTCCTGCCCCCCAATAACTCCAGTTACAGTGCCTGGACACTGCTCTATAACCCCTGGGGATCCTGGGACAGTCACTGTGCAGACAGTATTTGGATCTGGGTGAAAACAAAAAATATAATCTTTAAACTTGCCCTTCTCTGGGAGCCAGCAGCTGCTCCCAGCTCTGTGTTAACCCAAATTCTCTGGTTCTGCAGCTCCTCCTTTAGGAGTAAAACTGAGTGCTGGGGCTCAGCATTGGTTTGCCACTGACAAAGTTTCTGGTTGTCATTTTTGTCCCCTAACATTTGCCATCTTTTACGCCTTAGCCATCATCCTTTGTGTTTAAGGGAAATAGTAATTTCTAGTTTGTAATTCATCTCATCCTGACCTGGAGCCTGTAATGCTCAGGTGAGCCACATCCCCTAAATGCCTTTTCCCCTCTGTAAAATGTTCCTGGGTGGTACCATGGTGGTACCATTGAATGTGTGTGTCTGTATCAGAGATGTGGGGAATTAGATTAAATTAATGCCATGTGTTGTCAAAAAAATGAAAGTTTGCTAATGTCCTCAGGGGGCTGGTGCAGAAGCCTGCCCATAAATGTACCAAGCTTCTTTCACTGCCTTTTGTGCCATTTGTATCTGATGCCAGGCAGTCTGCTTGTAGCAGATACACAGAAAAGTTTTTAGCAGGAAAATCCTTTTAATTCAAGGAAAGGCTGTCTATAGGTGAAACCAGCACCCTGTCACTGTCTAGATGTGCCCTGCTCTCCATTTATATTGGTGGTATAGAAGTCTTCTCACATCTGACCCCAGAAAATGGCTAAAAAAATTCAAAATTCTAATAAAGGATTTTCCCATCAAAGTTTTCATATTCTTTCATTAGATTTCTGCATCAAGTTATTTGTGTGTTAGAAAATTCAGAAGCACTCTGTGTTCGGTGGATTTCTGTGCCTTATATCCTCCCAAAGAAAAAATTCCAAACTCTTTCAGGCATGGACATGACATGAAACCAAAATGTACCTCAAAAAAGGGAACTGAAGTAACAAAGGCAGAATCTGAAATTCCAGCATGGGTGAGGAGAAACTCCTCAGGGTTTTCTGTTGAGTCTGACTAAGTCTCTGGATGACTTCTGCTCTTCTGCATCCCTTTGGCAACCTTGAATTGTCTGCAGGACACAGTGAATGAAACTTAACTGTTGGTAATTTAATTCCTAACCAATCCCTTTTATTCTAAAATACATCCTAAAATACATCTGGTAAAAGGGAGCAACTTATAGAGGAAGGATGATAAATGTAATGAAGTAATTTGTTCCAAAGTCCTTTTATCATTTAGTGACCTTCCAGCTTGAGAAGTTGTCCAGCTGTCCAAAAGGGAACCTTTGTTAATGTTGGCAACAGAAAAGAGGAAAAAAATAAGTCAGTGTTCTACAGCTTTATCTTCAAATCCACTTCTGCTTTAGCACCCCAGATTTGCAGGTTAGAGGAAAGAGGGACTGAACCAGAGGGAATTGTTGGAGTGCCCTGGAGAGAGATGCTGAAAGGTCCAGCAGCCTGTTGGTGTAAACCTGGAGGAGCAGAGCAGGGAGCTGCCCCTTCACCCAGAGGTTGGTGCATTGTGCTCACACTCTGTGTGTGCTGCATTTTCCTGTGTTTGCTGCATTTCCCCGTTGTGTTTGCTGCCTGCTGCAGAGCCCCAGAGGGAATGCAGCTGTGTTATTGTTTGAGCACAACTGCACCTTCAAACCAGGTTTCAAGAGGCTGGTGTCTTGCTTTTCCTTTCTTTGTCTTTCTTTCTGTCATAGCCATGCACTAGAATAGTTTCTTTATTTCCTTTTCTTACAGTCTAGTTAGCTGTTTCCCTTTAAAAGAAAAAAAAAAAAGTGATGTGACTTTGTGTTGACATGGTTGTGAAATCACATGGTACATGGGAACCATCAGAGTAAAAACTCCTCAAGCCTCCTGACTGGGTGAACATAAACCTCCAGATTCTGCCTGGCAAGTGGCCAAACCCAGAGCTCTGCAAAGGCCATCTCCAGGCCTCAGTTTCTGTTTCATTAATTCCACCTGAACTTGTCACTCATCTGAACAAGGCCTTTCTGCTTTTATGTAATTCTTATGCAGCAAGGAAATAATTCCCTTTCCCTGCCTCCTGTGTGGACGTCCCTGCCTTGTGCTCACAGTCTCCCAAAGTCTCCTTGGGTGTTCTTTTCATGGGGTCAAAACCAATTTAAAGTCAAATCAACTGTAAAATGATTGTTCTGGAAATTGAGAAATCTGAAATTTAAGACCCTGCAAATACATTGTGTAGTGAAGAGAGAAATAAGAGGTGAAAATTTTCCATTATGTTTCTTTATCAGCAAATGATGATTGGAACATGTGGAGCACTTCCATTTGTCAATATTGTTTCATGCTGCTGTCTTGCTAAAATAAAGTTACAGAATTCCACAGTTCTTCCAAAATGCATAGATGCTGTTTATTCATTTCCAAGTGTGTGTGTATTTAAAAGATAAGAAAATGACAATATTTGCCTTATAGACTAGAAATTGTAATCCTGCTTGTTCTTCACTTACTGAAAGGAGATGCTGCAGTTTTGCCTTTATTTCTGTTTCCTTGCCAGCCTGATAAAATGTAATTTATGTATTATCATATTTTTAAATTCATTCTGTTACTGTTCTATGTAATAACTGTAGTCTGGAAGAGTTGGTAGGATTTTCCTGAAATCAGCTCAGTTACTGTAAGCCAGGGTTGCTCTATGACACAGGCCCTGCAGATAACAATTTCAATACTCTGAATTCTCTGCTTTCCTTTCCTAAAACTTCTGTGCCCACTTGCATTCCTGTTCACAGAGGCAGAATTGTTCCATTACAGGCTGGATAGCAGTGAGGAACTGAGGAAGAAAAATAATAGAATTATCTGCAGAAAAGAAGAAAAACTCAGGTGCCAGAGGAAAATAAGAAGAGATAGGGGAGCATGTTAAGGTTGGTTGAGGAAAAGTGGTTTAGAAATTTGCCTGGTGGGGGAGGGGGCAGTGGTTTTAGTGGTTGTGCTCAGAGTGGCAGGAAGCTGTGAGGGGAGCACTGAATGAAGCCAGGCTGGCAGGGCAGGGTGGGGACACTCAGTGCTCTGTGCTGGACCTTCCTGATTCACACACAGAGCTCAGACCCTGTGTGCTGGGTCTGTTCAGCTTGAACCATATTCTGTTCCTCTGCAGGCACCCAGAGCAAGACAATAAAATTAAATAAGTCACTAAGAAGACAGGACATGAGTAAAACTGGTGGTATTTCAGTATGTTGTGCTTAACCCTACATAAAAGCAGAGACTTTAGCAAAGTGGGAGCTTTCCAGGGATTATACAGCTGTGCTTAGTTCAACTTCACGATTTTGAAATACCATGTAGGTATTACATATTATGAAATACCATGTAGGTATATATATTAATTGTTACATTATTAATTGTTGCCTTCCCTGAACCACTTAATTAGTTATTTTGCTAGTTTTGGCATACTTTCTAACAATCTTAAAATAATATTTAAATTATTTTTACTAAAGGCTCTTAGCAGGACATTACTGAGACTGACAGATGAGGAAATGTTTGGTTTTGGTTTGGGTACTTGCAGTCCAGTTTGTTGTATGTAGTGCAACTTGAACTTCCAGGATCCTTTGGAAAAAAAAAAAAAAAAAAAGGATGAAAAATAGGGAGTTACGTAATGGGAAGTCTTTATTTGTATTAGTGTGGGGTTTATGTGTTTGCTTGTTATATGTGAATTGGATCATGTGAAGCATGACTTGCATTTCTCCATTTCCATGGAGCAGGGAGAGAGTAAAGTTTGATCAGTGCTCAGAAAATGGCTCACCCTGGAGCTGTGCCTGGCAGCAGCAGCCATCCCCAGGGAGCTCTGCTGGGATCTGTCAGCCTCTCCTCCTCAGAGAGGCATTCCTAAACCCCAGGGAATCCCCTCCCCTCCAGCTCTGGAGTAAGCAGCATGGAGGAATAATAAGCACTTCCTTCCTTGCTATTTTCAGTGCCTGAACTAGAGAGTCCCAGAGAGCTGCAGCTCTGCAGGGGCAGGCACAGCCCCAGCCCCAGCTGAAAAACAATTGTACAAGTGTCACCAGCATTATGGCAGCCTGGCTCCATTCTTCAGTTTTCTATTTCATGTCATGTTCAGTATGAAGTTCTCTGCAGGGTTTTCAGTGCTCCCAGATTCATTTTTCCCTAGCAGCGTGTGTCAGGCTTCCCCCGCCCCCACCCTTGCAGCGTGTTTGTTTTGCCAGGAAGGCATGGAGAGCAGCCTGATGTTTTGGATCCTGAGAGGCATTTTGGGCTTGTTGGAAGTGCCTCACTCCTTGCTCTGGTTTGGTGTAAACAGCTCTGCTGGCTGTGGCTGCAGGGAGCAGAACCTTGCAGCAGTGGCAATGGTGGCCAGCAAACACGAGCGGGCGTTGGATGGAAAATCCTTCCAGAGCTGGAGATGTTTTGTCAGGTACCCTGAGTGGCCATAACCAGCTACAAAGCCTTTCAAAGAACTGGGAATTGTTGGCACAAGGATCTGCACTCTTCTGTGAGTGTACTTTGCCAACAAATCTCGATTTTTATGTGATGATATAAAAACTTTAGTTAAACTGAATAATAGTTCCTGGTCTTCTCCTCACATCTTGACAGACTTTGCATTTGTGTATTTCTTAAGCTTTGTTAAAAGTAAGAAAAGTTAAAAGTAATAAAAGCCTAACACTGAGCTTCTTAAAAAAAGTTGCAGTGTGTGATCTGAAATTGGAAGTATTCTTCCTGAAGTTTATTGATATTTTGGAAGGAAGAATTAATACCTGATGGGCTTTATTAAACTTCTCTCTGGAAGAGATTTAAACAAGACATTCTGTAGTTTCTGACTGAAATCACAGTTTTAAAAGTTCCATATGACTCACAAAATGAGCTCTGATAAACTCACTTTACCCTCAGTGTTTTGCATATTGCTTAACACAGTTTCAGTGATGGAATGAAGATTGCTCTGGTGGCAGGTTTCTTTCTGCTTTTGCCTCAAGGCTGCCTGTGGAACATTGGACCCCTGTCTATTGCTGCTTTGCATTTATGAAGCTGCAAGTCAACACATGAAAAGTTAGTGACTTTCCTTTTAAAATCAGTCAGTCCTACTTTTGTAATTGCAGTGGGAAACCTGACAGCCCTAATGTGAGTTTTAATTTAACCTCTTCAGATGTGCCCTGGAAGACAGCAGCATTCTCCAAAATACACAACTTTGTTTCCATCTGAGGGGCTTTTTCCTGGATTTCTGGATGCAGTTTATATATTCTGTCATTAAAAATGGCTCTAATACTAAATTGTTGTAAAATTTAGTACTAAATTTCCAGGCTAGCATTAAAATGGATACATGGGATATGTGAGAAGGAGCTGCAAAATGATTTCCAGCTAATTCCAGATACAGTATCTGATCCAAGTGATCCTCTTGATTCAGATGAAAGATGAGATAATGCTGAAAAAGACCAGGAACCTACCTACACATTGGCAGAGTTCCACTCCTACAGTGTGCTGGAGTTGACCATAAATTGTTTTGTGTAGTTAAATTGGCTAAGTAGGTTGTTGCAATGTGGTGCCATTATGAGGCATTCACTTGTTTTGGGATTTGGCAGGAACCCAGTTTACATCCGTGCAGAGAAGCAAAAAATAGCAGCTCCAGAATGTGTGTTTCATCTGTGGGCTGAAAGGAGAGCCATTGTATGGTTTGGAGGAAGAAGCAGCATCTCTGGTGAAAGAGAAGTATGTGCTGGTTCACAGAGCTGTCCCCTGCAGGCTCTGGGGGAGCTCCTGGCCATGGGAGGTGTTTGTGGGCATGGCTGCAAGGGGAGGCAGTGCCTGTGCCTGGGGCTTGGCCATGGGGCTGTTCTGGGTACAGTGGAAAAGGGAAGCTGCAAAAAAGAGCTTGAGGGAAAGCTTCAGGGAGCAAAGAGGAAGAACAGCTTTAGTGTGGTCACTAGGGAGGAAGAGTAGAGAGCATAAGGAAAAGCAAGAAAATTTGGCAGATTAGTCTGTGCATTATATCTAGTTGAAGTCACTGTTTTCCATGTAAAAACATTGAGATTAATCCTCTGATATTTCTGTGTTGTTTTTTCCTAAGTTCCTATACATCTTTTGCAGTGGAACCAGAGATTTTCTGCAGACATGCAAGGGAAGGGTCCATTTTACACAGGGGGTTATGGATCTGCCTTTCTGGTCAAATGTCATTTATGATTGCAGTAATCATTTTTTTGCTTCCACTTTGTATTAAGTTCTGAAGAGTTTTGATCACACTGAAAGTAAAGCTAAACAAATCGAAGCAAGACCTTTAAACAAAGATAAAGGAGTAAATATTTGTATATCCTGCTCTCTGAACAGGTTTGGAAAGGCAAACCCTTTTCCAGTCAGGTACTCCTATCAATGAGACTTTTCTTTCCTGCCTTGTCACAAAATTGTTTATATGATCAGAGGATTTTCATCTTAGAAAGCTTCAGAACCAAATAAAGCACAAAGGGAAGGTTTGCAGTGATGCAGCAGCAGTTTTTGTGAATGATCATAATGTAAATCCCATCCTAACATGCAAACATGGTATTATGTGCAGTTCATTTTTTCAGGTGGGGTTGACTAGGGTGCTGACAGCATCCACAATAAACACCTGAAAACAATCTCATTAGATGTATTACACATGGCAAAATCTGAGCTAACTAACCCTAATTAAATTATATTTGCTATCAGCCTCCAGCCTTGCTCCCCAAAGATTCCCTTGTCCCAGAAATTTAATTAGAAGGTTCAGGATTTATGGCCAAGTATTTGAATCTGCCACTAGAAAATGGATTCTGCTGAGGAATCTAATTCTTCCTTTTGGACTGGTTAGTCCACAGTGAGCACTGATGATGTCAAGGCTCTCACCAAGTTCCTAAGACATTTAATAACAGATTATTTGAAGATAGAAACTTGCTGTGAGTGCATATTAACAGCTTTCAGGCCAGGAAAACTTACTTGAGGTTACTCCTTATTTTTTATGTTAGTTGAGCTTTGACTAGGTAAGGTGTGTTCATTGACACTGAAGAAAAATGCACGGTATCATTTGGGCTTTGCTTGCTTTTTCTTGGAACACTTCAGAAGCATATTTAGAAGGTTTGCTGTGGCTCCTGTGAGCCTTGCTGCTGGCAGGAATCAATTGACTTAAATCCATATCTCACTGTCTGGGGGAGCTCAGCTTTTATCTGTCCCTCTGTGAAATTCCACAGCAGAATCTGCCCCTTATTCTCTCAGTTGTGTCCTTTTCACTTGGATCCCTGTGTGAAGGTTTCCTGTTGTGTCCTTTTTGGTTGGATCCCCATTTAAAGTTTTCCCTTGTCCTTCCTCTGCAGGGAATCTGGTTGTGTTTTTTTCTGTGTGATCCCCATGTGAAGGTTTCCTTTCCCCCTCTGGCTGTGTTTTTTTCAGTTGGATCCCCATGTGAGGGTTTCCTTTCCCCCTCTGCAGGGATTTTTTTCAGCTAGATCGCCATTTGAAGGTTTCCTTTCCCCTCTGAAGAGATTCTGGTTGTGTTTTTTTTCAGTTGGATCCCCATTTGAAAGTTTCCTTTCCCCCTCTGGCAGTGTTTTTCTCAGCTGGATCTGCATGTGAAGGTTTTCTTTTCCCCTCTGCAGGGAATCTGGTTGTGTCCTTTTCAGCTTGATCCCCATTTGAAGGTTTCCCTTGACCCCCCTCTGCACTGAATGTGGTTGGATCCTTGTGTGAAGGTTTGCTTTCCCCCTCAGGCTGTGTTTTCTCCATCTGGATCCCCATTAGAAGGTTTCCTTTCCCCTCTGGGTGTGTTTTTTCCAGCTGGATCCCCATTTGATGGTTTCTTTCCCCCTCTGGTTGTGTCCTTTTCTGCTGGGTCCCTGTGTGAAGTTTTCTTTCCCCTTCTGGTTCTGTTTTTTATAGTGTGATCCTCATTCGAAGGTTTCCTTTCCCCTCTGCAGGGAATCTAGTTGTGTTTTTTCCAGCTGGATCCCCATTTGAAGGATTCCTTTCCCCTCTGGCTGTGTTTTTTCCAGCTGGATCCTCCTTTGAAGGTTCCTTTCCCCTCAGGCTGTTTTTACCAGCTGGATCCCCATCTGAAGTTTCCTTTTCCCCCTGCAGGGAATCTAGTTGTGCTTTTTTCAGCTGGATCCCTGTGTGAAGGTTTTCTGTTGTGTTTTTTCCAGCTGGATCCCCATTTGAAGTCTCCCTTTCCCCCTCTGGCTGTGTTTTTTCCAACTGAATCTCCATTAGAAGGTTTCCTTTCCCCTCTGGTTGTCTTTTTTCCAGCTGGATCCTCCTTTGAAGGTTCCTTTCCCCTCAGGCTGTTTTTACCAGCTGGATCCCCATTTGAAGTTTCCTTTCCCCCCTGCAGGGAATCTAGTTGTATTTTCTTTCAGTCTGATCCCCATTTGAAGGTTTCTTTCCCCCTCTGGTTGTCTTTTTTCCAGCTGGATCCCCATTTGAAGGCTCCTTTCCCCCTGTGGATGTGCTTTTTCCAGCTGGATCCTCCTTTGAAGGTTCCCTTTCCCCCTCTGGGTGTGTTTTCTCCAAATGGATCCCCATTTGAAGGCTCCTTTCCCCTCAGGCTGTGTTTTCTCCAGCTGGATCCCCATTTGAAGGTTTCCTTTCCCCTCTGGGTGTGTTTTCTCCATCTGGATCCCCATTTGAAGTTCCCTTTCCCCCTCTGGTTACATTTTCTCTATCTGGATCCCCATTTGAAGTCTCCCTTTCCCCCTCTGGGTGTGCTTTCTCCAACTGGATTCCCATGTGAAGGTTCCCTTTCCCCTCTGGCTGTGTTTTCTCCAGCTGGATCCACATTTGAAGTTCCTTTTCCCCCTCCGGTTACATTTTTTCCAGCTGGATCCCCATGTGAAGGCTCCTTTCCCCTCTGGGTGTTTTTTTCCAGCTGGATCCCCATTTGAAGTTCCCTTTCCCCCTCTGGGTGTGTTTTCTCCAACTGGATCCCCATTTGAAGTTCCCTTTCCCCCTCTGGTTACATTTTCTCCAGCTGGATCCCCATTTGAAGGTTTCCTTGTCCTCCCCTCTGCAGGGAATCTAGTTGTGCTTTTTTCAGCTGGATCCCTGTGTGAAGGTTTTCTGTTGTGTTTTCTCCAGCTGGATCCCCATTTGAAGGATTCCTTTCCCCTCTGGCTGTGTTTTCTCCAGCTGAATCCACATTTGAAGTTTCCTTTCCCCTCTGGCTGTGTTTTTTCCAACTGAATCCCCATTAGAAGGTTCCTTTCCCCTCTGGTTGTCTTTTTTCCAGCTGGATCCTCCTTTGAAGGTTCCTTTTCCCTCAGGCTGTGTTTTTACCAGCTGGATCCCCATTTGAAGGTTTCCTTGTCCCCCCCTCTGCAGGGAATGTAGTTGTGCTTTTTTCAGTCTGATCCCCATTTGAAGGTTCCCTTTCCCCCTCAGGCTGTTTTTTCCAGCTGGATCCCCATTTGAAGTCTCCCTTTCCCCCTCAGGCTGTGTTTTCTCCATCTGGATCCCCATTTGAAGGTTTCCTTTCCCCTCTGGTTGTCTTTTTTCCAACTGAATCCCCATTAGAAGGTTTCCTTTCCCCTCTGGGTGTTTTTTTTCCAGCTGGATCCCCATTTGAAGGTTCCTTTCCCCTCAGGCTGTTTTTTCCAGCTGGATCCCCATTTGAAGTTTCCTTTCCCCCCTGCAGGGAATCTAGTTGTATTTTCTTTCAGTCTGATTCCCATTTGAAGTTCCCTTTCCCCCTCTGGTTACATTTTCTCCATCTGGATCCCCATGTGAAGTCTCCTTTCCCCCTGCAGGGCATCTGGCGCATCCCCGTGGATGAGATCGACCGGCCGGGCAGTTTCGCGTCGCATATGAACCGCTCCATCGTGCTGCTGCTCAACGTGCTCTCCCAGCTGAGGGACTACAGCACCCTGCTCAAGGTCTCCTCCATGCTGCAGAGGACCCCTGACCAGGGAAAGTACGGGACATTTATATCTCATTTTGAGCCGTTTGTTGGAAAGCTTTCCAGTGGGTTTTGTTCGCTGTATGACTGTTTTATTTAAAGCTCTTCTTTGTTTAGGGAAAAAAGTCTTTAGATAGGTTCCCTTGGGAGTAGAGTAGAATTGTTGGTTTTCTTGGGTTTTACAGAGATGGGGTAACCGAGGGGAATTTTAAAGTATTTTATTCTATTATCATTCTCAATGAATAGTCAGACACAAAAGATATAAAACTCAATGCTATTTTATCCAAAACTAACTTAGTTCTTAGTTACAATACCTTATAAATGTTTTTCAGCTTAATGACTTTTACTACACAATACTAATATTACTTCTAATACTATTATTACTTCTAATACTACTACTTCTAATACTGTTATTATTCTATTTCTATTATTACTTCTAATTACCTGTATTTTTTCCCTACATAGTTCTACTGCAGTGTATCTTTCACAATTCTAATTCTCTAAAATATCTAGTATTTTTACAAAATCATATTTTAAAACTTACTAAAACTTGCTTTTAGTTCAGTCTCTCTTAGCAATGTCATCTGTATTCCATAGTAAGTCCACACACTTTATCTCAGTGTTTACATACAGATGTGTCAGACCATGTGAGCTTTATATCCACAAATCCATTTCCCACATGGAGCGATGGTTAATTTTTCTCAAGATTATGATTCTCTCAAGTAGCCTGGAGTTTCTCTGCCTTTCTGCTGAGGCTCAGAGCAGCCCTGGGGGTGCCCAGCAGCCTCACAAGGTGTGCTGTGTCACGTGGAGGGATTCTCTGGCAAAGCAGAGCGTGCTTGGGCACCCTGTGCTGGCCCTTGCGTAAGAGCGGGAGGTCAGGGCCCAGCATCCTGCCTTGCTGTAATCCCTGATGGCCTCAACAATGCCCGTGTGCCTCTTGGCTGCTGATGCTATTTAAAAAGCTTATCCTGTTCAGAGGTGATCTAATTTTAATTGCATTAACCTTATTTAAGAAAAAAAGAAGCTATTAGTGTGAGCTATATATGGACTGGTATCAATGGGAAGACCAAAATAAACATCCAAGGAAAACACTGAGGTAAAATTCTGGTAGGTTGTCCTGTGGGAAATGTTGAAATTGGTCTCTGGCAAATGTTTAAGAAATGGAACATGAATGATTGATGGCAATAAGTTGGAGGCATTGAAGGTTTGTGCATGTGTTTTTGAGTGTGAGTGCATGTGAATTTGCATGGGTTGTAGTGTGTCTGGGAATATGTCACCCCTTGTTCAGCAAACTTGAGGCCAAAAATACTTTGACTTTTAACATATCAGAAGAACTGGACCATAGAAGGTTTCAATTTCTGTCCTAAGCAAACCCATAGCTGTACTAAAAATATTGTGTTATTTGTAAGTCTAGACTGAATTCAAAAAACAAATAATTTGACATGTTAGATCAGCCAGTGCCAGCCATGGTGAGGTGCAGTTGTTAGAGGAAATCAGAAATACAGATAACTCTGGGTGTGCCTGGTATATGCCTGGAACAACCCTATTTTTAAAAACAGGGTGATTTTACTTATTACTGAACTAATGAGGAGTCAGATGTTTATGGTTTGCTTTTCAGAGAAAAGAGAGCAAATTTACCAATTTAACCTAAAATCATAGAGAGGAAATATGTGTATTTAAAATATTGGCCTTTTGACTGAAATAGTACCCTTCAGAGTTATTTACTTGATTTCTAGGCCTCTCATTCAAACCAGCTAATTCTGAAATACAAATTAAGTTTTCCATTAAACGTGATTAGGTGGCAATGACAGCTGGAAGTGTTTTGCTTGAAAGCAGACTAAAACATTGTGTCCAAATACACTGAAATTACAGTGCTCTAGTAAATTAAATGAAGCTACAGAGTGAATGTTTTATACATACAACATTATTTTTTTGTAATACTAACTAGGAGAAAAAAGGTAGCAGCACACCCGTGAACCCAGGATTATTAGAGCTAAAAATCCTGAGTTCAAAGGCAACTGATATGATCAAAGAGAGAGGATTTGCTGATGTCCCTAATCTCACATGCACGCTTTATCCACAACATGAAAATCACCTGAGAGTTCCACATAGCTTTGTGTAACTATAAGATTCTTTTTCAAAAAAAGGATTGAATAAAAAGCTGGTATTTGAGGGGCACAGAAGTCTTGGTACAAGAAAACGAAATCTGGTTGTGTGGTTTGCTCTGGGTTTGGTTGTTCTTGGTGTTTTCCCATTTCTCCCCTTGCCTTTGGCTGCAGGCAGAGCTGTCTTCTGCTTCATCTTTGTGCGGAGGGAAACAAAGCTAAAGTGTTAAATCCCAATATTGTTATATTTCACCTGTAGATTTTTGTTTGTTTCTTATGTTTTCAAGTTGTTGTGTTGGCTTGTTCTTGTTTTTCTTTCAATGTCCTTTGTCTTGGTTTAAAAGCCAGGTGTCTGTTAAGGAAGGCAGGAGCCTCCCCTGAAATGAAAAATGTAAATCCTCTCCCTCTGAATTGTTATAATTTTGAAATTAAGGGGATCTCAGGCAAATATATGGGAGTAGGAAGAACAGTTCTTTACTAGGAAAATTAAAAATACAAATGCAATAGTACAAAAAAATGAAAACAAAACAGTGACAGAGTCAGAATAGGGGCTGACTCCCTGTGTGCCAGGGGGTGTCCCAGCCCCATCCCATGGGGGCTCAGCCCTCCTGCAGTGCCAGCTGTGGCTCTGCTGCAGCAGGGATCCTGCACAAGGGGGGAGTTTTCCTCTGCAGCTCCAGGGCTGCTGCAGGTGGGCCTGGGCTCCCTCTGGCCATGCAGGGCAGCAGAAAGCTGCTCCTCTGGCAATGCAGGGGGCAAAGGCTGCTGTGCTGGGCCAGGCTCAGATTGGATCCAGGGAGGAATGCTTGGCTCCTCCCCTGGGCGGGGCATCTCCCCATGGGATGCTGGGATTGGATCAGCCCTGCAGGGACACTCAGTGGCCATGGACAGCAGAGATCTCCTGGGAGAGATAAAGAAAAAACTGCCCATGAACAGCAGAGAACTGCCCCAGCTCTGACAGATGGGGACAGAACACACAGCCCAGCTAAATCTTGCCATCCCTGGTTCTTGCTTTGGAGCACTGTGAGTTTTGGCAGCTGATTCCTTTCTCTCTCTCGCTGGGGACAGGAAGTACCTGCGTGATGCCGACCGCCAGGTGCTGGCCCAGCAAGCCTTCGTGCTCACAGTGAAGGTGCTGGAGGACACCCTCAACGATCTCACCCAGGTGAGGCAGCAGGGCACCCCATGGCTCTCATTTAGTGATTAGCTTTGGCAGTGTTCACTCTTTCCTTAGATCTCCTGAGATTCAAAGATTACATTTTTAAGCACTTACTCCCAATACCTTTTGTTTACTAGCCACTACACAGAAAAATTTCTTCCAGCATTGTTGATTTTTTGGTTTTGAATTTCAGTAACAAATACAGTTTGCAGTAAGAATTGCAAGATTGCAGTAAGTTTGGTCTGACTGTCCCTTAAACTTCAAATAATGGTAGATACATGTAATGTTCATGCTCTCCATTTTCAGGTGAGATCTGTAGGAAAATTCCTTTTAAAATGAACTAAGATTCCTCTTGCAAGACAAACCCAGACAGCTTGGACAGTCTACATGCCTAGACACTTTTCACTGCTAGTCCTTGACAGCACCACACTCATTATTACATATAATTCTAATCTAGATTTAGTTTTTAAAAGTTATACAGAAGCTAATCAGTTTCCAGGTTAAGGGATCTGGATATTGGAACTTTTCTTTGTTAATACATTCAAGGAAGAACTTGTTCCTAAGGGTTTTCGAAGTTAACAGACTATAGGTTTAACCAACTAAATAAAAACATGGTCAAGAACACTGGAACTCTGTATATTAAATAGTTTGCTCATAAATCTGGATGTAAGAGTTGTATCATTTTGAATTTTTGAAAGAAGAGATGATGTACTGAGGTTTTCTACCTTTGGAACTTCACCAAAGTAAAGGTACAAAAAGTAAAATACTACAGCAGGGTTTTGCCTACTTCTTGATCTATTAACAAGAAGGTTCTGTAAGAATAACAAAAGGAAAGAGTCTTAAACTTGAGCTTGATCTGGAGCTGCCAAAAGAAACAGATTTGGTTTTGATTTCAATATGTTAGAAGAAAAATTTGTGCAGTTAAAACCTTGGATTTCATTTAGTTGGATCCCTTAGCATGGACTGAAGTAGTGAGGGAAAATAAACATTGTGGCTTCAGTTCAGCCTGAGCTGTTGACACTTCTCTGTGGTTGTTTTCACTTATTAAAATACTTCTAATTGTAAGATTTGTGGCCTGGATTAATTAATATTGAGGAACAAATAAGAATTAACATAGAATAAATGCATTTTCTTCAGCAGAAGCAGTAATGAAAGATACTGGTCAATATTCATGATAGTCACAGCTGTGCTCAAATGCTTTTTGATTTCAATGATAACAGAGAAGGATGATTTCTTTTATTAAGGTTTCAGAAGATCAGGGTTCCAAGTCTTCTAGCCTTGCTTCAGGAAGGATGACAACAGACGTGTCCAACAAAAGCAGTGCAGAAGAGGGGAAAGATGTGCTCCCCAAAAAGGCAGCTCTGTCAGACGGAGCAGTGCATGGTGCTGAGAACGGAGTGAAGGAAGGCACCCAGGGACAGATTCCCCATGCTATGGACATATTGGAACAGGAGGACAGGAGTGACAAGGAGATTAAAGAGCTTCCTGGCCCTGGTTCAGCTGAGCCCATGGATCTGGATGGCTTTTCCAGTGACCCTGACAGAATTGATTCGTGCTGCAAGCGCGGCGAGCCGGAGCGGCTGCAGCCCGGCCGCAGCTCCAAGGACAGGGCTCCCGAGAGCAGGACTCCAGAACTTTCCTTGGAGGAGCTCAGCATCAGCTCAAAGCACCAGCAGCAGGCAGCTAAAGGAACAATTCCAGCAGCACCTACAGAAGAACCTGTCCAGAGGTCAAGCAGGAAGAGGAAATTACTTGAGGATGTGGAGTCTGGAAAAACACTTCTGCTCGATGCTTATCGAGTGTGGCAGCAGGGCCAGAAAGTCATGGCCTATGACCTGGGCAAAATTGAGAAGATCATGTCTGAAACATACATGCTGATTAAACAGGTATTGTGTGATTAATTGGCATTTGTCTATGTGGCCTCAGGTTTGGGGATATAACAGGAATTGCTGAACCAAGCCCTTTATCTGTTTGAAACCTTCCCAAAGAACCATTCCCTTGACAAGGCCATTGCTGGGGATAGGGAGTAGGACTCTCCATCTTTTAAAACTAAATTTCTGAAATGGGTTAAGAGCTGTAGTACCACTTACATGGTGTTTGTTCAGCTAAATGTTAGTTTGAATTGAGAGAGCTGAGTATTTATCTTTGGGGATGTGCTCCTGAATAATTTAAGGTCAGCATTTTGCTGTAGAACTGCTGCTTCCATGCTCGACATCCCCATTTCATCTCAATTTAATTAGATTTATAGATGAGCTAAGTAATTATGACTTCATTAGTTGTGGTTCTGTGTTCAGGTGGATGAAGAAGCAGCACTTGAACAGGCAGTCAAGTTTTGCCAGGTGCATATGGGAGCATCAGCACAGAAACAGGTAAGCTCTGAAACCTTTGAGTGCTGCTTTTGTGAGTCTGAACAGGCTCAAAATCTATTGCTGAGTGTCTGCAGCACCTGGAAATGCCTGCTTGCCTTGTGTTGGTGCCATCTGCATTAGTAGGAAGATCACCCCTTTGTCAGTGTCAGTGCTGCTGTTTATAGCAGGCTGGCAGGATTGTTTTCATGCCCAAAAGCTTTTGGGGAAACCCTAAACAATCTTCAAATTGAAATATTTATGGCATGCTACAATTTCCCTAATGTCCACATCATAGCCAGCATTTCATGGATGGTAATTACTTCTCTCTGCTCCCTAAGGGCTCCAACCTCATCAGCTCCTGCCTTGCTGGCATTGCACTCTGCTCTGAGATACCAGATAGATTTTCTTTAACTCTGTTAAAAACAAACTGTTACTCAGTTTGGTTTTAGCTTGTAGTTTCTGGGTTTACTCAGGAAACAATTATAATAGCTTTAAATGGATCATTATTTCTCAGTTCTTAATGTGAAATCAAGGCCAAGAAGAAAACTGGATGAATGACATATTTATTGGTGTTCATTTTGCAGCCCCAAACTATTTACTAGATTTGTATTTTCCTTAATTTTTGTTCAATTAAAATGTGCTTTTGTATGGTGCATCTTTTAGCAGAGTAATAGGAGAGGATGTAAGAGGAAAGGGAGGTTTTTCTCTTTATTAGGTTTTCCTGGAAGTGACTTTCTCCAATTTGTGCCCCTCAGGAAGTCAGTTAACATTGTTCCATTGAACTACAGAAATGAACAGAAATGTCAAGAGAGGTATTTAGTACAAGTGTTGGCTTGCTTGTATTCTGGTATTTCAGGTTTTAATTTTTTTTAATAAATAAATGTTAGCTCAGCATGGTAAACCTTTTTCAGTTTATTTTGGGGCAAAAATAGACATCATCACACTGTGATTTATGACTTCAAAATAAAAAGAATTTGCTAGAAAGCTTCTTTAAAAAGTAATGTCACTGTTGCTTTTTTGGATGTGTTCACCTTTTTAAAAAACACTCACCAAATTCTCCTTTACCAACCCAATTCCTTGCTGGGCTTTCTTGAAGCTTCTGGGAGCGTCACTGCCATTCCAGTTCTTCCAGCAGTCACCAGGTGAAACCATTCTCATATTTTGCTACTCAGGCATGTGGCAAAACATGAGAATGGTGAAAAACCTGCACACAAACTGATCCTGAGAGTAGACACAATAGGTGAGCTAGGATTTAGCAGCACTGGGAGCAATAAGATTTCCTGTTAAATCACTTGAAATAAAACATGCCCCTTCACATGCTGCACTTGGAAGCTTTCCCTTTTAGGAAGCAGCCCCAGCTAACGAGGTTATTACATCCTGCACTCTCATTTTGCTCTGCTCCTCGCAGCATCTTGCAGGCTGTGTGAAGCTGCTCCTCCAGCACTGTGAATTAGTGTGGAGACACAGGAATAGCCACTCTTGTAGACATCTGTCTGTTTTCAGCAGACTGAATCCTGTTTTATTTAAAATTGGCAAGTATTTGCCTTCTGTAAGCAAATGATGTCATGCTCAGAGCTGCTGCAGCAGGGGGAAATGCTTTGTTCCTGGATGGTTTGAGTGGGTTTGCAGGGCCTGTGGTTCTTCAGTCACTCAGCCCAAGAAATGGACAGTAAAAAAAGAAAAAAAAAAGGCACAAAATCCACCTTGATATGTGCCTTTCTCAGCTGGCTCTTGTATTTTAAAGTTGCAGGCATTATATGGTTTCTTTAGGAAAGTTTTCACTTGCTACTAAAATTAGGCATTACTTAAATTCTGCCTTTTCAACTTTCTTCCAGAGCAGTCAGAGATTCTAACCTAAATATTTAACAACAATGTTCAAACCTCTCCAGGCAAAGCAGGAAACAATAGAGCAGTCATGAGAGGAGCTGGACAAAGTGGGTCCTTGCACTTCTGGGAGCACATCTAATCTTTTTAATGGCTTGGCAAGGCTGTGACCCTTTGACTTGGTTTCAGAAATCCTCTCTGGTTCTTACGAGTGTTTGGAGCCAATGAGAGGCACATCACCTGCAAAATCAGCTAAAAACATGGCAAGTGGCTGAGAAAGAAGCTTTGAAGAAGGCAGAGAATTCAGAGGTACAAAACTCTGCCTGAAAAGTGCCAGTGCTCCTGTAGGACTGGAGAAATTGGAGTGATTTCCCTCAATTCCAGAAATTGATATAAAATTATGTTCTATGTAAGTTGCTGGGACATTTCTTTCAGTATTCAATATTAATATTTTTTTAGTGATATTTTAATCAACCTCAGCACAATTTGGTTCACAATTTACAGAGTGGTGATGCAACATTTTTAAGTGCTGTTGTGGAGAAAGGTATGGCCAAAAATAATTCCTCCAATTTTTCTCCTTTTCCCTTCAAATTCTGAAGTGTGAATAAGACTTTTGATACAACCTATCAAATGGGCTGAAATCCAGTGGTGGTGGCTGAATCTTTAGCAATCAAGTAACTAAAGTTACCCTGGAGATTAATTGACCTTCTGAGCAAGCAGCATTTTGAAGGTTTCTTGTTCTTTTCTTTGATTTTTCTGTCTGAGAATGTTATCTAAAAGATTTGCAGAGATCCTCAAAGCAGTCATCTCAGTTGCTCTGAGTTATATTTTTAGTCTTGCCAACTGTGATTTTCATATGAAATTAATGGTCCCTGGAAATGGAGTCCTTGTTGAGGGAGGAGGAAAGATTGAGGCAGGCTGGTTTGATTTTCAGTTAGCATTGTACTTCAATTCCTTGTCCTGAGCACCAGGGAGGGGACATGTTGGCAGAAAGCAGAGCTGAGCATTCCAGATAATTAGAGAATTCCTAATTAGCCCCTCCATTGACTGCTTAAAATTGCTTTTGGGAAATTCTTCATTTTATGCTGTTAAGGACATATTGACATGGGAAAGGTATTGCAGTACAAGGTAAGGATGGAGCTTTGTATTGCACAGAATATTCTGGAAATGCACATGGAGATACTTTAGTTTAAGAGCCCATCTGTCTTCTGTTTTCCTGCAATCTGAAAAGGTATTTTTATTACTGTGGACTTGATATTAAATTCCTTAGAACTAAAAGTACCCCTTTCACCAGTGCTGAAAGTCAAGACAGTTAAAACTCAGTGGTTGTGCGTTGGGATCTAATGTACCACTGATCCTGAGAACTGAATTTATATAAAACAAATACTTTCAAACATTGTAAAAATCAACATTGCACACAGGGCTGGATTTAACATCTCTAAAAATACAAGAGTGTTCAGAGGCAAAGTTCCAAAATGCCACTGAGCCTCTGCTCCTGGGCTGTGACCCCTGAGAGCTGGGACTCTGCAGAGAGCCCTGGTAACGGGTGGTGTTGTAGGAGCTGAAATTTCTATTGGCTCTTCAAGGTATAGTATATCATCCAAATGTCATGAGAAGGGGCTATTTCAACATTGCTGAGTTATTTAAGACTCACTGCTGCCTTAGCCAAAAAATCCTTGCTCTGGGACCAGCTCCATCCCTGAAGTGTCGGGGAGAGAAAGGAAATTTTCAAACTGCTCTTTGCTGCTCCATCTGCCAGGCCTTGAGCTCTCCCTGCTTGCTTCTGGCTGCCCAAATTCTCCCTTTCACCTTTTGCTTCACTCAGCTCCTCCTCAGGAGCACAACCATGGCCACCTTCCCTCCTGGCTGCTGCCAAGCTCCAGGTGCTTCCCCATTTCCCTGCCTCTACCTCCAGTCAAAACACATCAGCAGATTTCAGTGTCAGCTCTAATTAAGAGTGATGCTTCATGGAGCTACCAGCAGAATCAAAACAATGACTTTTATTACAAACACAATCAGGTTATGCAAATGAGCCTTTCATGCTCCTGGCAGCCTGCCAGGGTGATCCCTGATTTTGTAAAGTTTTGCTGCTTCTGTAATAGGAAAGTGTTGTTTTATATAGAAGTGTTGTCATATAAAGGTGCTGGTTTAGTTCTCTTCCTGCCCTTCTCTAGCTCAGAACAGGTAACTGAGGTCTTGTTTTCTCTTTCCACCAGTGTTTTACCCCTTCCCAAGGCTGATCAGTCTGAATCCACAACTTCATACTGCAGAATTTTTTGGGATCATTGGTGGGTTTGATCTGTTTTACCTTTTCCCAGGGCTGGTGATCAGTCTGAATCCACAGCCTCATACTGCAGAATTTCCTTGGGTTATTGGTGGGTTTGATCTGTTTTACCCTTTCCCAGGGCTGGTGATCAGTCTGAATCCACAGCCTCATGCTGCAGAATTTTCTGGGGTCATTGGTGGCTTTGCTGTGTGAGGGCTGTGCTGAACCCACCCACCAGAAGCTCAGATGGACTCTGGAGCATGGCTCTGGTGCTGGGACCTTTCAGGGAATGTGATATTTCACTTGGAACAGGAAAACATTTTCTGCTGTGAGTGAAGCTAGAGGGCACTCCCATGGATTTTTCCCCTTCTGCTGTGGAATGCAGTCAGCACTGCAGTGACATGGGCTCTCAGGCATTTTTCTTCAAGGAGAAAACTTGAGAGTGACTTGTTTGAACTGCCTTGGGTGTCTAGAGCGTTTTCTTCTCAAATTCTCACATTAAAAAAAACCCACAAAGCAACAAACCACCAAGCTGTTCTCTTCAGGAAACAGCTAAAAGCCTTCTGTAAAGGCACTTTGCTGGGAATGGGAGGAGATTAGGAGAATATTAAATAATTAGAAAATAATCATCTTCTACCTCATGTGTTTTCTCCCCCTTTTTGTTCCACCCACATGCTGCTAATTTTCATCTTTTCTTCCTGCACATCAAGACGTCAGAGACTGCTTACAGAAAAAGTTGTTTTTCCTGAGTTGTCTGTGTGCTTTATTAATGCAGCAAAGCTGACAAGAAAGGAGGGGGAAGGAGGAGGTGGGGATGGGGGGGACAAAAGGACGAGCTCTTTCATGGTCTCCTACCCAAGGGTGACCATTTTGCTCACTGTTGCATTTGCCAGTTGCCATGGCATCCCCCTCTCACTCTATCCTGGAGGTGTATTCTTGATATAATTAACAGCTCTCCTCCTTCTGTCTCCTGCAGAAAGCAATCATTAAGGGAACATGAAGGAAAGAAACGACACTTTTTATCTTTTGCTTTGGATATTCATGGTTTTCATCCTGCTACCTGGTCTCTCTTGGTCCAATAATGATGTTTTTGTGTATGGAAGTGTTGCTGTAATATGGCTGCAGGACATTGAGCCTCTGCTTGCATTTGTGTTAATGGGGGGGCTTAATTAGGCTAAAGTTCAATTTTATGTGTGTAAACCTTGGTTATTTTCTGTATATTAAGTGGTCTTGGGAAATACAAGGCTCTTCAGAATCCTGATCATGGATATTACTGCTATTTGTGATGCACCTAGAAGAAAACTTCCAAATGTTATTTATTTCAAATGCTGCTGTAGAGAGATTGAGGGGAAAAAAAAAGAATGGGCAGGCATAATTTAATTAAAACACAATATTGAGCAGGAATTGGGGTGGTAGTGCTGTGGAATGTGGCCAGCATATTCCTGTGTGACAGGGGATGTTGTGGTGTCCTTTTAAAAATAAACACCTTTGTGTGAGGTGGGTTCTGACTTCAGTCCCACTAGAGTGCTAAACTCAGGCATGGGAGTAATTGAAAAAAAAAAGAAATCACAAGAAAATGTTATGTAACAGTTGCAGTTCCAGCATCTTTCATTAGGAAACTTTTGTTGGGAAAGCTGTCACTTTCCCTTTCTGGAACATTTGCTTGTTAATTTTTCCCACAGCCACAGAGCAGTGAGCTCTCCCAAAAGCAGGAGTGGGAAGATTGCTGGAGGATTTCTTTGTTTTTCAAAATGTGTTTTTTAAAAACAGCAAATGTGGTAAAAACAGAGCCTTGGTCAGGTTCTCTGGTGTATGACTTCACAGGCTGCAAAGTAAATTTTTGCTCATGTTTTATCTTCATGCTGGATTTCTTTTAGCTGCTGCTCAAGTGCCTCTCTGGGAAACTGTAGGGAGCTATTTTTTCCAGTAACATCTGTGAAAAAAATTCTGCACTTTTGCTGATAATTTTATTGGTGAGAGGCTGTCCCAGTGCTGGATTTTCAGTATTTTCCTTACTTGTTTTTACATCAGCTTTCAACATGGGAAGGGTTTGTTGTGAGGCTGAATGAACTCTTTGAGGAGTGTGCTGAAATAGTCCAGGTTCTAACAAATAAAGATTGATTTTGTAACCTAAATCAGAAATAATCACAATTCACACAGGCATCCATCCTAGTTACTCATTTACATTTCAGCTTTTTACATTCTTCAAAATGAAAACAGTTTTTGCTAGGTTTTTTAAAGAGAATTAAGATAGTGGGCTCTTTGTGGAAGCAGTGGATCATCCATGACACCTCATTTGGATATTAATAATAAGCCTTAAATATTTCTTCTACCCACTTTGATATAGTAGTCAATACAAAAATAGTGCTGCAAACCCTTCAGTGCCTCATGTTTTTCAAAAATCTAGAAGAAAGTCCAGTCTTGACTAGAGGAACCTGTAATTACAATGAAAGACAGGAAGAAATCAGATAAGAGTTTTTTATCTGAATTCAGTTATATTCACATGTTCTGTAAGTAACTTTAAATGTTAGAAAATATTCTTTTCTTCTTGGTGACTGAAGGCACTCTGTGAGAGTGCTGGTAACAGAGGCACTGAGGGTGGTGAGGTGGATTGGAGAGGGGAAAAGGAGAAGTTCTGACTCACAACTGACTGAGATTTGGCTTAGCACCACAGCACAGCAAAATCTAAAACATAATCTTCTGATGAGAAACCACATAAAACACTGGTAAGGCTTTATGTCACTGCCTCTCCATTTCCTACTGTCTGTCTGTGGAAAACAATCTTTATTGTGCCTTGCTGGTGCTTTAGCAGCACAGATGGATGAACAAAAGGCTTCTGGTAAATGCAGGGCTGCTGTGGTGAGTTCCTCTGGGTTATTTCTCAGCTGGGTGTTCTCAGGTCCTGTTTTCCTGGAGATCTGCAGGATGATGAAATGTGGCCCCATGAGTGCTGGCCAGTGGGGTTGGTGACATTCCCTGAGCTGCCTGTTGTGGGCAGCATCACCTGCTGATCAGAGGTGTGGCATTCCTGCCCCTGCAGAACCCCAAAATCTGATCAAGAGCCTTTATTGTGATTCTTATAAAGAATCTTCATTGTGATGCTCATCTGGGCTTTGTGCCTCCAGCTTTGGATGGGCTGCAGCTCCTGGGTGCAGTACAAACACACAGAGCAGGTTTCAATCCCTTTTCTTAAGGCTCTGGGAGTTGCACAGTGCACAGTAACCAACAATGGGGTTTTTAGTGCTTGGCTCTGATTTTAAAGAGAGCTTTCTCCTTTTTCTTCCGCTCCCACCCCCTTTTTTGAAAAAAAAAAAACCAAAATCAGTGTAAGATTTTTTTGTTTTTCCTCCCAAAGTCTTTGTTTCACTGGATTGAAAAGAACCTGTCTGTTTACAGCAGCCTGAGACAACTCTTCACCAGTTCACATCTGGAAAATTCCCTGTAAAGTATAAACACAATAATGCTGGTGTTGCTTTCTTTTGTTTAAGGCTGCACTTTTTGACTACACATTGGAATTTTCAGTCATGGTTTTCCTGAATCAGAAACATCATGTTTCTTTCTTATTTTTGTATTTTTATTATTTTTTTGTAAATGAAATGTTTTTTTAAGCTTTATTATTTTTTTGTAAATAAAATGATCCTGAAGAACCTTGTATTCTCTGGAAGAAGAGCTGGGATGCTTCATCCTGGTGAGGAGAAGAATAATGGAGGATAAGGTTATGGAATTGTGATTTTCAGCAGAAAGGAAGGAACCAGCCAAGAGGCAGCAGTTAAACTTGCAGCAAGAGAAATTTGGATGAAATGATTGGAAACAAATGTTCACTGGGAAGGTGGTAAAACACTAGAAGGGGCCTGGAGAGGCTCTGGAATCTCCTTCCTTGGCAATATTGGGCTGGGCTGGCCTGGCCCCAGTGAGCTGGTGGAACTGGGAAGTTGGAGACCTCCAGAGGTCCCTTCCAGCAGCAATTATTCCATAGGCTCCACTCTCTCCAATCAGTTTTCATCTGAATGCCATCCAAATCCTGCTGAGTTACTTTCCACATGTCCTTTTTCTGGCTCTGCAAATAGCTGTGCATTTCTGCAGAGATCTGAGGTGCAGATCCATTTTTAACATCTATGTACCTAAGTAGTACCTTGCTGTGTTTCTCCAGAAAAAAATCTGGATACAATACAAGCCCAGAAATGTCAGCTTCTACATCACCCATTATGCAAGTTAATGAAGTGCATGGGTGTGAAGGGCTTTCCCTTTAAATCACAGCTGAAAACATTTCCTCAAGTGATCTCACTCCTAGCTTAAGGCTTGCTCCTGCAGTTCCATTTCCAGGTTTCTGTGATCCCATTTGTGTGTTGAGACCTTTAGTTTTGGCACTGATGCTTTCAGCACCAGAAACTTGCTGTTTTCAGAGGCACAACAGACCTTTTTTTGACCCAGTGTGGTAATTGTTGTGAATATAGCTGCTTTATGTTCTTTCTTTTTTTTTTTGTGTACACCTAGAATCTGGCAGGTTTTAATTGTATGCTTTTTAGAGATTGATTAATCAAGTTCAGGAACTTCAAAAATACATTCTGCCAATTACTTTTTTTAAAATGTACTTGTGTGCTCTCTACCTTTGAATTTTAAGTATGCATTTTCTCCACCTGAAAGCTCCTCTGTTCTCTCAGTGAAATTCTACTGACTTTTCTGGCTTTGTAATAAATCTTTGGTCATCTAGGACATTAGAGTCCAATTTGATTTTACATTTGACAGCTGAATCCTGTTTCTGTTTCAGACATTCTTACTCTTATCACCATGGTTAAAAATGAGGGATTTTTTCTTGTTAGAGGTATGAAGCAAACAATTAAACATTTGAGAATTCTATCTGACTGCATCTTTTATGGTCCAATAAATCTCCATTAAATGAAGACTGTAGAGAGTGTAAAATAAATGCTTTCTGTGGCCTCACAAGCAAGAATGCTTTATTTGATTACTGATAAAAGTTACAGAGAAGATATCCATTTTATGGGTACTTTTATTCCCTTCTTTGGTGAATTTATGTCCCATTTCTACCTTCTGTCTGTATAATAAATGACACTGCATTCAATTTTTAGCTTTGGAGAGGAGCACTGCTGCTGGTGCCTCTCTTGCTGAGATCTCCCTGAGCCTGCTTCAGCTGCACCTCAGTGCTGTCAGTTCTGCACTTGTCAGGAATTCGTGCTTTGGAGTTATGCTCATCTCTTATTTCACAAGCTAATACTTTTTCTATTTTCTCCATTTCTTCTCACATCATTCACTAAGAATTATTTCTTGTGATAATTTGCAAAGTCTCTTAAAGCAGTGCAGATCTGTTTTTTCAGGTCAAGCACTTGTCAATGTATTTTTAAATGAAAGAAATATGTTTCTGTTTACAGGAGATTGTAACTCATGCTTAATTACAGAGTTCAGGGAAGCATGCTATGTTGTGAGGGATGTGTTAAATTAAACTTTGTAAATGTGAATAAGTGTTCAAGTGCTAGTTTGATAAACAGACCATAAAGAACAGAAAAATAATCCATAAAGGAGAAAAGACTTCTTTGGAATAGTGATTGAGTCATTGTTCTATTATGAAAGACAACCCTAAAAGCAGCTCTGATCCATGCACAGTGGTGAGAGCACTGGGCATGGAAGGAAGGTGTCACAAGCGGCAAAAGGACTTTTTGCCGAAGTGACAGGGAAGCACACGAGGTTTCAGTGTGTTCCCAGGGGAAGCCTATGGAACAAGAAGGACTCCTCTCCTCTTCATGAACTGCAGTTTGAGTATACTAAAGTGTGGGGCCAAGGCTGGGCAGTTGGTGATTTGGGAGAATGTATCGGATTGGGAAAGTCAGGTAGTGGGGAGGAGGAAAGTGGTTTTTGTAAGGTTTTCAATTTTTTTTTTCTTTTCCTTATAGTTTTTCCCTATTTCCCTGTAGTTTAGGTAATAAAGTGTTCTTTATGTTTAAGCTAAAGCCTGTTTTGCTTATTCCTGGTCACATCTCACAGCAGACACCAGGGTGAGAGCATTTTCATGGGGGGCACTGGCTCTGTGCCAGGCTCAAACCATGACATATGTTCACTTTAAAGAGTGTTTTCTGTCCATGACAGGTGCTGTGTGCAGGTGGCACAGTCAGTGCCCTGCAGGGTTTTTCTCACTGCTGCCCCTTTTCCGTGCAGGCCCCGGGAGAGGCGCCCACAACCCCGAAGCACCCGAAGGACACCCGGGACAGCTTCTTCCCCGCAGCCCCGGCCACACTGCATCCCCCCCCAGGGAACGCAGACACTGTGACTCCTGAGAACCTCCTGAGACTGAGCGAGCTGCCCTCCAAACCCAAGCCAGCCTCTTCCTCTTCATCCTCCTCGTCCTCGGCGTGCTCGGTGCCGCCGGAGCCGCCGCGGGGCCCGGGCCTGGAGGCTGCCCCCAGCATGGGGGATGCTGCTGCTGCTCCCGGTAAGTCTGAGCCAGGGAGTGTCCAGTTTATCTCGGCTGTTTGAGGGGCCTGGAAGGCCCGGGGTGGCCTTGGGGCAGCCCGCGTGTCGAAGGACGAGAAGAGGCTTCAGTTCTTCTTTCTGGTTTTATGTTTATTAATTGTTTATCTAAAAGATGTTCTTTCAGCCGAACAAAGATCCGCTCAGCAGTCAGCCATGAGCACACTGTGCTGCCCTCCGGGGCAGGCACCTATCTTTATACCCATTGTGACGTATACAATATTTATCATTTTTCCCCAATACCATCTATTCTTATAACTCGGTGTACTCTCAGTACTAACCAATCCAAAGGTGCCACCGTGGCCAAAGAAGATGGAGGAGAAGAGGAACAGAAGGAGGACAGGACACACCCCAATTCCTCCATCTTACTCCTCCAAACCCCCCTGTACATAAATCTTAAACCCTGTTTCTCTATCTCTAATTAACTAATCCCTTCACCATTCACCCGGTGAAGCCCTCATCCTTGTCGTCTCCTGTGTAGGGTTAAAGTCCAGCTACCAGACACTTCTGGAACATTCCAGGAGTCCCGAGCCCCCCCCAGGGTCTCGGAGGCTCAGCACCTCAGGACTGAGATCTTGAGATCCGACAGGGAGCTCCTGCTGGGCCCTCTGATCACACTGCACACGCTGAGCTGGTGCCTGAGCTCTGCTGCTGTCCCCTTTCCTCATTGCTACACTGTCAAAGTGAGGGAGAGACCACCTTTGTTGTTTTTCGCATCTGACCCCGGTTTATTCATCAATCCAGCACTTTTTATAACAGTGTTAATTAAGTTCATGCATATTGCAAAATCTGAGCTCCCGATAGGCTGTAGAGAAAACTTCAGCTCCTCCTTTTGTTTACAATACCTGAAGTTTGTTTACTGAAACCAAGATCAGTGTTCTCACCATGATATGAAAGGTTCTAAAACCTTCATATCTGTTCTCAGACTGACTGTCTGCTCCCAGTAGCAGCCAAGGACAGAACGGTTTGAGAATCTTGTTGTTTATATAGAAGGTGGCTGAGAACCTTAATTATTTACAGGATCAAGCCTGGGAAAGGCTGCTTTTACAGCAGGCTTCTATATTTCTTTAAGGCATACTTGAACCAGGCTCTCCACACTACACCATGCTCAAAAACCAAGACAGGTTTGTGTCTTGGTCCTGGAGTGGATCTGTATAATCAATACATTAATTTATGGGATAGATTAAAAGAGTGCCCACTCTATGTAATTAGTATGTGAAATCATGAAATAACAGCCTGAAAATAGTCATCTCTTTTAGAGAATTGAAGCCTCTAGCAGCATTCAAATGAAAATTATTTTGTTTTCCTCAATGAGTTGAGGCTCCGTTTCTTCTAATATTTAAAAAGATTTAAGGTTTTTTTTAAGTGATTACAATTAAAATAAACTGGTGAGCAGCCTAAATCTGTCTTAGAAGTTCTTGATGAACATAATTAGCTGTGCAGCTCTCACTGCCCAGCATATGTGAGTGTGGAGATCCATAACACTGATGAACAAGATTCTGCATGGAAAGTTAGCTTATCATCACTATTATGTTTCACATTGCAGAAAAGAAGCATCTGACAGGACCAGAATGTTGGAATATGTTATTTATAGCGCTGGTGTGGTTATGTGCCAGGTTAGAGCACAGGAAAGGATTGAAGAAGCCAAAAAATGTTATTTATTCTATAGCATGATTGTGTGATTTGTGGATGACTGTATTATGTAATTGGTCCTATACAGTTTTCTAGATGAGGGAAGAATAGATGAGAATGCTGTCATTTGCTTTAGTGCTGGCATGGCAGGCTGGCTTGTTAGCAGACAGAAAATGTCAGTGCTGGGCAGTACTGATCCACTTTGGGCAGTGAAGTGAGACCAGAGCCAGTTTCAGACTTGCCCAGAGGGGTGGTGGGCAGTGTTTGTGGGGCACTGTGCACGTTGAGGTGGCACAGCACCTGCCATGGGCTGGGCTTTGGTGCAGCTTCAGCAGAAGCACTGTCTGAAAAAGCATCTGCTGCTGCCTGGGCTCACTCCATCTGTTTACAAGGCTGGGCCCAGCACTACTCACCAAATGCCTTAGACAAGGGGAGCCCAGATAAAGTTATGAATGAACCACATAGAGAACAGGTATTGTGGAAAGTGATGCATAAAGAATCAGTGCAGATAGTGTCCAGATCTGTGAGACAGGATGGTTTCTTAGTTTGGAATTGTGACTTTGTAAAGTTTTTGTCTTTATACTCCTGGTGTGTCATTTCTTTCCTTGTGTAATCAGCCTTGCTATTGGAATGCACACAGTCTGAATTCATCAGCAGTGAAGAGCAAGTTAGGGAGAAATAGCTTTTCCCAATTTGCTAATCTCTGAGCACAGAATAAAACTGAAATTTAACATCTTGTATCAGCAGTTATATTGTCTAATTTTCCTTTTCTGCAGTTCCAGGGAGAGATTGTCTTGGGAAGGGAAGAGAGAAAAGGGGAGTGATGAGGAAGGAATGGCTCAGTCTGTGTGTGAATTCCATTTGTTACTCTCCTTGGGAAGCAAAAGAATGGAGTTGCCTGGTGTCATAAGATGTCTTGTCTGGCTTGCTCAGCAGGGAGGAATTTGAGTTTGTGCCTAGACAACAGGGGAGGAAAAACTGAATCCTCTGTGAAGCTGTTATGGGCTTGCTAAGGAGCCTGGTGTAGGAATGACAATGCTGGTAAGAACTCAGGCATTCTTCTGGCTTTCAAACAGAACTCAGGAGCATTTCTGATGTGCCTTCCTCCCTGCACCTCCCCAGGCCACGTTGCAGTGATTGGAACATTTATTGAAATCTTTTGACTTTCTGGGCTTTGTTAAGGTTGTGGAGTTCGATATTGTTCATTCTCCTTTGATGTTTTCTATGCATCGTTTTGGTTGAGGGAGATGGAAGGGTTAGCTGCCAGAATCACAGCCCTGAAACTGAACATCAAGAGGATCTCTCTGCAAAGCTCAGTGCTGAATGCCTGAGTTGTATCTGGCTCTTAGCCCTACCTGACAGGTCATTTCTCTAGCTGAGAGAGACACCAATTACTGCTGGGGCCTTTCTTCCTCTTTTCTTTTTAATTCTCCTACCTTTGCATCCACCTGCTCTAAAAAGAATTAGTTATAATTCTGTTACAACCCTTTTTCATCTGCCTTCCCTTAGTTCTGTTTGGGTAAAAACTCCTCCCATTTTTAGAGTAAACTGTTTCCAACTTTTTTGTCTCATAACCTCTACCTGCACCTACTTATTCATGTATTACACATCAGAGAGTATTAGCTGCTCTCATTTTCTCTGCTTTCACCCAGGAAAAGGAGTTGTTTTTCCAAGCATTGTTGATGCTGTGCCACTCATTTCTGATGTAAATTTTGTTTTGTAAATGTTTTCCTGAGGTTTTGTGTGGTGTGTGACTAATGGTGCAGAGCACAGCAAGATGGAGTCCAGCAGCAGAGGGGTGATGGTGGCAATTTCAGCAAAACCTTCCTACGTTTGGGTAAAAATGTGCTTGGGACTCTGAGCCTGCCTAACATTCTCTGGGGAAGCTAAAATAGGACAATTAAGGTAAATTCTCTCCAGCCTGTCACACTGTTCCACTATTACATGGCTCTAAATTGCTGAAAAATCCTGACATTTTCTTCTTGGCTGTCCTTATTGCAATAATGATTTTTATGAGGAATGAGCAGGAAGACATTCACATTTGAGTTCTGATACCAAGAGAAGGTTTTTATACCTGGAATTATTGAAAGTTCTGTGTTTTGCTTAAAGCCAGCTGTTTGCCAAGTTGGAATATAAAATCCAAATAGAAGACTCCCCACTATTAATTTTTTGTCCATTTAAGGCCTAAGCAGTTCAATATGAAAGCAAGGTCATGATAAAGCTGTCCAAAGTTAGAAATTCAAATCTGGGGAAGACAATTCTTTGTGTTGTGCAGGGAAGTGGCACTCCATAACCATGGGAATATCCTGCTGTAATTCCAGATGTTTGTGAAATGGGCACAACAGGGGAAGTGGAGGTGTAAATATAACTCAGCCTGTAGAACTTGGAGAGTTTCAGAAGCACAAGAAATAAATACAAGTGAGGACAGTTGTGTGGAAAGATGAGCAGATTCTTGCACACAGAGCAGTGAAGTTAAATTGTTTGTGTGTGTGCAGGCAGCTGCAGAATCCTTGAAAGGCAAATGTTCCAAGTAAAGAGGGATTTGAAGTGGGAAATCCTAAGAATTCAATAACACTCAGCAGTGTTGCAATGTGACATTTCACCCTGTAGGATAACTGGGTGCTGGAGTCACAGGAGAGCTTTGAGGTGTCAGGAGCATCTTTTTCCTGAAGCCTGCAATTTCATTTATTTTAGCAACTGAAGCAACTGATCTATGACTTTAGGTTCTCAGAAGACTGAGGAGACTGAAGGTTTTCCTGCAGAGGATGTAAACCATCATTTTGCATTGGCAACATCTCTCCTATTAAAACATTGCATGGCACAAGGGCCCACTCGATTCCTTGCAGTTTCTGGATACCAAACATCAGTGGGCATCCACAATTCCTGTTCCTGGGTGAAATAATGGTGAAACAATTCCTGTTCCTGGGTGAAATAATGGTGAAACAATTCCTGTTCCTGGGTGAAATAATGGTGAAATAATTCCTGTTCCTGGGTGAAATAATGGTGGAATAATTCCTGTTCCTGGGTGAAATAATGGCGGAATAATTCCTGTTCCTGGGTGAAATAATGGCGGAATAATTCCTGTTCCTGGGTGAAATAATGGCGGAATAATTCCTGTTCCTGGGTGAAATAATGGTGAAACGATTCCTGTTCTTGGGTGAAATAATGGTGAAATAATTCCTGTTCCTGGGTGAAATAATGGTGAAATAATTCCTGTTCCTGGGTGAAATAATGGAGATTGTACTTTGCCATCAGAAGTTGAGTTTAACCTCATACTGGTCTCAGTGGCTCCTGAGTTTGCTTGTCATGGATTTCCAAAGACAAACACAGATTTTTAGGAGCCTGTAGTTCCATATTTTGACAACTTTTCTTCTTACACAGAAGTATTTGGCCCTGCTGTCCATACCTTATTCTAACTATGCATTCAATTCAAATTTTCAGGTACTTTTTAAATGACTGGAAGTAGTAACATTCAACCCTCTTAATTGCAGTCAGTGTTTAACCTTGTTTTTTCTGTTGAATTCAAAATTGTGCTGTAGAGCACAGAGTTTTCTCAACAAATGACTCAAAAAAAGATGAAATAGAAAAGTTAGGCATGTCAAGGACCTGTGGCCTGATGTGAGCTCCCTTCAGATTGCAGTTACCTGGCATGGAGCTTCTCTCTTCAATGCATGTGTTCTGCTCTGCTTTCTTGTGGCACTTATGTGCATCTCTTTCACTGCTTTCTCCTCAGTTTCTTGAGGAGAGTGTTGATTTGTTGACTTGTTCTGGTTTTTGACAGCTCTCTTCCTCAGTTCCCAAGGCTGGATTTCTCCTGGGCTTTCAAACCTCTTGAAATGCTGGGGCAGAAGCTCCTGCCCAGCTGTGAGTGGGGATCAGCCAGGCTGCCCCAGTGAGCTCTCAGCACTCGCTGAGCTCTTGCTGCTTCAGCCTCCCTGGCTCTGCCATTCTCACTCCCCTTTGTCTCATCCATGCTTCTTGTGGAGCTTTTTATTTTTCACAATGGGTGCACTCTGAAAACAACTCGACTGCTGAATGTCAGCAGGGGTTTCCTGTTTGTGAATGACTTCTTAATTCCTTTTTGCAGTGCTCAGACAGTACCAGTCAGTGATGGCTCTTCCTCTTCCCTTTGGAAATTGTGCTGATTTACCTCCTGTCGAAACAAACTCATTGCACAAGAATTTTTCAGCACACTTAATATCTGTTTCTGATATCTACACTTCAGATTCCTGAAGTTTTATTTACTCAATCCAGTGTTGTGCAGAAAATCTTTTGACATTAAAACTGTCATAATTTTATGTACCTGTTAGATCAGTAAGAACAAAGAGGGCAGGGACCAGCAGAAACAGGTGAGGTGATGGTTTGAAGGCAGGATTTAGCACTCAGGACAGGTTTGTGCTCCAGGAGCATCTCTAGCCCTGTGCACTCTTAAATCTCCCTGAAAATCCTGGAGATCCATTGCCCTGTGCATGTCTTGCTCTACTGAAACACATTTTTGGAGATTTTTGTGAAGCAGCATGGTAGCAATGCTTTATGGTTGCAATATGGTTCAGTTTCACTAGTTTTAGATTGCTGTCAGCAGCATAAAATTTACATATATTGCTGCACAAAGGCAGACTGAAGAGAGATGTAGTTATAAGTCCTCTGCACAGGTATTGTGTTGCTTACAAAGTACTTAGAAAATTGTGGGGTGTCATTACATTCACTTGAGAGATTTTCTGCCAGCTGCTTTTGCTAATTTCCTTGTGCTTAGCTGGCTGTCAGGGCAGGGGAGGGTGAAATCCTGATGCTGAGGGGAAGCTCTTACAGCTTTTGTTAGGCAACTCACAGAGAAATTCCAGAAGCAGGAGACTGCAAATGACTGCTCCTGTGCACAGGTGCTGCTGTGATGCTCTCCAGATGATGTGTCCTTGCTGAGCCAGATATTAAACAAATATCAATTAGCTGTGTTTTGATAAAGCCATTTGAATGTTCATGTAGTTGAATATCAGACTGTTGTCTTTTTGATTTAGGCTCTTTTACATTGAAGTTTTGTTTAAAAAAAAAGAGAAAGCATTGAACTTCAGGGTTTTTCTTTACCTACCTGCATGCCAGGTTTCTGCACCTCTAGGGCAGCTGGTGGGGGCAGGCAATGGTTTGGACACAGGAATTAATTCTGCTGTCTCTGCTGTCACACTGGCCCAGCATGGCTGTCAGAGGGATCTGGGAGTTAGCATGGGCCAGGGACTATTTCCAGGAAGCACTTTCAAAGCAGCCACCCATTTTAAATGTTAGTCTGTTAATGGTCTGTGACAGCTGAGCTCAGCATTAGGAAGAGTTTTGGGGTTTGTCTCATTAGACTGTACAGTACACTCTCCCTGCTCAGGACCCAGTGATAAATATAGCACTGTGCTGTGCTATTGCCCTGCAAACTTCTGTTCACCAGACTGCTTGAATTCCTTTTCTTTCAGGGCCAGTAGAACTTGTGTTCTGCAGCTTTTTGCCTCCAAAATTACTCCAATGCTTAATTTTTAACATACGACTTTGTGTGTCAGCTTTGAATGTAATTTCCTGCATTTGGCATTTCAAGTCAAATACTTTCTCTCTACAGCTATATGCACTAAAGGCACTTGGCAGTGCTTTCTTAGAAATAAATTCAATAGCAGGATATTTGGAATGAATTTGGGGCAAGCAGGGCTACCAAGGGTACCTGGCACATGTTGTGATGAGCGAGGTGGCCTGGCTGGCTGCTGGGCTGTGCTGCCTCATGGCTAAAGGCTCTGTTGTTTCTGTGCTTCTGCATCCCAGCTCTGCTCAGCTGAGCCAACCCCTGTTCCAGAGCAGTCTTTCTGCTGACTTAGTAGCACAGCTCATAAGGAAACTCTGAGCTCCTTCAAATTCAGGCTTTCCATGGCCTTTGCAACTGCTGTGTGGGGAAAAAAGCTGTATTAATTCCCAGCACACTGGAGAGCAAGGCAGATGGAACAGAGAAAGTGAATTGTTTTCACATTAGTGTTATTCCTTGGAAATGTGGTAAGATACTTCCTCCACTATGTCAGGGAGCAAAGGATCAGACGTGTTTCCATCGGGTGGAAAACAAATCAAATATTCCCTGCCTTGTACAGCAAATGGGTTGGGAACAGTTTGTGTGCTGTGGGCGGCCACCAGTGCAGAGTAAACCAGTTGTTACTGGGACTAGGAAGAGAAGTGTTTCCTGGGGTCTGGAGGCACACAGAATTCAATCCTTACTCTTTTGAAGCAGTTGGAAGGCAAGGTAGTACCAACCAGCTCAATCCTACTGATTTTCAGTTTTTTGTCTTGATACAGAGCTGCTGGGGAAGGGGTTTTACAGAGGGATGAAGGCAAGTGGTGCAAGTGCATTGAAAAGGAATACATAAAAATATGTGTTATAAAAGATATAAAAATGTATATAAAAATATGTATTCCTTTTTAAGTGCTTTATAAAAGATATAAAAATGTATATAAAAATATGTATTCCTTTTTAAGTGCTTTATTTAAGCACTTGAGATTGTTGTCTGTTCACTTCTCCTTGTATTTTCTTTTGAAATGATGTTAATATTTTGTCCTGGAGTTCAAAGCTCAGCTCCTTCTTCTTTCCCATGATGAAATGCTGCTTTGTGCATGCACTCTGTGTTGCCTATATTCTGTACTGGAATACTTCAAACTGCTTCTGTTAGAAACTGGAAGATGTTTTTTCCAGGTGCTAGTCGCATTTTCTAGGCTTGTCTTCCAGTTGTAATGTTAAAGGTTTAGTGCATGACTAAAGAATTTTTTTGAACTCCATACAAGATGTTTTATAACACTAATATTAATGCCTCATACCTGATAGCACGATGCAGTCAGACCAGTGAGTGTTCAGTGCAGAGGGAGCAGAGCAGCTGCTTGCTGTGCTTACACCAGCCCTGCTTTTAAACTTTCCCCACATCTTCCAATTGCCAAGGGATTATTTTTGCCGGCGTTATTTTGGCTTTTTCTGTGCAGCAGAATAGCGGAGCGAGCGGTGTGGGTACAGGAGCAGTTGCAGGGTTGTGTAATCAGTGTGTTGATAGTGTGTGGATGAATGCATGTGTGCGTTCTGCGCTGAGGAGCTGCGAGAGGATATTAACTGTGATGAAGTCATGAACCCAGGCGCCCGCTATAGGCATCTGCAAACACTGGTTACCCTGGCAACAAGTGGGAAGAGGTTGGAGAGGAAAGCTGGAGTAGGTTGTTGCATTGAATTGTTTCTTCCTCACTAAAGCAGGGAGATGTTGAAAGGTATGATGTCCCTCTTTCTGTGTCGTGTACTATTTTGTATGGATTTAGGCAGTTGTTGGGAAAGGGAAGGCTAAAAAAAAAAAAATTCTGGTAATGCAGCTCGATTGGAGAGGAACTTTTCAGTATCAATAGTGACGTGCATTGCAAATCTGTGCTTTTCTCTGTGTGCTTCATTTCTGTGTCTTGTGTTGTGAGAGTGCTAAATGGGTCTCCAGAGTGCAGCACCTGCCCCATCCTCGCCTGGGGACAAGTGGCTCTTGCATATTGTATCTTCAGAAACTGGTTTGATTTTAAACTGGGTTTGTAGAGCTAATGTTTGAAAACCTGCCAAGACAGTACAAGTACAGGGTAATACTAAAAGATTTATTAACTGATATTAAACCTGAGCTTCTGAACACCTTCAGAATGTGCTGCACTTACCTTCTGGTGTTCTCACACTTGTGCAGAATATTGTGGCTCACGAGTTAGTGGAGTCTTTGCCTCCCTGGGGAAAGTTTTTATTAGAAGAACTAGGACATTATGTTCAGGGCTTTAACAGCATCTTCCTGAAAACAAATATTAAAATATTCTCTTCAGAAATCTGGTTTAGACAAATAATGAGGAGATCCAGCTGTATATTCTTGATTGTCCTTCCTTGTTTTGACCTTTTTGTCTGTAATGAAAGAAACAAATATCTATGCAATATATTAAAGTATAAATTATGATATGTACACCGAAAAAACCAATTCTTGCTATTTTCAAGAAGTCTAAGAAATATTTTGTTTATTAACTTTATTTTTAACTTGGTCACTTGAATGGTATTGTTTCTATTTAAATAAAAAAAACTAAAATTGCACGGTCCTGAAAGAATAAAGTGTATGACCCAGTCAGGAAATAGAATTCTGTGACTGTATTGAACATCTCTGACAGCAAGGGATTGATTAACAGTGCTTCTTGATTTCTATTGTACTTAGAAGCACATTCTAATAGAATATTAACAAATATTGTTTCCAGAAGTGCAGTGATAGAAATGCACAGCGTGCTGGACTCCTGCCCTTTCATTTCTATTCACTTCTACATTAAAAATTGCTGTCAGATATTTTATTCAAATTTAAATCTAATTTTACTGCACTGTAAAACTGTATCTTCAAAACTTGAAAAATATATTCTGGAAGATGGAGATGTGTATGAGGATGCTGATGGCTCTTGAGAGAGCACAGACTGATACCAGTCTAGTTGCATCTTCCTAGAATTAGGCTGCTCAAAAGAGCTTTTGTCAGTGGGCCATAATTTAGTTAAAATAAAGTACAGCAAATCAGTTTAAGCAATGATATATCTCATAATCAAACAAATATTGTAATCAGCATAAGAAGTAGAGTTTTGTCATTAAATAATAATGCAAATCAGAGCTCTCACTCTGTGTTGTGAACTAATAAGTCTCTAATGTAGTTAAGTAGTAGAGTAATAGAAAACTGCTCTCAGTTAGCAGTATAGTTGAGGCTGTAGGATTTGCAATTTATTTGTGTATTTCTATACCTGCTAAGTTAATTGCTAGTTTGTATTCTGGGTTAATAAGTGCATAAGAAAGATTCTCTTAGTACTTACCCTACTTAAGATGGTGCTTCTGGAGGGCTGGAGTAAGTTGAGAATGAGTTGAGTCTTGTGGAGTAATCTGAAATCATCATCATTTTCATCCTGCTTTTCTTCAGATGTTGTTGTGGCCATGGCAGTGTGGGAGCGCTCTGGGTTCAGGCTGCAGCCTGTGGTCAGCACCAGGGATGGGATGGGATCCGTGGGAGGGGATGGGATCCATGGGATGGGATGGGATGGGATGGGATGGGATGGGATGGGATCCATGGGATGGCATGGGATCCATGGGGTGGGATGGGATCCATGGGATGGGATGGGATCCATGGCATGGCATGGGATCCATGGGATGGGATCCATGGGGTGGGATGGGATCCATGGGATGGGATGGGATCCATGGGATGGGATGGGATCCATGGGATGGGATGGGATCCATGGCATGGGATCCATGGGATGGGATGGGATCCGTGGGATGGGATCCATGGCATGGGATCCATGGGATGGGATCCATGGGGTGGGATGGGATCCATGGCATGGGATGGGATCCATGGGATGGGATCCATGGGATGGGATAGGATCCAGAGATGGGGTGTGGATGTGCTGGCCTGGGGCTGCTCCTTTGGCAGCATGGGGTTAAATCCCTGTGTGCTGCTGGAAAGGGCAGGCAGACCCAGGGATCCTTCAGCTGTCCTCTGCTTCTTCACAAGGGAAACAAAGCTTTGGGGTTTTCCTACTCGAGCTCCCTACAGCTAAGCCCTTCCTTCTATGTTGTTCTCAGCTGATTTGGTCTATTAATACATGTACAGATGCAAGTCTTATTTTCCTACTTCCAGTGCTGTGTTTTGAAGTACCCAGAGAGAAATGTGCAGGAGAGTGCTGAGAATGAGAAGCACATTCATCTGCATTAGGCTGTTCCATTTTGTGCTGGGTAGTGAGTGGAACATCTCAGAACAGGAGCTGCCTGTGAACTGAGCTGTAGTGGGTGACCTTTCCTTTTTGGGAGCTATTGGACACTTCTCTACAAGCAATCTCATTTATCTTAAGGGTTATGTGAGCTTTCAGCTGCAAGTCTAGATGATGGGGCTTTTTCTTTACCTATGAAAATTAGTGGATGAAAGAACAGCCTGCTTTCCTGAGCTTTTTTCATACAAGTTATTCAAGAACCATAGAAATTATAATCTTTTAAAAAGTTGCATCTTTCAAACTGAGTAGATCAGGCTGTTAAGCTGTGATGTTTTCTGAAGCAGTTTCTGCAAGGGGAACTCTTGTACAGGAGAATATTACCATGGTAAATTCCGAGATCTTCTCTATATTGGTGGAGATGGAGAAGTGTTTTCAACACTTGAGGGGGTGGGAGCAGTTTTCCAATGAAGAAAAGTTAAAATATGTGTTCCTTTTTAAGCCCTTGCATGGTCAAAATCCCAAATTAATTTAGAGCATTGCCATACAAAGAATTTTAGAGCAAGTGAGACTGTGACTATCCCCTGCATGTGCTGGTCCATGCAAGCTGCCTGTGCAGCCTTAGCCTGTGGCAATAGGAGGTGATTCAAATTAGAGCAGGCAGCCCTTTGGTTTTTGAAGAATGTCTTCATTTTTAAGAGAGAATCAGAGCTTGTTTTGTGTCCATAGCCTTGAGATGGTCACTGCCCTGCCCCACAGGGGCACTGGCAGGGCTCAGTAGGTCGGTGGCAATGACTCCTGCTGTGTACAACACACAGCCCAGTGTGTCAGTGCTGGTTCTACACTGCACTCCTTTAAAGCAGCTACAGCTGGTAAATAACAACAAAGCTGCACACACACATGGATTCTGAGTTACAAACATCCCAGGCTCTAGAATAGCAGAAGGTGGGGATTTTAGGCTGGTCTATTTATAGAGGCACAGTGGATGTATCAGTGAAGAGTGGGCATTCAGGATCACTGGATATTGGTTTCCTGAGACATGGATTTGGCCCTGGTGGTGGATGTTCACAGTCATGAGTGTTCCTTGGCCCTGGGCTGTGCTCAGTGTGGCAGGTACCTGTGGCTGGACATCAGAGAGGGCCCCATTGATGGTGTTGGATTTTGCTCTGCACGTGGCAGCTCTTCCTCCCAGCCCTCACAGCTCCAGAGGAAGCTCAGCTCATGCTCAGCTCTCTGTGTTTCTGCAGATGTGCAGAGATGACAAAATATCAATCTCAACTTTTTTTTTCCTTCGCTTTTTAAATGACATTTACCTTTTTTTAAGAGTTTGAATTGATGGCACTAATATGAAAAAGTTGCTTTTGCCATCTTAACTTGCCAATATTTAATTTCACTCAGTCATGTTATGGTTTAGAAACAGAGCAAGGGTTAAAAGGATTTTTCTGCCTGTTGGTTAGACAGCAAAAGGATTGAGGCTTAGGAGGGAGATCAGGATGTCTCTTAATCTGTGAATTATATTTCATTACTAAAGAGGAAGAAGAGCTTGAAGTGCCTTTGGAGGGGCTTGGATTCCAGCAGCAGGAGTCCCGGCTTTGTCAGCAGATGAAAATGGCAACGGTCGCGCCCCCGCCAGAGCCTGTGTGCTGGCACGTGGAGCCCGTGCCCAGCACAAATTCAGGACATGTTTGTACCCCAGGTAGGAGCTTCCTGTGCCTCAGGCTGTTCTGAAATGGGGTGGTGAGCTGTGCATCCTCTGCAGGCACTGACGGCTGGGTTGGCGTGCCTCAGTTTCCCTGCCTGCCTGCACTCAGGTGCTGCAGGGTTTGATCCATTCCTGGCAGTGCCCGAGCTCCCTGGGCAGGAGCCCTCCCATCCCTTGCTGGGCATTCTGGTTCCTGCATGGCTGGCATGCTAAATACCATGGCAGCAAAGCCAGATGAAAACCCTCCAGTACCAGCTTTCATGCAATGTAGTTTGTGCATCCTTTAAAGCAGAATTTTTCTTTAATTGCAGTCTTACATGGGGCAGTATGATAACAGTTTGGATTGCACTGTTGGGATATTTAGCACAAGGAAATGGTTTTTCACAAAACTGACTCAGTCTAAGTAAACATAAAAACCAGCATTACAGCAGTTAGTGTGTTCTATTCCTCCTCTGCCCTCTTCCCAAGAGAAGTTGTTGGTGTTTTAATTGAAAAAAATGTAAAACCTGGTGTTTCAGGCAAGCCTAATCTAGATTTTCTTGTTTGGGGTATCTTGTTTTTCCTTATTTATGAGAGCAGATTCTCCTGTGTCTGATGACTGTCTGGAAGGATTGGCTGCCCATGGAGATGGGTCACTGACCTTGATGGAAAGCCATGCCTCATCTGCTGTGGCAGCTCTTGCATTCCTGTGTGCTGTTGAGAACATGCAATTCAATTTTACATCCCTTAGTAGTTTGCTCTGCTGCTGCCTGTTTCTAGGCTAGCATTGGGAAACTGCTATTTTATTTTGCTGTGTGTAAGTGGCCATGTCCATTCCCAGTATCTGCCAGAGATGGATTTGACAATACTGGATCTAAAAAAATGTATATGAACACCTGTCATTATTACCAGACTGAGAAGGGCTCTGGTGTTTCCATTTATATAATTTCTAAAAAGTAATTTGGACTCCATGTGAAGCAGCATTATTAGTAAGAAATCTCTTTTAACAAATACTCAGTTTTTAACATTGCAGCGTTGTCATCTCCTGGTTATTGTTGTGTATAGATAATTTTGTAATGTGATAGTGCCTGGGGAGGGGCTGGCTCCTTGTGAGATGCACTCAATAAACACTCAGAAAGGTTTCACTGTAGAGGCCCCAAGCTGAGGCCCTGGCAGGGATGTGGGAACGATGCTCACCAGGGTGGGAGCCAGTGCCTGAGCACACCAAGGAGGCAGGAGCATGGCAGGGTTTGTAATGGGGGAATTCTGACAAGTGTCACCATAGATTTTTCTCTAATTGCTGAGCAGTTGCTCTCAGTAATTGAAGAGACAATGCTGTGGTGGAGGAAATGAGGACCAAGTGAAGCTGGAGAGCTTTGTTGTTGCAATGCAGGATGGAGAGGCAGGAGATGATTGCAGTAGATGTAGATGGCCAGTGCTGCACTACCATTGTTGTGCTTGGGCAGATTGAGTTTCTGACATCCAGTAAGATATTTTTTAATCACTGTTGGTTTCCAGTTGTCATTATACAATCTTTTTTCTGGTTCTAAGCTTTGGTTTTCGCAAGGCTTGAAGAAAGGCCTTTTGAGCCAGCCTTACATCTAACAATGAACTCCACCCTCTTCTTTGACATCTGAAATCCTAGATAACTTCCTAACATATTTTTTCCTTGCTGTTTTGTGTTTAGCCTCCAGTTCCAAGCCTGAACTCAGCTCCAGTTCACAGACTTTGGGAAGTCAGCAGAACAAGACAGATGGCACCCGAGTAAAAACTCGCATTCTGCCCAACATGCCAAAGCTTTTCATACCTTCATCTGTCACCAAATTTCCACCTGAGATCACTGTCACTCCACCCACTCCCACCCTCCTTTCTCCAAAGGGCAGCATTTCAGAAGAGACCAAGCAAAAATTAAAGGTAATAAAAGGGAAACAGTAATTTTTTAGATTATTGTTTTTATCTTAATTCTCCCCTCAATAAATTACTTGTATGAAAGAAGCAACAGTTCATGTCCCCAGTCCATAACCAGAGGTAGATAAGTAGTGGAAGGAGGTGCTAGCTCTTAGCAGCAGCAGCCAGTTCTTAAAGGACTGGTGAAATACTGGCTGTGGGTGAAATGAGAGCTATTCTAGTCCCTATCCCTTTTCTGAGGGATTTGGAAAAAATTACAGAAATGGCTGAGTGACCCATTGCAGCTCTCAGATGAGTGGAAGCTGCCAGAACTTTAACTGTGGGGAAGCCTACTGTAAATGTTATGTGGTTTTACATTAGGATGGCACCTTTTATCAGCACAAGGCAGTTATTGAATGTGAAGGAATAGCAACCAGTGGGCTTTTGTCCCTGTGCTCATGGGTTTATCCTGACTATTTAGCAATATATTCTCTCTCTCTCTTTTTGGGATCAGTCTGCTATTTTGTCTGCTCAGTCTGCAGCGAATGTAAAGAAGGAGAGCCTTTGTCAGCCAGCTTTGGAAATCTTAGAGACCTCAAGCCAGGAGTCCTCACTGGAAAGTGATACTGATGAAGATGATGACTACATGGACATATGAATGAATTCTGGCCATCATCAACACCAACCACATAACCATTCTTCTCGTTGCCAGCATCTCTGGAAGTTGAAACATCTTCATTGGCATTACTCTCCATTTAATTGGCATCATTGTGTTCTTCACTTTCATTCCCTTTGTTATCACCACAGCCACTTGTATTGCCTTCAGACTCTTGGCCATTCTCCCCATCATGGTGCTTGACAGAAAGAATGATTGATTGTTTACCAGGCAGTTGGTAAACCTGGATCACACTGTCACCAGGAACTTCAGTACACACAAGGATGTTTTGAGCTGCAGTTCTTCTCTCTCTACTGTTCCTGCTTCTCCAAACCAGAGCCTTGGGAGTTGCTCCAGTAGCTCTTTCCTTTAGTGTTTTCCTCCTTTTAGTTGTCTTGTATTTTCCCCCTCTAGCTAAGTTTTTCTCCCAGTAATTCAGCAACCTGATGTCTGTCTAACCATGCCATGATTAACCCAACAGCTCCTTCTAAGGTGAATGGAGTAGGAAAAATTTGCTGAGCTGGTAGAGATTTTAATTGCATCAAGAAAATCTGTGGCTTTGTCATGGGGCAAGGAGGGTGAGCTGAGGGTCTGTCAGCTCCTTCACACTGCTGGGGGCTTGGCTGGAATTTGACTCTTTCAAACAGACAAAAGAACCAGCTTTTCCAGGCAGACAGAGAGGGTGGTCTCCTGTTTGTGCTCATTTCACACCGATGTATGAGGTCCAGCAAAATTTATCTACC
The DNA here is from genome assembly GCF_047830755.1 of Zonotrichia albicollis. NCBI lineage: Eukaryota > Metazoa > Chordata > Aves > Passeriformes > Passerellidae > Zonotrichia > Zonotrichia albicollis. Next base: position 11,765,475 of record NC_133836.1, on the reverse strand, counting down.
TGAATGTTGGCTTAAAGAACTGATCTTTCCAGAATTGTCTTACAGTCCTTTCTCTTCTAATGCCTTGGACAAGCATTTTGAATTGGGGGCTAGATGATATTTTTATGGTGGTATTGAAAAAAAAAAAAAAACTTGAAAGATTTCAGTACCATTTCAGTAATGTCTGTTTTTTACAGAATGACACGAAAAGGTGTTTTTTATCTATCTGCAGAGGGACTGCTCACAGTTATTTATATGAGAAAATAATGGTAACAAAAATCCTTTTTTTTTTTTTCTACTGAATGTTAACTTTGTAAAATAATGAATGCAAACCATGCAAAAAAAAGACGTCACACACTATATATACACTGCGTGCTCCCACACACATATATATATGTGTATGTACATATATATATGTCTGTACATGAAAACAGAAACTGCATTCAGCTTGCAATGTCGGGTTTCTTTGTGTTTGGGGGGTTGGTTTTCTGTAAAATGCAGAGCTTTGTATAAACTTTTGGGTTTCTTTTCTAATAAAGTTGAAATGCACTGTTGTCTCTGTTTGTTTGAGAGGGCACGAGGTGCCGTGGTTCTGGAAGAGCACTGCTCCTCTTTCCTTTTATTTTTTGGGTAACAAAAAAGGGGTTGGGGGGACATGATGGGAGCCCCTTTATTTTCAGAGGGCTGCCAGAGCTCTTGGGGTGGGTTTGGTGTGTGTGAGCAGAACCCAGTGTTGCCAAGGCTGCTGCAGGGGGTTCAGTTCCCCACTGAGGTCTGAATTCTTTTTCACCCATCTTGGTGTCTTTGAAAGCTGATGAGCAGCATAAGGGGGAAAACACCACATGGGAACAGGATCACACAGAATATTTGGCTGTACAAATTTGTATTTGATCCATTATTAGTGATTGATCTCATTGATAGGAGTGATAAATGGACTGTGGATTAAAAAATGCTGCAGCAAACTTTGTATTGCAAGGTGGTTCTCAAATTCTGAGGGTTTTGTTTTGAAGAAAATGTGGTTTACAAAGAAGTGAGCATGTCCATTTTGGATGTGTTAGAAACTGTGGAACTTGTTCACCTGCTATAAGTGAGTGCAATTGATACAGAAAAGATGAGGCAAATGATGGTAAAAGCAAACAAGTGTTTTCAGTAAAATGTTTTCAGTGTTTACTCTGATTTGCTGTAAGTTGCTATAAATGCAATGTATAGTACACTGTGTAGTCACTGCCACATAAAAGGCTGAGAAGTTTCAGATGAGCATGATGTTTAGGTTTTTTAGAAGAAAGCACAGAATGAAATCAATCAGCTGCCTATGAGAAATGGAAAGGGGAGGGTGGAGTTCTCAGTGGGGCTTTTCCACCCAAACGGAATAGACTGCACAGACTGTGTGGCTAATGTGTGTTCTTAACTGTATTGCTAAACTTAAATATTACATTTTAATTTTTAGGTCCACACTTTAGCTTGGGTTTGATGTATAAAGCATTTGATTTTCTAATTGAATGTGACCACTGAAAATTGTTGGTTTTCCTTTATTATTCTTAAGGATTCCTTGGCATTAGGCTTTGTGGGTTTTTTCCTCCAGACTTCCTAAAATGCTGGTCTTGAGCTTTCTTTTGAATTCTGGTCCTGCTTTTTGAGAAGGATTTAAAATTTTGCTGGTTTGGGAAAGCTGAAGCAGTAAGTGTAACTGTTCCTGCCAGCAACAAGAGCTGCATTTGCTGGACTGCTCTAAGCTCGTTTTAACCTTCAAACTACTCAACTGTGCAACTTGCTTTTATCCTATGCTGATTTCTCTTACCTGGTTTTCCTTTTTTACTTTTTAAAATAAATTTATGATTTTTTTTCATTCCCATTGTGCTCTTGAGTAGCTCAAGGACTTTTTCTCAAGAAATTACTGAGACTGAACTATAGAGGCCACCTCCCTCCAATCCTGCCCTTCTGCTTTGAGTAAATGTTTCTGAGCTGTGGCCCTTCCTCCACAAGGCTGTTCTGCCTTTCCTCTTCTCCATGTGTGGAACCTCCTCTGTAAGTACAGCTGGTGGGGTTCTTCAGTTCAAGGAAGGAGCCACGTTTGGGGAGAAGGTGCCAAGCTCCCTGCATGCACTCAGATGAGGATGTTTGTCTGCAGAGCCATCCCTAAAGGTGCTCAGAGCAACAAATCCTCACCAACAGAGGTACTCACTGAGTAATGAATGCATCTTGTGAAGCTTGGCCATGTCAAGAAAAAGAATTGCAGTAAAACTGCAGTTAGCCATGGCTTGGAGCAGATTCCTTTATTTTGATCTAATCCTGGTGGTAAGAGCTTGAAATTCAAGCCTAGGCAAGATGCAGCTCACCGAGTCACAGATCAGATGTAAACACTGCATCCATCTGCCTGCAGGATTTACAGGGTGCCCATTGCTTCTGAAACCTCTGTTCCCAGGTGCCTTTCTGATGTGCCAGCCAAAGAAATGGCAGCAGCTGCAGTGTGCTGCTGGTGTGGTTCTGCTTTGGGTTTTCCCTGGGAAGCCATAGGGACAGGAATGTTGCTGAATAAAGCAAACTGGGTGAGGTCTGTGACCAGGTGGGGTGAGGCTTTCTCTCTCTTTAATTTTTTTTCCTTGACAGTAATTGATTAAAAACCAAATCCTTTTTGGCTACTGAAAAGCCAGACTCTTAAGACTTCCAGGCAAATAGCAAAACCATTTTTGTTCCAAAGGAGATGGAAAAAGGAATTATTTGGAATTGTCTGTGGAGAATTATTTGTGGAGAGTTGATATCCTTTCTGTGCTGCTAATGGGCACTTGCACACAGGTGTCTTTCACTGTTAAGGTGAAATTATTGTTAAGATATTTATTATTGGGGTTTGGCTGTTTGCAGTTTCACTTCCTGCCACGGGGATTATATAATCCATGTGTAGTTAAGACCATTGAGAATTTCTCTCTCTAGTGTTTTACTAAGAATTAATTTTGTTGAGCACAGCTGTCATTAGTGGCTTCTGCCCACTGTCTGACAAATGCTGTAGCATTTTTTTCAAAAGCTAATAATGTTCCCTTCCACAACCAAAATAGCAGATCAAGGAAGATACCAAGCACCTCCTTAATTTTATTATATGCTAGGGTTTGTCAGTTGTTGTCTCTTGGTTTGGATTTTTTTCTTCTTAATTGGAGTGAGATTTCTCATGAATAATGAAATTAATGTCTTTTGCAGCCAAAATAAACACCATATGGTCAGGGAGAAAGGGACCAGGAAAAGATGAGGAAGGCACAGCAGCAGCTGAAGCTGATAGGAGACAAAATGGACTGAAGGAAGCAGAGGGGCCAGGTGAGAACAGACCAAGTCCTGCCATTGAGGGTGGGATCCCAGCACTGTTAACACCACTGAGAAAAGCACAGGATTTGTGTTTTTCTGGAAATACCAGTGAGGGTGGAGCCTCTGTGGAGTAACCTGTGTGTACATTTACACACTGGGCACAGCTCATTTCTGCTCCTGCAGGTGCTTGGTGAATGAGATAACAGAAGCACAGCAGACATCAGTGGTGTTCTCCTAGTCATGGAAAGCTGGGGTGAGGAGGCTTTGTGCTTGCATGTGAGGATGATGGTAAGAAGTTCACTGTAGGCTGGGTGTTAATTGCCATCTTTCCCTTGCAGTTAATGACCAGGGATTCAGTAATGCTAAGTTGTGATGTTATTTGTGAATTGGGGGTGCTGTACCACAGGCTGTGCTGGCCCAAGCCATGCCTTTGTGGGACTGTCAGATGTCCTTGCAGGGCATGGTGGAACAGGTAGGGCTGCAGAGCACAACACCAGCACTGCCTGCTCCCCGTGTCACCTGGGGTGTCACTGCCTGCTCCCCGTGTCACCTGGGGTGTCACTGCCTGCTCCCTGTGTCACCTGCAGTGCTCCCTGTGTCACCTGCGGTGTCACTCCCTGCTCCCTGTGTCACCTGCAGTGTCACTGCCTGCTCCCCGTGTCACTGCCTGCTCCCCGTGTCACCTGGGGTGTCACTGCCTGCTCCCCATGTCACCTGCAGTGTCACTGCCTGTTCCCCGTGTCACCTGCAGTGTCTCTGCCTGCTCCCTGTGTCACCTGCAGTGTCACCTGCAGTGCTCCCTGTGTCACCTGGGGTGTCACTTCCTGCTCCCTGTGTCACCTGGGGTGTCACTGCCTGCTCCCTGTGTCACCTGCAGTGTCACTGCCTGCTCCCTGTGTCACCTGCAGTGTCTCTGCCTGCACCCTGTGTCATCTGCAGTGTCACTGCCTGCTCCCCGTGTCACTGCCTGCTCCCCGTGTCACCTGGGGTGTCACTGCCTCCTCCCCGTGTCACCTGGGGTGTCACTGCCTGCTCCCCGTGTCACCTGCGGTGTCACTGCCTGCTCCCCGTGTCACCTGGGGTGTCACTGCCTCCTCCCCGTGTCACCTGCACTGTCACTGCCTGCACCCTGTGTCACCTGGGGTGTCTCTGCCTGCTCCCTGTGTCACCTGGGGTGTCACTGCCTGCTCCCCGTGTCACCTGCAGTGTCACTGCCTGCACCCTGTGTCACCTGGGGTGACACTGCCTGCTCCCCGTGTCACCTGCAGTGTCTCTGCCTGCTCCCTGTGTCACCTGGGGTGACACTGCCTGCTCCCCGTGTCACCTGCAGTGCTCCCCGTGTCACCTGCAGTGTCACTGCCTGCTCCCCGTGTCACCTGCAGTGTCACTGCCTGCTCCAGGAGCACTAGAGGGGGCCCTAGGACAGGGCAGGGAAGGGAGGGGAAAAGGGGAGGGGGCCACCCCACCCCAAATGGATGTCCAAGATCTGTCTTGAAGCTACTGAGACAGTGCATTGCTGGGTTTGCCCCCATTGAGCTCTGAGGGCTCTGTGCTGCTGTGCCAGATGTCCTTTGCATAATGTATGGTCTGGGTGAAGGCAGAGGGGATGAGAATCCTCACAGGATTGTGTCCCTGGCCATGGCAACAGAAACCAACAGCTTGCTTTGTCACCATTAATACTGACACAGGCAGGAAAACAGATCCACCATATACTTGCTTTCCATACAAAATCTGCCCCATGACTGTTTTTCCCTTTTTTTCTCCTCAGTGCCCCCATAAGAAGCCCCCTGGGTGTTTCCATTTCCATCATGAGCAGTGTGTTACACTGGGGTGTCAGGGGAATCTCCTGCCTTGTGTGAAATGGCTCCAAGAACGTGCTCACCCTCGTCAGGGGCAGCCCTGATTAGTTCAGCCCTGGTTGGTGGCAGAGGTGTGGGGCTTGTGCCAGCCCAGCTGAGCCCAGGAGTCAGTGACAAACATGCAACCTGTGGATCTGAGCAGTGCTTTGAGGTAGTTCTGTTCAAGTCACATTCTAATCAGGGATGAAAATGTGTTTGAGAATGATGGAAGAGAGATGTGGTGCTCAAGCCTGGCTGGAACCCTGTGAGGCAGTGTGTGTTATGTGGAGCAGCCCGAGGTGAGATCAGGCCCTGCAGCCATCTGGCAGCTCAGGAAAGGGAGCAGGGACGTGGAGCTGAGGCCACTGACTGCAGAATCAAAAACCAAATCACTTCTACCAAGGGGAAGAGTGAAATCACACTTCTGCCTGCGTGCAAGATTTATCTGCACAATTAAATGGTTGTGTCTGTAGCTGGTGGAAAAACATGCCATTATATAATCCCAGTGGGAGGAACTCTGCAATGTCTCTGAGTGCATTGTCTTACTGAGGGAAGCTGCCTATCTAAAGCCAAGTCAACATATATGGTAAAAAGTAGTTTTTGCTCTCAGATTAGACACAGATATCCCCCTCTCCAGTTTTATTTCTCAGCCTATTTCTTTTCTTTCCCATCTCTTTCAGAGACCTTGCAAACAACAGTGAATTCCAGCATAAATGGAATATAAACAAAGTTCATATATGGTATAAGCATATGAGAACCACACTGGAATGGTATTAATTTAATTTTAGTTGAGTGATTTAATAACTACATGTGAAAGGCCATGTAGCAGGGCAAAGGTATTTTAGAAACAGTGCTTCCTGTGAGAATGCTGAATTATTACATTTATTACAGATACCCACAGTTAGCCTCTATATTCACATTCCTCTCATTTTGCTCCTCTGAGGTGTCTGACAGATACAGAGGGCTGTTCACAAGGAATAATATGCAACTGAGTTTTATCTGCAATATGCATTGCATGAACTATGATCTAATCTAATATAGCACTGAACACATACTGTTCAGTAATAATTAGTAAAGGATGTTGTATGAGCTGAAAAGCTTCATACTCAGAAGTGTTCTTTGATTCCTTGTAAATTTAAGTCACACCAGAGATTTCATTTCCTTAAATTACACCCTAATGTGTATGAACAAGTCACATTTTCTCTTCTAAATGCATGGATATATATAAAATGCAACTCTTTCAGTAAGATTGCAGTGATAATTTTCCCTTTAAGAGATGGCACTAGATGCTCAAAGAATTGCTTAACTTGTTAATTGAGCCACATACACTCACCAAGGAGCTCACCATGCTGTGTGGATGTCAGAAAGCAGTTTGAATATAGAAACTTGTCACTTAGGAATGTGTTGGCTGTAATTTAGATCTCCATTAGGTTTGAGTGGGTTAGGGGGAAAAAAAATTAAACTTTAGAAATCCGTAGTGGAAGTTCTGAGCTTACAACATCAATTTGCAATGCTGTGCCCTCAAGTCAGCAGCACAAGTCCCAACAAATAACTTCTGCCGTGGCTCTCCCAACAGACACCCTGCTGGAAGTGCTTCCTACACTTAATAAATAAATGGGCTTTCCTGGGAGCAAAACAAAGAGCTGAGTGTTCCCTCCCAGCAAGCAGCAGTGGCACAAGGTGATTTTTCAGTTTGCCTTGCTTGGAATGTAATAACAGCCTGGGATTGTGAAGTATTTCTGCAGAGAGAAATGGGAGCGTTCCTGCCCTGTGCTGCCATTGCTCTGCAGGCTGAGGGAGCCTTTGGGGGCAGCCAGGCAGAGCTGGCAGCTGCTGTTGCCAGCAGGGTGATGGGCACACAGTGGGCATCTGCAGGAGCCAGACCAGCCAGGTGCATTTCCTGCTGCATGCCTGCATGCACGGGAGGCTCTGCCCTGCCTCAAAGTGGGTATTGCAGTGACCTGCACAGGGAGCCTCCCACAATGGCACATTTTCCCAGGCTGTGCTTTCCCTTGGAAGCTGCTAATAGAGCTGTTTTTCTCAGTGTAAGGATCTCGGGGGTTTCTGTGGTCTGGATGACCCTGAGATACCTCAGAAAATCTCTTTTCCCAGCCTGGCAGTTAAAGAAGGAGTCAGGAGGATTCTTCTGTTCTGGTTGTCAAGGTTGTTTATTTTCTCTTATCTATAACATTCTTTTCCTAACCTGCTGAGGTCCTTTCAGCAGGTCAGTCTGTGGCACACTGACCACCTTCAGGGCAGCGTTGTCTTTTTATACTAAAAACTACATGTACGTTATTTACAATAATTCCCCAATACCTATCACCTATGTTAGACAGTCTGTGTCTACCTTAAACCAATCCAAAAGTGCCACCATCACCCAGAAGATGGAAGCTAAGAAGAAGGACAAGGTATGCCTAAATCCCTCCATCTTGGCTTCTGAACTCTTATTCTAAAAACTCAAAATTCTACTTTTTTATCTTGTAACAAACTAACTATCATTCTACTTAAACTTTGGTGGCTTGTGAATCCTTATATAAGGTTGGTAATTGCTTTTTGAGGAATGTCCTGGGTTTCAACATAAGGAGATGAGAAAGCAGTGCAGGGTTGCTGCAAAGCCTGAGAGGGAGTTCAAACAAATTCATTGTTTAAATGCTGGGTGTGCTGCACTGCCCCTCCCTTGGCACAGAGGTGCCCCTGGATGTGCATTGGAGCTGCTGAGGGTCAGACCCTGGGACCTCAACCCCTGGGCAAAACTCAGCTGCAGTCTGCAGGTGTCACCCTCAAACTGGGGAGCTCACCTTCAGGTAACTCAGAATTCCATCAAAGTCCATCTGTGCTTAAATGCACTGCTGCTGCATTTTATTTGTGATATATTTATTTTGATATTATGTCAGTGAAACCCAGAAATGCCCAGAGTGTGGTAATGGCCAGGCTGGGTGTGTGGTCATGTTTCAGTCACAGCTGAGGCACAGACACAGCAGTGCCTCTTATCTGGTGCTATCAACACATGTGGGAAAGTATCTGGGAAAAATATGAAAATATAGAAATGCTATTTCCAAGTACAGAGTGTCCCCTGAGAAGAAAGAGAGGAGGAGGACAATGTTTATTCTTAAAGATGTGCCTGATTCAACAAGGTACCAAAATATAAACAGCTCCTCTTGACATCAGTGAGGACAGCAAAGGGCAGCCTCAGGTTGTGCCACCCCAGGCCTGTGATGTGTACAGGTTTTCAATGACATAAATTATCTCTACAACTGAAATATCCATGGAAAATAGCTGCTTTAAAATAAACAGACTTAACTTCCTTAATTCATGCAAACTCAAAAGTTCACAGTTAACCACTGAAAAATGCAAAAGGCCAAGGAAAGGTGGAAATATCTCTGCTGGTTAAAAATTCAGCCCTAATTACTTCTCCCTGAAATGAGGGTGGCTGTGGCACATAGAGGAACTCTGCAGAACAACTAGTGGAAGTTCTGTTCGGTGACACCTGCCTTCATGTGATCCCTGAGGCAGTGTTTATTAGGAATATCATTTTCTTTAACAGCTTTTCTCCCCATCATCCCCAGTGGCTGATCCTGCTCCAGCAAGGAAATCCTGGTGGTTTCAGAACAGCAGCAGCAGAACTGGAGAGAGGTTTGGAATCCGATGGACTTGGAGCTGGCTCATCCTTCCTGGGTTCTGTATCTGAGTTTTGTCAATGTTCACTTTCTGCATCTATTTCATGGCAATACCACTGATTTATTGGTTAAATCATAAGTCAAAAGAACTCAGTTTTATCTGAGATTTGAGATTTTTAGTTTATCATCTATTTTCTGTCTCCATCAAATAGAAGCTACTTGTCCAAAACTGTCCCCCCTCCCCTAAATGAATTTGCAGCTAGGTCATTTTTATATGTCATAAATTGTTTATAATTTTATTTTCTAGCCAGTTTAGGATAAAACTCTGGAGTTTTTCATCTTGAGTGATTGAATATGAGTATCCACTAGGAAACACTCCCATAATTCAGTGAAATGAGAGCAACACAAAGTTACTGGGTGTTTGTGATGGTGAATAACTCCAAATAACTCAGAGCTTCCCACGAGCAGAGCTCTGGAGAGGACTAAAAAGTGTCTGCTCATATTAGAGTAGAACATGCTCAGTTTTTTGGAGAATCCTCAGCTCTGAATGCTGAGAACTTGCCATAGTGCAGTGTAGCAAAACCAAGGCTCTGTTCTAATTAAGACTTACTCGGATTTTTCAGTTTTTCCCATTCCCTGGCTGAAATTTCCTGTGTCTTGTAACCATTTAACAATATGTTACTAACCATCCATTATGTCCTGCTTTATTCTCTTTTAGATGAAAGAGCCATGTAAAAAAAAGAATTCTCCAGCCCCTGTGACTGAATTTGAGCGATAATGTCAATGGAATTAACACATTGCCAGTGTTGAATGGGCTCCTGTGGCTGTATAAACATCAAGGTAACACATTTCCAAAGCAGAAGACATTACTGCTGTGATACTGTTGTTTTGAGAATATTTCCTCACTGCCAAAACACTGATGTAGATTTAACATTTTGCCTGCTATGATGACAATAATGCTGGAGTGGCAAGGGCTGATTCTGCTGATTTTATTTTTGCTGAATTCTGGTTTATTTGCTGAAGAAAATCTCTTACAGTGTTTGGCTAAACATGGAATGCGAGCATAAGTACATTGAGGTGTATTTAAGATGACCTCTGATTGGTAAATGCATTTAAATTAGAGAGAATTTAGGCTCTCTTAGGGGCCTAATTCCATTTCTGAAGGAGACTTTCTGGAAAAGCTGGGGCAGAATGCTGTCAGGAAACCCAGGATCCTTCAGCTTGGGCAGAGTTTGCTCCAGAATAACTGTCTCCCACACTATCTCCATCCATTAACATAATTTTTATCTCTGCAAACAGGAGCAGACTGAGGCTTCAATGCCCTTGGTATGTTGCTGAATAAGATGCAGGCTTCAGTTTTAACTTTGGGGATGGCAAACAAATTGTAAGGCCAGGCTTGTCAGGAAACCTTTAAATGGTGCTAATCCCACTGCAGATCTGTTGGCACTGTCTCACCTGATGCAAGACAGGACTGACTGATGAGGATGTGGCACAGAAGCAGTTTGGGACTCCCTGGGTCACAAAATCAGAGAAGATGGCTGCACTGCAGAAGGCAGAGCTGGTCATGCACGTAACACTGATGGTTTCCTTTATTCTGATCCTGGTGCAAATTGAACAAGACCTGTGTTTCTGCAGGAATGTTTTAATTTGTCTTCAGGCAAGAAAAAAATCAGGCAAAAGTGCTAGACCAGAACCTGACAGGTTCTGTTCCTAAATAATTATTGTCATGTGAGTTTTACTTCTCTGCAAGGTTAAAGCCATCTTTAAACAATGAGTTGGGTTTGCAGCATTTCTACTCATCAGAGTGCATAACCCAGGTATTGAGGGGTGGGAAGTCAGTCTCAGGGCTGACCTTACTGGACAAAGGTGGGCATGTTCCTCTCCAGAATCCATGAGAAATACCCACTGCCTCAAGCAGAGCTGTATCAGTTCTGGAAAAAAGGATTTCAGTTATTTCAGTTTGCAGAGCTGCATCTGGCACTCTGTGAGCATTAGGGCTGAGACAGAGGAGAGGGAGGCTTTGTCCATCCCAGTTTGCTGCAAGAACAGCCCTAGGCTGGATTCCTCAAAGGAAAAGACTTCTCAGCACAGGGAATGTTCTGTTTCTGGTCTGCTCTTGGTTATCAAGGGATAGAAAAAAAAGTTGTGATGGAAAAAGGAGGAGCTGCCTGTGGCAGGAGTTTGTTAGCACACAAAAATGACCTGGTGAACCATGACCACTGTGCAGGAGTTCAGTGCACAGAGTGGGCATGGCTGTGTAACCTGAAGTTCTTCTCTCTCCCCTGAGGGCCCTTTGAAGCCCTCTGAAAGCCCAGAGAACAGCTCAGAATTGCAGAGAAAATGCTTCTCTCATCCATGGATCAATCTTTGTCAGCTCTAACACACAATGGCTGGTGGCTTTAGTGTATCTCCACTGTCACCCAAAGGCCCTTTGTGGGAAATGTCACCAGTGGCTCAATAACCTGTCCCCTCATTCTGCCCTAAGCCCTGGAGTGCAAAGAGTGCTCTCCCAGGGCAGTGCTGTTCCTGTTGCAGCCTCACCTCCCCTGGGAGCCCATAGCTGGCCTGTTGTGAATTATGGTGTGCAGAAACACAGGGCATGTGCAGTGCTGTGACCACAGTGGGGCAGTGAGCCAGGCTCCATCCCACTGGGAACAGCCTGGTCATGTGCCAGCAGAACATCCAGCCTTCCATGTGGCCCCTGGATGCATTTGAGGATTCATAGGAATTAGAGAGCAGCAGATCCATCAGAGCCTCCTTTGCTGCTCACATGAAGGCAGGATTGCTCTGCAATGCCACTGGTGTGTGCACAAAGCCATTAAAGGCCTGATACAGGAAGGACTTGGTCTGCTCCTCTGCAAACAGGCTGCCCTTGCACAGCCACAGAGCTTTTCCCTGGATAGTCAAATTGCTTCTCTCTCATTTTCATCCCAACTAATGAAGATAATTATATCCCTTTGTAGAATATTAATTCCTCTGTCATCTGTGTGTTTACACCCTGCAGACGTGTTCATTTCTTCCTTGTGAACAGAGCCATCAATCATGGAAGCTTTCCTTCAGCACTTCTAATCTTTTCTGGTGTTCACCTCATCCAGTTCCCAGTAGCTTTGATAATGAGGTGATAAGAGTTACATGTGGTTTTGTCAGTTTGTTCTACAGCAGGCTCACAGAAAGAGGCCCTGCCACTTTCCTGCTCAGCTCTATGCTATTTTCACATATGTATCCTCTGGTTATATTTGTGGTTTTATTTTCAGCAAGGAAATGAAATCACACCTAGTGCAGAAAACCCCAGAAATTACCTCTGTAAAGGAACCTCCTTAGCATTACCATATCTTTATTGGTGGGTATGGCTGAACATCACTGTTCAAAACAGAAGTTTAAGAGATCTTCTCTTAAGGGAAAATCTGGAACTGGGGAGAATTCCAGAATTCAGCAATTCCTCCTTTGGACAGCTTCTTCAGAGTATGATGCAAAGGGAAGAGAAGGAGTAGTTCCATCTTGGAGAGGACATACAAGGCAAAAAAGTCAGAAAGACATACTGGAGGACCATGTAAGGACTTAGATTTCAAATTTTTGCTTCAGGTTTCTGATAAACTAAACCAGCCCTCCCTGGCTGCTGCTGTAGCTTGTCCACTCTGTCCTGCAGAGCACAAACCCTCCAAGTCTGGTAGGTTCTCTCTGCACTGTCAGCAGTTATTTGGAAATGAAGGCCCTTGGTGGTGAGTCCAAATCTCCATCTCAGGCAGGCTCAGCTCACCAAGCCTGAGCCCAGCAGCAGCTGAAAACTGAAAGCAGTAACTCAGTATTGAGGGTGGCAGGAGCAGTGACCTCATTATTGATAACCATCTGATCTGTGCCCACAGGAATGCCTGCTCCCAAACCTGACTTGAATTTCCTCCTGCACACTCCCCAGCACTTTTCTGAGCAGAATTTATAAATCTTTCTGTTGAATTTACATTGCATTGTTTATTTCTATGTTTGGTTGGCCGGCACAGGTCAGGCTGTGAAGTAGCAGTCATTTAAAAACAGTTTTGCCTCACAAATGCAAAGTTTGTGTTTTTAAGAGTGGCACCTATTAAGTGTATTGATGTTTGCAGGGTTAGAGAGGAGAAGAAATCTAAGTTATGTCTAAGTAGATAAAATCCAGTATTTTCAGCCAAATGCACTTATTGCACACCTCACACTCAGTGCACACCTCTGTTAACCTCCTTCCAAGGAAAGCTTCTCTATAGAACTCTTCTGACAGGACAAAGCCATGTGTCATGCCTTGGATTCTCAAGGAATTGCGTCCCATCTATTTAAATCATTCAGGTGTCTGATGTTCTTAACCACTTAGAAGCATTTGTTCCATATAGTAGGGCTAATTTTTAATTTATTTTTCTAAGCACATCTATCCGAAATGATGCTAGGCTTTTATATTCACAGCAGGGAACATTGTGAGGTTTAAATATCCCTTTAATCACTAAGGATGTAATAAAAACAAGAGGAGTTCTTTGAGCTGCAGAGTGTTACCCAGGGAAAAATCTACTCTGGAGCTTACAAATGTGAGCTGAAGAGACAAACTGGGCAATAAAATCCACAACTACGGAGCAAACCCGCTAAAAGTTGGTGTGTAGCTGCCCCTCAGCAGCTGAGACTCGAGGGGGGAAAAGGCCATTCAGCACCTCTAGAGCCATAAGAGCCAGGCCATAAACACTTCACAATCTGCTGGGGAGGGGGAGGGAGCTGGGCTGTGATCTGCCCGCGGTCTGTACCCAGCCCTGCCCGCACAAAGAGTGAGCAGGAGAAATTTCACCATGGGAAGAATGAGGGGAAATTCTGGAGAGATGAGCGAGTGCAAGGAGAGGTGGCAGCTGTGTTTGATTGTGTCAGTTCATGTCCACTTATGGCAGCCTCATCCCAGTGCTGATTTGAGGAATCCATGAAATCTGACAGGTGCTTTTTTCTATTAGTGATGTTGAAGGATTCTTACCCGAGTATTGTTATTATGGACCCAAATATCATTTTTCTGTGAGGTGATAAGTTGGGTGAGAAAAATTACAGCTCAAAGTTTATCCACGGGCTCTCTGCTTAAATCCATGTGCATTTTCAGCTCTTTGTTACTGACTTCAGATATATATATCAGCTTTCAGAAGCATCTTGCAGCATGTGCTGCATGAATCTTAGTGTTCATTTTATTTTTGGGAGGTCCTGTAAAGCTCAGCTCAGACTCTACAGGTCAGATGGACATCTTGTGTGTTAGTTCCCTTTGCTGCTGGGAGATGGATGTGCAGTTATATGTTTCCTATGGCTATATAAGTTTTTATAGTTCTTTTTCAAAGAAATTATAACTAATACTATAAAAGGAAAATAAATACGCAGTAATAAAATCTTATTCAAATGAAATGTGATTTATTGTAAGTGCTCTGAATCAAAATCTGCTGTGTATGGTTTAATTGTTCTCTTGTCATGATTTCTGGTAATGATCATTAACTTCCTCTGAAAGTTCTTTAGAGTCAGTAGTGATGTTGGAGGAACTGAGCTCTACACAGCTCTGTAGAGCTCACAGCAGTTTTTATTTTTAAATTCCAAACACTTTAAATCTTAACAATTTTAATTTGCTCTTTGAAAGTAGATCCTCTGATAAGGAGGATGTTTATTGATTTCCTGGTTTGATTAGAACCTTACTGTGTTGAACAGTTTGTGGAAACTTCCATATCACAGAAGAGACCTTTGCCAAACAAAGTAACTTGCACCCTAACTTGCATGATTGAAGTCTGGTTTTTTACCTGTTGGTTTCATGGCTTTACAAATGCCTGATACACGAAAATAATAATCTTTTGTGGAAACCAAGGTACCATGACAGTGTATCAGCAATCCTGAAAATCCATGAAGTTTAGATAAAACCTTCTGGGTCTGAGCTGCTGCTTTTTTTCTGGAAACAATAAGTTTTTTAACAGAGATTTCTGCAGTGTTGCCTGCTGGGCTTCTGCTCAGCAGAGTGCATTCTGACAAGGCTTTTGTCTGGTCTCAATTCATGGTTAAGTAAACTGCCAGCAGTTTTTAAGATCTGCATGATACTTCTCTTTGCATATGAGTGTGTGCACATGTGTACAAATATAGCAGTGTTTATAGAGGGGTGTTAAGCTGGAGTTCCTTGCTGCCTGTTTTGTCAGGCTGCTCCCTGTGGCTGAGAGCAGTGAGTTTGGGCAGGGTGGGAGGGCAGGTGTGGGGGGAAGGATGCAGGGCTGGGAGGGCAGTGCATGCAGTGCATTATTAAAATAAACTAATTAAGGGAAAATGCTCAAGCTCCTCCATTTCTGCTCAGCCTTCCCTGGGTAAGAGCAGTGCCTTGAGCAAGGCATAAGCTCAGTGCCTGATCCTCCTGGAAAAGAAATGCAGCTCAAGGCTGGCAGTGCAGAAATTGGGCAGATGACTGATGTTACACCATCAAATGTGTTCGTTGTTATTTACATTCACATTGTTGGAAAAGGCATCAGTGGCTGAAGGGATGTGTTGCTTGTGTTGCTGCAGCATTCCAGTGGGGAGAACAAACTTTGCACAGACTGTTAATCCTTCCTTGGGAAGGAAGGAGCTGGATGCAGTCCTGATTCTGATACCAGAAATCAAGAGCAGAATGACTCCGTGTGCTCAAGATGAGAATCATCGCAAACCCATGGACTAGCCAAAGTTTTCAGACATGTCTGTATTTATTTAAAAGGATGCAGGCCTGTGAGGGCAGTGCCCGTGTGGAGGGAAGGATGCAGGCCTGTGAGGGCAGGTGTGGGGTGAAGGATGCAGGTCTGTGAGGGCAGTGCCCGTGTGCAGGCAGGGCTGTGAGGGCACGTGTGGGGTGAAGGATGCAGGGCTGTGAGGGCAGTGCCCGTGTGCAGGCAGGGCTGTGAGGGCACGTGTAGGGTGAAGGATGCAGGGCTGTGAGGGCAGTCCGTGCCCCGTGTGCTTTGCTGAGCTGCCCGCAGAGCTCTCCTACTGCTGCAGCTCCTTTCGGCGGGTTCTTTTTGTGGATTTGAGCGGGACAGAGCGCTGAGCTCTGTCTGGGACACACAATGGGCTGACAGGAAAACGGTGCACCCGACATCAGGGCTCTGTGAGAACTTGAAAGGGCTCTAGACAGACATATTTTGCATTTGACTCTGGACTGCAGCCTTTGAGGCCAGACTCGGGCCGCAGTGTTAAGTGGCCGCTAAGTGTTTCCCTTCTTGTGCCGCGCTGAGGGGGCGCTGGGAGCGGGCCGGGATGTGAGGGAGGGAGGGAGCCAGGGCAGTGCCCTTTCCAGTTTGGGGCCGGTTACCGCAATCCACAAACTGCAAAAGGAAAAGTCTTCTCTCGAGCTTATAATGTACAGCTTTTTGTCTACCTGAGCTGCTTTCCCAGTTCCCCTGCAGAGCAGGCCCTGTCACAGCTGCCCTGTGGCCTGTGACCCGGCCCCACAGCTCTCGGAGCCCTGTCCTGGGAGCCTGTGGTGAATTAGTGTGGAGATGTTACCAACAGGCTCTCTCCAAACCCATCTGCTTTGCTTTGCCAAATGTCATCTTTGCACTCTTGAGAGCACTGGGAAAATCTGGGGGTGGTGCAGTTTAGGGCTCAGTATGGGGTTTGCAGCCCTACAGAGATCTGCCTTCTGTGGGGTGCCTTCCCAGGATAGGAAGGTCTGCATGGCACTTGTAATATCATTGAAGACACCAGATAGCTTTTCTCAGGAAAAAAAATAATCAAAACCATAAAAAGGATAGGGAAAGTGCCATTTTCCTCCACCAGAAGAAAATGTTGGGTTATGTGAGCTGCTGTAAGGAGCTGGGTAGGAACTGTTTCTGGTGCTGCAGCATGATAGGAGATATGTACCACTTCTTCAGAGGCTCTCAAAACACTGCAGGCTTTTACCATTCCTGGAGCCGCCCACAGAGACTTGCTCAGAAAGCTGCCCAAGTTCAGGCTGTGCCTGTGCTGCCAGAGCTCAGCAGCTCTGTCCTGGCCAGCCCTGCTCTTGTATTTCCTATTTTCTGGGTGAGGTGTCAGGCACTAACAGGGACAAGGAGTCACAGGCTGGCACAGCTGTAGGAGCAAGAGTTTCATCAGGCTTTTTCTCTGGAAAAACTCAGCTTTTCCCCATGGCTCCGTGTGCATAAATCAGGCTGCATTTGCTTCACAGTGAGCTGAGCCTGGATTTAAGGAGGGAGTTTGTGGATTCTGGAGAATCAGAGACCACTTCATGTTTCTAATGAAGCATGAAAGTAAGTAGGTATCAGTGTAGAGCTATCTGTTTTATTTTGGGCCCTGTTGATGACATGCTGTCTTTTCACTTTCCAGTACTCATTCTGTGCAGATGGCACAGAATCCCTCACAAAGAGTTGCCAAGATGCTCTGGGACTGTGGCCTCTGTGTGCCAGGGGGAAATGGGCTAAGTGAGTCCCATTTATATGGCAGGAAGGCTTTCCTCATGTTTCAGAGGGGAGGATCTCTTAGCTGCAGCTTGTACTGCTCCATGTTGTCCTTCCCTGCCTGTGCAGGTCCAGGCAGACAAGGCAGCCTTGCTCTAGCCCAGTTTGTTAGAGCTGACATGGTAACACTTCCTCACAGAGGGAAACCTGGGGGCTGGGTACTGCCTATGCACCCACGAGCAATAACCCAAGGCAGGTTCTGTAGCCATGATATTTTCTGAAAAATCCTTTCCTTAGGATTTTTTCTCCTGAGAAGCTGAGAAGCCTCAGGAACAAAATGTAGACATTGATTATCTGCTGCTGTGGAATGCAACAGGTGCATCTGTGATTGGTCTCATGTGGTTGTTTGTAATTAATGGCCAATCACAGTCAGCTGTGCAGACTGTCTCAGTCACAAGCCTTTGTTATCATTCTTTTTCTATTCTTAGCTACTCTTCTGATGAAATCCTTCCTTCTATTCTTTTAGTATAGTTTTAATATAATATATATAATAAAATAATCAAGCCTTCTGAAACATGGAGTCAACGTTCTCATCTCTTCCCTCATCCTAAGACCCCTGTGAACACCATCACAAGGTTCTTTTGGAAGATAACTTTTACATTTCAGCTGTCTCCCGGGCAGTAAGTTGGAGCTTGCTCTCAGGGCAGAATGCTCCCCTGGAACTCTGCCTGGGCAGAGGTGGCAGTGCCACTCCTGGCAACGCCTGGCCAAAGGCTGACCCCTTTTCTGTTCTCCAGCAGCCAGCGATGGCAGGATATCACTGTGCTGGAGAGCTTGTGTACAAAGCAGCTCCCTGCAGGGCCCTGCTGAGCACAAAGGGTTAAACCTTCACTGAAGGTGGGAGAAATGCCAGAAAACATTTGCCTTACTACAAAACCCAGAGGGGAATGTTTCTTTCTAATCAGCTTCTCAAAGAGATGCAAAGCAAAAGCTCTTGGCCTGTGCTTTTGTCATCACACATGGCCTCCCTCCTGCCCTAGCTCGTCCCCTCAGCATAGGGCAGAGCCTCTGTTAGAGCTGGGCTCAGAGCAGGGCCCTGTGTGTCACTGACTCACACGTGTCAGATCCACTCTCTCCCATCCCTTTCCATACCCTCGGCCTCCAATTTGCCGGTGAATTGTTAGACCCCAGCACAGTCACCTCTGGCTTCCATCAAACTGCCTGAGGGCTCTCCGTGGACGGACAGATGAGGGTAATGTGCTAAATTCCCCCTTTGCTAGGGATGAATTTCCTGGGGATTGCTCCTATTAGCCACACTTTCCAGCAATAGTAACAAATTCACTTTTAAAACATTTCCAGTGCAACTAGAATGGCTGGGAGAAAGCTGATTGTTAACTAGTCATGGGTAATTAATGGCTCCACCTTCCCCATCAATCAGCTGGGAGAAGCCAAAAGGATTTGAGCACTTGCAGCAAATGTGCTGTTCCCCAGACATGCTGATACACAGTGTGCAAATGAAGTGGCAGCAGGAGACCATCTCCTAGCCTTTGTGGAAGCAGCAGTAAGTCATGATACACATCCCACGCTCCTGTCAGGTGAAGTCTGAAATTCCCAGAGCTGCTGCTGCTGTTGTGCAGTTTCTGACTGTGTGGGATGTTGATTCATCTCGCTGCTAGCTTGAATCTGACCCAATTTTTGTTCTATTTTTCCTTTTCAGATTCTGATTATGGTTGTCTTTTTCCGCTTTCTACAATTAAAATACTAGCATTAGGAAAGCAGGACATGGAGGGGGAGCAGATGCAATGCTGGCTTTCCTTCTGTAGCACAGCAAAAAAACATTTCTGCATCCTATTTTGTTTGTGTCTGGTAGTGGCTGTGCAAGCCCAAGCAGAGATCTGACCTTGATACCATTTCAGCTGACCTTTTCCCTTCTGATTTATTTCTCCCCATATTTAATAAATAACTTCCATTCGAGCCACAAGTTGGCATTTCTCCACCACATGGTATTCCTCTCCTCAATATGCTGAGACTCCACAGCTCTGGATGTCTCCAAATCAGGGAGAAAGGCCTGAGGCTTCTGTGTTAGCCAGTGGTTTAAAAGAGATGCCAGCAAGGCTGGATGTGGCTCTGCAGAGGTGCCAGGAGCCACCATCTCCTGCTCTAAATCCTCCTCAGGATTCTCCAACCAAATTCTCCAACCCTTTTCTTTAAAACATTCTTCCTTGCCACACTAAGCAATGGCTTTTCTTTCCCTGGCTAGCACTGGGATGCCCAAAATTCAATATACCCCTGGAAGATAATCAGTCTCTGCTCTGATTAAGATCCTTTGTCCTCTCTGCACGTCCTTGCATTGCCTGCTCCAAAAGGCAGTAAAAACAGAACTGAAGGCTTCACGTTTGGGTGTAGAACTTACTAAACTCACAAAATAAATTCAAAATTTGTTTTGTACGTCAGACTGAAGATGAGATGTCCCAGTAACATCACTGACAAAATAGAAAAAACGTTTATTTTATTTGGAATAAATCTAGACAGTGAAACTGATGCAGCCTTGTAGCAAGTTCTTTGTAATGAGCAGAGCTCCTAAATTTGCTGTGCAGGACCCAGCCCTGGCCTATTCAGAATGATATTCTGCTTTTGACCTCCACTTTTTGACTGTGTTGGTCCTGTAAATGTTAGTACAGCCATTTGTGTGTGGGAATGCACAGAACCCCCTTCCTCAGGAGGTGCAGTGCCTGGAGCTTGAGCCTTGATTGCTGTCTCTTAGCACTTGTAAGCACTTATAAGCACAAACGCTAATGGTCACACTTGCAGAATAAACTAATTAAGGGAAAATGCTCAAGCTCTTCATTTCTGCTCAGCCTTCCCTGGGTAAGAGCAGTGCCTTGAGCAAGGCATAACCTCAGTGCCTGACCCTCCTGGAAAGGGAATGCAGAAATTGGGCAGATGAGTGTAGTTATACCATCGAATGTGTTCGTTGTTATTCACATTCATCAGTGGCTGAAGGGATGTGTTGCTGCAGCATTCCAGTGGGGAGAGCAAACTTTGCACAGACTGTTAATCACCCCCTTGGGAAGGAAGGAGCTGGATGCAGTCCTGATTCTGATACCAGAAATCAAGAGTAGAATGATTCTGTGTGCTGAGGATGAGAATCATCACAAACCCATGGAACAGCCAAAGAGAAATTATCCCTGCTTGCTGTTTAAGGGATTTGTTTTTATTTTGTAGCCAAGTCGTGAACTGATGTTTTCAGTCTTGTCTCTATTTGTTTAAAAGTGCGTTAGCAGTAAATCAAGGTGCATTTCCCCTGTAGGGTTTCCTGTATGTCAAAGCCATGTTAATTCTCTTTGATTTTCTTCCCTTAGCCCCAGCCATTGCTGCAGATCCTTCCTCTCTTTGTCCCTTCGGACATCAAAGGCTCGCAAGGGGACAACCCTGGCGGGAAGCTCCTCCCTGCTCATTAGGCTCCATAAAACAGGAACTCACCTTGGCTAGCTGTGCTTGGAGTCCCATCCTCACCCGCTCACTCTTGACACTGGATCTCGGAAGGAAGGGCTTGTGCTTGCCTCAGGACATCGGACCTGCTTTGGAACTGGACTATTTTGGCTCCCCTTGGAAGAACTCTGGTGGCTCTCTTGGCCCGGCAAGCTCCTCGACGTCACAGTACATGGAAAAATGCAAGCTTTACCAGGTAAGTGAAGGGCTCCTTCCCTTTCTCACTGCACGGAAAGATCCTAGACTCATGGCAGAAAGTGCTCCTGAAGGGCCTACCAGCATCTTAGAAGACTGCATGGGGCTGGAGAGGATTTAAAAAATGGATTTTTTTCCATAAGCCTAGATGAAAAATTGTGCATTTGAGTGGTTTTTTGAGAGCTTCAAAAGATCTTTTGTAAAGGTTTGGTCACAATTATGCCCAAAATTCCCTTACCCACATCACATCATGCAGTGTGACCCTTCAGTTGAAGGCAGTTGTTTGTGTATTGTCTTCAAAGCACTGGGTTCTTCAGGTTGAAGGCCACAGAAAGTTTGGAAATACTTGTTATATTTTTAATAACACTTCTGATACAAACTCTCTGGTTTGGCGTTTTTTCCCAATTTCCTGTGTCCTTTGAAAGCATGAACCCCAACCAGGCATAGCTGACTCCTTCCAGATCCATGCCCAACACAGGATTTTTGTGATTTCCTTGGGGTTTCATTGTGTTTTCCTTCAATCCATCTCATAGCATGCTGCTAATCCCTCCTGTGAGGAGCATGATTGGATTGGGCACAAGGACAGAGATGCCTTGGGACACTAAAAGCCAGCCCAGAGGTGCTGTATTTGTCAGTGCAACTGAACCCTGAATTTACTCTGGGGTTTTACTCTACATCAGAACAAAACCCTGGCCCAGTTTATCAGAGGCACATCAGAGGTGACTGTGCACTCTCAGCTTCCTTGTTCTTCCTCTGCAAGATGTTGTCTCATTCATGAGCAAAATGCATGTGCAGTGATTGAGATGATTTCCACCTTTGCTGCTGTTTTGGGTTTTTTCAGTCCCTGCTGTATTGATCCGATTCATACTGATTTCTGCCACTTGAATTTTAAGTTGAAAAACAAAAGAGCAGCAATGAAAAAAAAAGAGTAGACTGTATTATGGATTTTTCATGTTAAAGATTCCAAATATTGCAGTGTTCACCTCATTTTCTTACTGGGTTGCTTCTGTGTATGACCCCCTACAGCAGAAATGTTCCAGGTGAGGACTGGATGCATCTGAGAGATGAAGCTGTTACATTTGTAAAACAACATATTTTTGTTATTGCCAAAAAACTCTCTGGGTCTGAGAAATGAGGCTCCCTCCAGAGGGTTGGGGTGTTTCTACTGGCATTGAGAAGATCAGAGAACATGGGAGGGGTTTTTGTGCTTGTTTGCAAGATGAATTTATTAGAAAGCTTTGTATATTGATGTGTGTTCCTCCCTGGTGGAGGCTGGATAGCTGTGAGTGTTGGGCTTCACTTGGAAGATAACAGCAACAAATGTAATAATAACTGATTTTAGTGTAGCTTTTCCCTTATTGGAGTTTTCCCAGTATTGCAAATCCTATCCTACACATTTTTTGGGAAGGCTGCAACAAATTTTCTGACATTTTAACATTGTCTGAGTGAGGGAAAATTAATTGAGGAACTGCTTTAGGTGAGGGAATTGCACTCCAGCATCTTCTATCCAGAGATCTTCCTCTTTAAACTACTAAATTGTCTCACATTTCTCCTTTCCTTTCTATCCCCAAGATGACAAAAAGATGTGTAATGGCTCATTTTAGATACAGAAACTGTAGCACAAGCTACTCCTATTGATATGAGGACCTTGAAATCAAGCACAGAATAGATTGAAGATCTCTTAATTTTCAGTGCCTGTACCATAGCAGCTGCCTCCCTTTCAACCTCATCTGGACATAAAGAACATGTTTTTGAGCAGACCATGTGTGGTGTTAGCAACACAAAGATAATAGGAATATTTTTTAAAAAGTAAAACTAGAACTGCAGGAAAAGGTTTAAATCTCTTTTAGATAATAATGGTTTTAAAGCCAAGTTGCACAGAAGAGGAAACCATAGAAGAACAGCTCACACCAGTTCCACTCAGTGCTTGGACGCTGTGCCCAAACCTCTCCATGCCACAGTTCCAGCACTCAGGCATCTCTGTGGGAGGGTGAGTGCCTGAGCCTTGCCATCAGTTACACAGGCACAAACTGGGAGGGAAACAAAAATCCAACAGAATCCTACAAACAGATCCATCACTGCAGGGCCCTGCTGAAGCAGCTGAGTGGGTCCCTTCCCCAGCTCACACCATCTCCAGTCCTCATGCACACTGACCATGTCCTGCTTTCCAGCCCCAGCCTGTGCACACAAACCTGCACAGTGAAAGGCATTAACTGCATTTTTTTCAAACCTCAGCTGCAGCATTATTGTCCCTGTCTCCTGCAGCATTGTGCTCCTACAGGTGCATTGTGGACTCATTGTGGTAAAAACCAGATTATAATATCTGCCTTTGATTTTTAATTCAGTGTTGAACTCCTTTCACTTCAGTTCCTCTCCACTTCATTGGAAATCTCCCCTCACTAAAGACTCCTGAGATCTGCCTTCTTGTAGTCTCTTTTAATGGCTTTGGAATTTGCTTAAAGAAATGTTAATTCGCAAATTCATTTGGGGAAGGAGTGAGCATCTGTCTAGCTAATCAAAACCTGTTTGCATTTATTTGTGACTGGATGGCTCCTGTGGGAAATCAGCCCAATTTTATTGTAACTCCTTTTGATACATGTGCTGCACTGAGCTACCAAATGCATGGTCTCATGGCAGCTTTCATGTCTTTGCAAGAGGATATGGGGGAAGCTTTCGTAAGAAGATGTTAACAGGCTAATCTTGGTGAGCAAACTAGGTGTCACTTCTTGGCCAGTTCATTAATGTTGGATCAAAGCAGAAAAAAGGGTAGAGGATTTTTTTTTAAAGTGCCTAAAGACCTCTACAAACAGACAAAATTGCATTTTAATGTTTTCTACTTCTTAATCCTGAGGGAAGAACCACTTAGAGTTGTATTGGGTTGTTTTGGGGGAAAGATGTCCCTTTGTGACAAAAGCTAATTTCTCTGAAAATAGTTGTCTGCTTTTTGTGAATACTCTTTTGAAGGCATTACTCAGGAAAGCTGTAACATGGTAAAAATTCCCTTTTTTCTGCTGTGCTCTGAATAAGATCTGATCAGGCTGAGAGGCAGAAAAATCTGCCTTTTAAACAAATAGCTGTGCCTGGCTGCTGATGCAGCAGCCAGAGGGGACAGCCCTGCTGAGCAGGCTGCTCACCCCTCCTCAGGGCAGGTTCCTAAACCCTGCTGGCTCTGAGCTCAGCCCACCAGAGCTGCACCGGGTCACATCCTCACCTAAAATGGAACTGGGCTTTCAGCAGGGCAGCAGCAATCTTGCCGGCCTTACAATATTGCTGAGAGCACTTGCTCAGGGTTTTAAGGAGGTTTTTAATCCAAGCAGCTGTGCAGAGGTGATCGGTACCATTGGCAGCAGTTCCTCCAGAATGGTTTCCCTTTCCTGTTCCCCAGGCCCACAGTGGGTTCTGTGCCTCAAGAGGCAGAGCAGGCAGATTGCAGCACTGCCGTGGGGCGTTACTGAGGAGAAACTGAGGAGAACCTTCCACCCCTCTCACAGGCTCCTCAGGGATCCCCAGTTCCAATTCCTGATCAGAGCAGCCATTCCCTTCTCAGAATATGGTCTGTCACCTCCTTTTCTTGCCTTCACTACATTTAGGGCTCCTGTCTGTCTCATCTTTGTCTTCTGGGGCATTTTTCACCTCTGCTACCACCTACTTGTCATTTTTCCCTATTAAAATCTTTCCAGTCCTTTCAGCTTTCACTGTATTCTCTTGATGAAGTGTTTTGTGTAACCCTGATCATACCAGCACAGTGATTGTGGCTACCTGCCAGTGTGGGTTTTGTAACAGTGGAATTTAGGGTGGGTTGGTACAACACACAGATCTTACAAAAGGACCCACCAGCTGAACCCAAACCTGTTGGGAAAGGCTCCCTACCTCTGAGCCTACTGAGTAACAGAAATCCTTTGAAGAAAAGGAGCAGTTTTGAGGAGGTTTGTAGTGGCACAGACTGCCCAGAGCAGGGTCAGTTCCCCTCCTGTCTGTCTGCAGCCAGTGTCTCTTTTCTCCCTGCAGACGTGAAAGCGCCGTGTGAGGCCCTTCCTTCCCCCAGCCTGGAGCCCTTCCCACAGAGCTCCATCGTGGTCACCCTCGAGGACATGGGGCTCTGGATGAAGTTTCACCAGATAGGAACTGAGATGATCATCACCAAATCTGGCAGGTAAGGGCACAGGCCAGCTGACCACACACACCACAACCACACCCCTCTGAGCTGTTGGCAAAGTCTCCAGGTGATCATTTTCCGAACGGTGGCCCTTAAACTGCTTTTGTAACCAGTTATGCAGATCCTCCTGATCCTGGCAGAAGAATTGCACTTTCAGGGTGTGATAGGAGTCCAAACTGTGAAGTGCAAAGGGTCACTTGTGGGGCTGATGTGCTGAGAAAACTCCTGTACCCTTATCTCACCACTTAACACTGGCGCTTCTCCTATCACTTTGAGGTTGCTCTGGAAGTGCCCTGGGCTCCCTTTGCCTGGGTCACAGGCAGCAGCAGTTGAGCAGTAAATGTTTGGGTTTGAGTCTGTGTTTGCAGACAAAAATATGGCCCAGACTCTTAAAGATCTGTGTGTGCAGACTCCACTGAAGTATAAATGAGTCATGTATCGTGGAGCTTGCAGTGAAAGAAGATGGAATTGTGAAGCTGTAAAGTATTGTGTCAAAGCTGCTGTGAGCTGGAATAATCCCTTTGGGTAGGGAGGTAGCTGTCAAAGCTTTTTTGCAGAGTCAGAAGTTAAAAGTATGGCAGGGAGTAGGGGAACAGAAAGCTGGGTGTGCTCTTAGATGAGAGCACGTCTCCTGCCCACACTCAGGTTTAATCCATCCTCCAGGGCTGCAGCAGGCCAGGAACTACATACAGCCTCCAAATAGCTCCTTTCAAGTTTCCCACTGCTGTGTTAGAGGAATTGGAAGAACAAAAGCTGAAACAGTGTCAGGCCCTCAGTGCCTGCTGCCCTGTTAATGTCTGTCCCATCCAACCCCACAGGACTAAACAGTCCATCAGTGAGATGGACAAATGGTCAGTGGCTGGCTGGAGGAATACTGCTCACAGGGCTTTGCACAGTAGTGAGTAAATGTGCCATGCTGCTTGATCATTAACAGCCACTCTTCAGAGAAACCATTATTCTCTATTTTTCGTTTCTCCCTCAGACGAATGTTTCCTCAATGCAAAATCAAAGTCTCTGGCTTAATCCCGTATGCCAAGTACCTCATGCTGGTAGATTTTGTGCCAATGGATAACTTCAGGTACAAAGTAAGTACTTTAAATAACAGAATTTATGCTGTCCTTTCATCTTTGTTTGAAATAGATTGATCTTTATGCTTCACTTGTCACACTGATAAATAAATTCTCTTTGGACAAAGTTCAGAAGTAATTGATGGATTTTATGTCTCTCTGGAGTTGTTTGTCAGGTTTGCTTGGGGAGCAGCTGGAAAGGTAACTAATTTTCATTGTAAGCACCACAGTTTTAATCATGATTAATGTCAGACTTTTCTGGCAGCCATAGGGAGAAAGGGAAAAAAAATGAAGCCTAAACTTGGAGCTGATTTGGTAACATGATCATGGTTCATAAGAGAGAATCTGCTACTTGTGCTTCAGAGGAGTTCACTGAATTGACAGTGAGGCAAACTTGCTGGGCTTTTTCTGTACTGAAAGCATTTTTTCTAAGCTCCAGATTTCTGTCTTTCCCTTCCCAGTGGAATAAAGATCAGTGGGAAGTTGCTGGAAAAGCAGAGCCCCAGCTGCCTTGTCGCACCTATGTCCACCCAGATTCCCCAGCTCCTGGCAGCCACTGGATGAAGGAACCTGTCTCCTTCCAAAAACTGAAGCTCACCAACAACACTCTGGATCAACATGGGCATGTAGGTTGTGCTGTGCTCTCTTGGAATTCATTGCAGACGAACTTTGTGGGAAATTAAGCAGGATTTGTGAGAAATTAGATGATGTAGAAATTAAAACATATCCAGGGGCCCTTTTTTCCTCCCTCAGCCCAGCCCTTGTGCCCCCTTGGCTCCCTGCCAGGGAAGGCATGGGTCTGTGCTGTCAGACACCAATCCCAAGGAGTCCCTGCTTGGAAATGGGTGTCCTGGGAGTCTGGGCAGGGGATGTGCAGTGTGCTGGCCGTGGTGGCACATGGAAACCTTGTCCCTTGTGTGTCCCAGATCATCCTGCACTCCATGCACCGTTACAAGCCGCGCTTCCACATCGTGCAGGCCGACGACCTCTTCAGTGTCCGCTGGAGCATCTTCCAGGTGTTCAGCTTCCCTGAGACTGTCTTCACCTCTGTCACTGCCTACCAGAACGAGCAGGTACGGTGTGCAGGCTCTGCTTTTGGACATGCTGTCTGTAAAATTCCTCTAGAGGAGGTGGCTCCTTCCTGTCTGCTCATCCTGGGCACCTGTGGTGAACAGTGGGATGAAATAGGCACTTTGTGGTTCCTGTGGAAAACATCTCTGTGATGAGTCATGCACTGTGATGGTCCTGAGTGCACTGTCAGTGGCACAGAACTCCAAATGCAGTAAAAAGTATGGCTGCAGGTCCAGATACAGATCCTCACCCTGCAAATTTCTGTAGCCAGATGAATCCCACCCAAATCCCTGCTGACCCTGACAGGGGCACTTCTCTCTGTGGGTCAGTTCCTGATCCATGATGGGAGCTGCTGGGAGAGCTGAGATACTGTGGCAAGGCCATGTCCAAAACCCTCACAGAGTTTATCTCTTGTGATAAATATCTTATGATAGAGGTGAAGGTCTTGGAGCAGTCACTGTGATGCTGAGTCTTGTTCTTTTCATTTAAAGATTACAAAGCTCAAGATTGACAACAATCCATTTGCTAAAGGTTTCCGTGAACATGGGAAGAACACTCGAAGGTAAACTGTCTTTTCATTTCACTTTGTTTCTAGCTGGAGCTCACTTGTGAATTTTACCCAAGATCTCTGAACAAAACTCTACCAGCCAGCTCTGCTGAGCTGCTGCATTGTGCACACTGCATTTCCCTGTATCTGGGAGTGATGTCCCTCTGTGCAGCCTCTTCTCAAGAGACTTGGGGAGTGGGAGGTGACAATTCCTACAGCAATGTGGGAGGTGTGACAAATTTGAGACCTGCACTCTCTTGCACATTGGAGCTAGACTGGAGTCTGACATGTGAATAGCAGTGATAACAGGAGTCCACAGCAGACCATTTGGTCTCTTGGAGATCAGCTTGATTCTGACATTTGGAGGCTCCCTTGTCTCCTTTTCCTGTGGGTGGAAAAGTGTTTCTTCCAGGGGGAGATTTTGTCTGCAAGAGGGAAAATGGATCCAATGCTAGTGAGATCTTCTGCTTGGTCTGAGGGCAGCCAGTGGATGAGTTTAAAAAAACAGCTTAAATTGCAACCCCAGACTGGCAATAGAGAAGGAAAAAAATGGAGGTTTTTTCCCAAGCAGAAAATGTTACAAAAATATCTGAGATTTTGTTTTGTGTTATTTTATGCCTGAAAAAAAATCTCCTCAAAAAAAAATTCCTGATGAAAAAAGGCCAAAACTGACTCTTTTTTACTTAAACTTTAAAAATGTTATGGGTTTTCTTTCTTTTCCTATAGCATCCCTGCCTACATATTTAGACAAAAAGCTTACATCCAAGCTACCCCCATGTCTGTTTCTTTCCAGGGAAGGACGAGCCAAATGCCAGAAGCCCAGTCCAGCCAAGAGCCAGAAGAGGAAGCTGCCTGAGGAAAAGGAGCCTGCTGCTGAGGAACGTGGTAATATTGATCACAACAAACCCAGAGAATGATATTCAGCAAGTTTTTTAAGCTAAATCATTCCTTGCTCCAGCTCGTGGTGCTGCTTGCAGTAGCGCAGCCAAGGAGAGGGCAGGCAGGAGTGACCACCACAGTATGTGGGCAGAAATGAGCTGGGAGGGGCTATTCCCTCAAGGCAGAAGGACTGCAGGAGGTGGTTGTGTGTTTCCTTTCACCACCCTGCCTGCCAACAGACCATTGTGAGCTTTGCCTCCCTCTTCCCCTTTCTCATTCTTTCCCATTCTTTCTTTTCCCTGCTTTGAGTCAGATTTTGAGAAGGATGAGAATGTGGATGTGAAGGAAGAGAGTAACCCGGTGGTGGTGAGCAGTGGCTATCCCTTCTGGGGCTCGGAGCAGAGCAGCAGCCAGGCCTTCCCTGCAGCCTCACCAGTGCCTGCTGAGCAGAGGGAGCCTCTGGCCAGGGAGCAGCAGGTGCCAACACCATCCTACCACACATACCGGTGAGTGCTGCCTCCTGCTCCAAAGCCACACTTCAACTGATGGGAGTCCTCTTCTTCTGCTGGGCATTCCCTCAGAAAAACAGCCAGCTGGGAATAGGGGGAGGATGCCTTTCTGTTGGAGAGCACATGTGGCTGAGAGATGGTTGACCAGCATGGACATAGGTCCAAGGATAGCCTTTCTCTTCTAGTTCAAACCCACTGGTTCTGGGCATGGTCATGTTTTTGTAATGTTCTTATTTCCCTGTCCCCAGATGCTCTCCCAGCCAGCTCTGGGTACTACAGAGCTTGCCTGTCCTTTGGAGGAAGTGCTGGAGGAGTTGCAAGACTCCATTTTCCTTCCTCATTGCAAAATTGGGTATGAGTGAATCCAGACTAGAACTTTGCCTGAACTAAGTTACTCTGGACTCACCTTCTCTGGCATTTCATTTTTCTATGTGTGTGACAGTGAGGCCTGGGCTAAATTCCACAGTAACAGTAAGATGAAGCAGTAGGCAAGGGGAAGAGCTTGCCCTGCTTTTCCCCAGAGGATATTTGTGGGTTTTCTGTGGTTTTCCACTCTGGTAGGTCTGACTTGCTCTTCTCTATGCCCTTGCCCCTTCAGGTTCCATGAAGCTGGGGACAGCCAGCAGCTTCCCAGCCGTGACACCGCCACCCTGAACGATTTCCGCGCACGGTGCCACGCCTTGGATCTGGCCATGGTGCCCGAGCACGACTCCAAACAGCTTCCAGAGGGCTTCACCAACCTGCCCCCTCTGCCCCCACCTCTGCCTCCTCCCCAGGACTACACAGGAGTGGTGAACATGGCTCTGGACTCTGTGGGGAAAGCCGGGCCCCGCGCGCCCATGTACGGTCCCTATGGCACCGAGCAGGGCCTGGGGCAGTGGGTGGTGCCTTCCCACGGCCAGTACAGGGCAATGAGCTACTCGGCCTTCTCCACGGAGTACAACACACAGGGAACTCCAGGACATGCCCACGGCACCATGGCAGAGTGGAGCCAGTACCCTCTGTTCCCCTACGCCTGCTGGTGAATGGGGAGGACCCTTCCCAGTGAAAAGACTGAAAGAAAATTGTAAATGAGATTGAATTTACTGTTGGACTTGTGAAGCTTTGCCTACACTAGGCCGAGGTATTGCTGCAAGCAGTAGAGTGGGACACCTTCACTTCCCTGTGTCCTTGCACAACAACCCTCACCGTATTTCACAAACAGTGGTTGAACTGGTGGCTGCCCCAGCCATGTCACTGTGGATCAGGCTCAATATGTTGTGCAGTGGTTTTTTCCCAGCAGGAGCAGGAAAACACAGGTCTGCAAGAACAGAATTTAAATAGCTGCTGAACTCATAGTCAGTGTTGGCACCTTGTATTTGGCAGCTTCCAACATCCCTTCCTCCTGGGACCTGGTGCAAGGAGATGGGGCAGAGGACTTCCAGTAAGCCATCCACGTGGCCAGAAAGCTGTAGAAAATATTGCAAAGGCAAGCAAAGCAAGCAATCCTGGTGAACTCTGAGCAGCTTCCTCAGTCAGTGTAGTCAAAGTAAAGCTAGAGTCTTGCCTTTCTTCCAGCAGCAGGTGAGAGTAAAATGCACAGCAAGGTGTGTCTGGAGCCCAGCAGGGGCAGAGTTTGCAGAGTCTGCAGGCAGGGGAGAGTTTGTTCCATGTAGGAGACGTAGCAGCAAGGCTGTGTGTGGTGTCTTCCTGTGCCCATGCCCATCCCTCCTCTGCCAGCCCTAGATCTGAGGTCAGTGAAATGTTCTTCATTCTGTGGATGTGGAGGGACGTGGTTCATGGAATGTGGGGGGCTCCTCTGGGGCTTTCCAAGGTTGTCAGAAGCAGGGCCATGAACAGCAGTGCTCTCTGTCACTCCAGACTCTTCCTTTGGAGGGAAAGGAGATTTTCTACTGTGAACTTACTCCTTCTCCTGCTCCCTGCCACCCTTGGAGAATATAATTTATAGCTGTGCTTCCTGCCCTGCTCTGTGAGTGTGTGAAGTTATCTCACCTGTCTGGGAGTCTGCAGGGATCTGTCCATGTTTAGTTATCAGAGTGGTTCCACCTCCCTCCTCTGTGGTCCCATCCTGGGCAGGAGCAGCCTGTGCACTGCCAGGCAAGCAGGCATTCTTTTAGTCTTCCTTTTAGAAGGGGGAGGCCTCCCTGTTTGCCCACGTGCAGATGGCACTGGGGACTTGGTGACACAGACTCATTGCTTCTCAGGGAGGATAGACATGCTCCTAGGTGTTATTTAGGGAATGTTTTCATGTCACACTAATAGCTGCTGTGTGGCACTGAGGTGTGTCATTTAGCCTGTGTGCCAGATGGTTTTCTGTGTGAGAGTGAGTGTGTGTAGCAAGATGTTGTCTCTGAGCAGACCTGTGCAGTTTGTGCCTCAGGACCCCTGTGCAGGGACACTGGGAAAGGCTGTGCACCCGGTTTTTGGGGCACCAGCCCCTCAGTTTGCATCTGCATAGCATAGGGATGTTGAGCCATGTTGTTATTGTTAAAATTGCTGTGAAAAGCAGCCCTGTAAATTTGTGGGCTCAGCTACAATGACTGTTTTCTTATTTAAATTGTATATTGCAAACTGCTTTTGTACCACAATTATGATATGTACAGAGCAGCTGAGTACTTCCCCTGGGCTTCCCAGGGTTTGAGGATGTGCAGCATTGAAATAAAGGTCAGACTTTGCCACAGTACATGTACATAATGCCCTGTGAGCCTCCCCTCTGATGGCACCCTGGCCAGTAGTGATTTGTACCTGCTGTGCATGACACACATGTGGATGTGAGCAACTCACTTAAAAAGAAATCTGGCTGGGGAAACAAAATGTGGAGCAGGCCTTTGTTAATGCCAAAATATCATGATTTCCTGCTGTCCAAATGCCAGCTGTGTGAAGGCAGGTCAGCTGTAAAAGGCTGTCTCTGGCCATTAGTAGTTAATTTTGCTACCACTGTCCTTCACATCTTGGAAATGAGAGGAGCAGAATGGCCGGGGAGGTGGGTGAGTGCCTTGGGCACCGTGTGCAGGGACCCGAGGGGGTATTTTGTGCATGGGATCGCTGCCAGCAGCATGCCCACAAGAGAGACAGAGGGAGAATGCATCCCCCACAGGCTACATGGCCGGATCTGTTGCTTTATCTTTGTAGCTGGGATGTGTTTCCCTGTCACGGAGCGCTAATGAGGATGAAAAGCTGCAGCGAGCATGAGTAACTGAGGCCAGCTGGGCAGCACTGGGGAATTCCTGTGAAAATCCGAGTGCAATGCCGTTTCTTTCAAACCTTTGCAATAGCAGCGCAGGTGCTGCTGCCCCCTGGGCATGTCGGTAGAGCTGGTTTGGCAGACGGGGTAAAAGACTCGGCTTTGTGCCTAGGACGAGCCATCAATTACTCATCGGCCTTCTGTTGCTACAGGACTGCTCGCCCTTCTCCGGTGAATCATCCGGCGTGCAGAAGTACCTATCCTTTCTCTCTGATTAGAGACTGTGCTCGGCTCGTTCGGGAAGCCTTGGGAGATTTTGCCTGTAGGTGTGCTCTGGACTCTGCTCCCGCCCCCTCGCTCTGCAGCTCCCACTGCCTTGTTTTCCTAAGCTGTGGCATTTCAAGCCTGTATGAGCTCGATTGAAATGCTGGTTTTGCACGCATGTGAGATAATGTAATGCCTCTGACAGCTTCAATAAAAGGAAATGAGACATGTGGAAGTCAGGCCATTAAGACTAATAAAATAAACTCAAAAGTGTAGGTTTTGTGCATCTTTCTCAAGCGCAACGTGCCGTGCTTTAGTCATGTTACCTGGGGCCAGTTTGTACATGCATGACACGCTGTTGATTTCAGCATTCATTGTTCTCCACAGTGTGTTCAGTGAGCCTCAGGTTATCTGCTCACACTGCTAGATGTGAGTCAGGCTCTTGCACCACTTCTTTGCAGCAAATTGTTTATTTTCTCTGTGTTTTCTGCTCCACTCCTGCAGAGAAGTTACATAAGGAGGAGGGCAAATGGACTATAAATGGGATCTAGGTAACTTTCCTATGGGAAAATCAAAATCTTGATTTATTTTGGTTTCTCCTACTGGTTTTTGCAGCCTTAAGCCTTGTCTTCCACTGCTTCAATGCAGATGGGAATGGCAGAAAAATGCTTTCTTGCCGATGCTGCGGTTCTTGCCCAGGCAGCTGCAGGCTCGGCAGTTTCCCTCCGGCACAGCGAGCTCCGGGCTCTGCCCACAGCCCTGTGGGGACACGGCGAGCTGTGCCCTCTGCACTTGGACTGCGCTGGCTCTGCAGGAACAACTTCCAGCTGGTTTCACTGAGAGCTTTTCTAATGTCCAGCTGCCGCAGGGACAAGGGGTTACTGCGAACCAAGCTCCGGGACGGTGCCACGCGCCGAGCTCTGCCCTGGAGCGGTGCCGAGCCCTCACGCGTGTGGGGCAGGGCAGAGTTAGGGTTAGAATTAGGCTCTGCAGGAACAACTTCCAGCTGGTTTCACTGGGAGCTTTTCTAATTTCCAGGTGCTGCAGGGACAAGGATGTGAGGGGTTACTGCGAACCAAGCTCCGGGACGGTGCCACTGGCCGAGCTCCGCCCCGGAGCGGGGCCGAGCCCTCACGCGTTGTGGGGCAGGGCAGGGCCTGCCTGTCCCGCGGGGCTCCGAGCGGGCCAAGGAGGCTCCCGGTTTGCCGAGAGACCTGAGGAGATCGGGGGAGCAGCATTTCCATGCTGGGCTGGGGCTCTTGGAACACCTGATACTGGGCAGGACTCCTGGTTTGCTTTGGGCTGACCCCACTGCCGGGATGGGCTGTGTGTCAGTCATGGCGCTCCTTGAGCCTCCCAGGAGACTGCGACAGCATTTCCTTGGGCAGCCCGAGTACCGGCTCACTTTGAGGTGATCCAAGCAAGCAGCGCAAACCCCCTCCCAGGAATAACAACATTCTTTCAAGTCAAATGGCTTTTTATTGCAGAGCTTAAAATCCGCTTAATTCCCAAGCCCTAGGGTGGGATCCATGTGGAGCCTCAGCAGGGGGGAGGCAGCGTTTGGCTGGAGCAACAAGCGGTGCTGGGCACCTGCTGTGGGCAGCTGGAGCAGCTCTGGGCCTCATCCCTGCTGCCAGAGCTGCCCACTGTGTACCTGCCTGCCCTTGGCCTCCAGGCAGCCACTGAGTGCCAAGAGCAAAGAGAGAGGGATAAAACCGTGCAGGGCCTGCTGGGGAATGGAGGCGCCTCTCTGGATCCTGGCGGGGATGGGCTGCTCTGTGCCCCTCAGCTGCTCTGGGCACAGCCGCTCAGAGCCACGGCCTTGCTGCAGTGCAGTGGCTGTGAGGGAGTTTTCCTGTATTTTCACAGGAATTCCTCTGTTCCCAGCCCTCTGCTGCTGGCCTGGCCCCCTGCTTCTCCAGGTAAGCTGCTTTTTACTGTCCTGCCTTGCAGAGCTATAGTGAGTGAGAGCTAAATGTGCTTTCTAGACATTACAACAGGAGGAACACAGGGAGAGGCTTACAGGACTCAGTGAAGGGAGTAGGAGAGGTGCTTCTCCCCCACAGCACACGACATGCACGTCCCAGAACAAACCCAAAAAACCTGGGCCTGAGCAGAAGTCATCAGACAAAATTTTAACTGAGGGTGAAGCAAACCTTTGATGCACGGTTGAGAAGAGGTGCTGCAGCTGTGCTGAGCAGTGTTGCTGTTCAGCTTAGTTAAGTGTTATTTCTTTTTTGTTTTTCCAAGTCGTGTGAGTTTGTTTTATGACCTGAAGCACTTTGCTGTGGGGTGCTGGATTGCCTCTGACACTTCTCTAATACTCAATTTATTTTCTTTGAACATGCAGGTGTACGACTACAGTGTTCCTGCCCAGACAGCACCCTGCTTGGTGAGTGTAATGGATAGATTTAATTTTAATCTCCTACAGTTCTTTGGGGACATGCTGAGATTTTTATTTCCTCCTCCTCTATTTTTACTGAAGAGGGTAAATTATGTGCCTCCATAAAGCAGAGTGGGCAGCCAGTGATACAGGATGGGCACTCCCATCAGTCATGCACCAGGCATAAAGCACTGCTCACTTTCAGTATCTCTGCCTCTCATTGTACAAGTATGACTGTACGTGTAAAAACAGCAGCTGTTCACAGGAGAGACTTCCTGTGTGCTGGCACTGTCACTCCAGCTCCCATCTGTGGGGTCGCAAAGCTGGGGCACCTGTGGTCTGTGTAACTGTGAGTCCTTGCTGGGAGATGGGGCATCAGGGGTGATGAGAGATGGGGCATTAGGGATGATGTGAAATGGGGCATTAGGTATGATGTGAAATGGGGCATTAGGGGCGATCTGAGCTGGGGCATTGAGGGTGATCTGCGGGGAGTGCTGGTGCGGGGTAGGCAGGCATGAGTCAGGCGTGATTCCTGTCACACCGCGGGGTCTGTCCCCGTGCTGAGCCGCCAGCCCTCTGCTCCCCAACAATCTGCTTTGGGCTCTGCTTCGCCATCTAGGAGGAGCTCAGTGGAGACAGAGCTCTCCAGAGCAGCTCAGGCTCTGCCCAGCAGCGTTCGGTGAGGGGGAAATGGGAATTGCTTCAGTAGGCTCAAGTCAGCCCTCCCGGGATAAAGGCAGTGAACTAGAGCAGTGTGATCAAACCCGCTGCTCACCCAAAGGATGTGCTGAGCATGGCACTGACATAGGCTGAGTGAGCCCCTGGGGACACGAGGGCATTTTGTAAATCCTGGATGAGAAAGCTCGACCAGGAGAGCGGCGTTCTGCCCCCCAGGCTGGGCTGGAGCTGCCGCATGTTCCCGTCCTGCCCGTATGGCTGTTAATGGCCTTGTCCTGCCTCCATCCTCAGGGAATAATTGCCTCACACTTGAGCAAATGTGCTCGGTGTTTGAAAGGAGTCTATCGATTTGTGCGTATTCCTGAGAGCCTCGCAGGGCCCCGTTCCCTTTGAAGTGTAAAAGCATCTGTCTGTCTCTGCTTCTCGAGATTCTCCCGCTCCATTTGCATCTCCTCTCGGGCTGCCCAGGAATCC
This sequence comes from Zonotrichia albicollis, assembly GCF_047830755.1. Classification (NCBI taxonomy): domain Eukaryota; kingdom Metazoa; phylum Chordata; class Aves; order Passeriformes; family Passerellidae; genus Zonotrichia; species Zonotrichia albicollis. Next base: position 11,729,473 of record NC_133836.1, on the reverse strand, counting down.
ATCCCTGGCCCCATGCCGCGCTCGGATTTTGGCTGCTGAGAGGGCTCCCTGCCACGGGGAGCTGGGACTTGGAGACAAAGGTGCAAAGCTTCAGTCTGGGGAGGGGGTTGAGCTCAGCTTGCAGCTGCGGGTGCTCAGGATGGAGCTGTTCCTGGAGGCCAGCTTCCAGCAGACAGGCTGCGAGTGTTCTTGTTGGGTGCTTATCTGTGGTGGGTGTGTTAATTAGGAAGGAGAGGAAACGGCCTCTGGCTTCTCCCAGCCTTAGCACTTCACTTCCCGTGCCAGACAGCGCTGGTTGGTAAGGAAGAGGGTCAGACTGGACTGCCTTGGTTAATCCATCATGTGGGAGCTGAATTGCACAGCAATAACCAGAAGCCTTGATGGTTCTCTGATGTGCATCCGAACAAATACCAGTGAAATGTTGCCAGTCCCTGGTCTGTGTGTGGGAATTCAGCCTGTGATTGTCCCCATCCCACCCCCCTGGACAATGGGACCGGCCCTGGATGAGCTGCTTGTCCCTCCCAGGGCATTTTCCTGTCGGCACAGCCTTACAGGGGTGGCTGCATTCCTGGAGCTAGGACTCAGAGCTCTGGCACGCCTTGCTCGTCCCTGGGGTGGTGGTGGGAGCACAGAGAACTCCAGGCTGGAATTGCAGGGGCTGCTGCAGCCACTGCCATTGCACCTCCCAGATGGTGCTCTGGGTTTCCTATTTCAAGGGGGCCCCAGCGGAGCAGCCGTGGCACCTCGCTGCTGGAGGCAGTAAATGGGCTCCCATCTGCTTTTAATGATCAGTAGCACTTTGGTGCTTGTTTATTCCCGTGTTTTATGCTTCAGCAATAAAATACTGCCTCAGTTTGTTCAATCCATCCTGCTGCTGGATGCAGATGAGTTCACAGGCTCTGACAAAGAGGTCCCAGCAGCACACAGGATGTTGTCTGTTTTGGTTTTTTTTTAGACAGCTGGGCAGAACCAGATGATGTAGTGGCTTTTGGAATACAAACATCAGTGGACAGAATAGAATGCAGGGCACACAGCTCATCATGTCTAGCAAAGAAATCATGTCCTTAGATTAAAGAAGACTTGGTTCTGGAGCTGGAACTGTCTGCCATTCTATCCTCCACAGGGCAGCACAGAGCTCTGGTGTGGAGACTGAATGAAGTTAGGACTAACTTTAAACCAGATATTCAAGGAAATTTTAGTCCCAAAGCGGTGCCTGTGGCAGTCACTGAGCTGCAGCATTGTGCTTCAGCCATCCCACCAGAGCCCTGCTGTGGCAGTGGATGTAGCAGAATCACTGGCAGGGCCACATCCTGCCATGGGCACACACCAGCTCTGTGACAGGTTCCTGGTGCCACCATGCTTGGGGAGCTACAGTGGGCTGGGAGCTGCACAGAATTCTCTGGGGTCAATGCAGTCATCTATTAAATTAATCTAAGAGGCAACTGTGTGTAAGGGGCTGTGGGGCTTTCTTCCTGACCCCAGCACTCTCATGTGCCAGCAGCTCTGGTGCTGAGGGCATTGGCCTCTGAAGGGACGGGCAGTACCCTGGCACATCTCTGAGGGGATGGGCAGTGACCCCTGGCACATCTCTGAGGGGACGGGCAGTGACCCCTGGCACATCTCTGAGGGGACACAGGCAGTGACCCCTGGCACATCTCTGAAGGGACGGGCAGTGACCCCTGGCACATCTCTGAGGGGATGGGCAGTAACCCCTGGCACATCTCTGAAGGGACGGGCAGTGACCCCTGGCACATCTCTGAGGGGACACAGGCAGTAACCCCTGGCACATCTCTGAAGGGACAGGCAGTGACCCCTGGCACATCTCTGAAGGGACGGGCAGTGACCCCTGGCACATCTCTGAAGGGACACAGGCAGTGACCCCTGGCACATCTCTGAAGGGACAGGCAGTGACCCCTGGCACATCTCTGACGGGATGGGCAGTGACCCCTGGCACATCTCTGGCACTCAGGATCTGGGGTCCTGAATCAGTTCTGCAAAAGCCACTTAAAGCTTTTCAGCATCTCTTGCAGGGGACACTAAGGCAAAGAGATTGAAGACAGTAAACCACAGGGGGAGAAATGGGCTCTTTGTCTCCCTTCTGACTTTTATGGTGACCTGGAAACCTTTCACTTTCCCATTTAACATTCATCTTCTACCCTAATGGTGGAGGAACATTCTTCTCCACTTTATTTCCCAACTGTGTGCTCCTTGGAGGATATTTAACTTACCTCTAAAGAGCATTGATTTTCTGCAGAGACCCTTTTCCCCAACTGTTTGTCAAGGCTTGGAGCTTTAGGTGGCAACTAAAGGGAAAAGGATTTTAACAAACTAATTAACCTCCCTCCAAGTCATTCAGGGTCTGTTCCCTTGGTGCCACTGGTGTTGCATTTGTGCTAATTTCCCCTGGAAGGTCTAATGTAGGGGGAGCGATTAAAGGAGGCTTTTCTCGGGCAGTTTTTACACAGCAGGGAGAGGGAAGGTGGCAGTGGCTGCTCTGTTTGGTTGTTGCTGTCCCCAGGTCATGCAGGCAGCCCCAGCTCCCTGCTCTGGGAGTGACACTGGCCAGGTCCCAGCAAGGCAAAGCTGTCCCTCAAACCTCACCAGGCACCCTCTGAAATGGGGCTCTGGGTCACACCAAACGTGTCACCCCAGCTTCCCAAACACACACGGGCTGTCAGTCAGTGTAGAGGGAAGGATCTTCTGCAGAGCTGGGCTGGTTTTGCCATCACAGCGTCACAAGGGCTCTCTGCTCCTCTGGCTTTCAACTGCAAATGAAGCAAATGGCAAAGAGTTGACAAAGGACCTCCCCGGCCTCTGCCCTGGCCAGTGCTGGGTCCAGCCTCCCCACCCTGGACACTGCTGATGGTGTCACATCTCTGGGATCGGGGCAGAGCTGTGTCATGGTGCCCTGGAAAAAGGAAACTGATTCTTAAGGATGCTCCTAAGAGCCTTGTGCTGCTGGAATGAGGTGAGGCTCTGGGTGGCAGGACACAAGCAGGTGTGGGGGCACCATGCTCATGCTCAGGCTGCTCCCAGGCTGAAAGTGGGGATGGTGGGGAGAAATAAGGCTGGGATTCCTGGGATGTAGGGCTGGGACAGCTGTGAGCTGTGAGCTGTGGCACCAACTCCTCCATGCAGACTATAAAGCACTTCACAGGCCTGTCCCAATTGCCTGGCCTATTAGTTTTATGGAGGGGCCCATTGTAAGGGTGCAGTTGGTCTCCTTTTGCCACAGTAATGAAAACATAACCACGGTGGGGAGAGAGAGACCCTGGCAGAGAGGCAGCAGGAGGCCTGGGAGTTGGGGTCACAGCCCTGTGGGCTCCTGGGGTTCCCGGGTGTCTGTCGGTGCCACCGTGGGAGCGCTTGGGCAAGGAGAGAGAGCCTTTGCCCTCGGCCCAGCCGGGGGCTCCTCCGGGCACCCCCAGCACGGGAGGCTGGAGCCGGGCACGCACAGGCAGGGGCACAGTGCCACCCAGTGACTGCGTGTGACCTGCGAGGGGACAGCTGGGGCAGCCTGCAGGGGGCCGCTGCAAACGCGCTGAGCCTCGGAGGCTGCAGCAAGGGTGTCCCAGGGCAGCGTGGAGAACAGAAAGCCAAGAAACCATCCATGCTGTTGCTTTGTGGTTACAGAGCACAAAGGGTAAAGCTCTGGGGCTGTTGTGCTGTGTCTGGAGCCAGGGTTTTGCAGGATTTGCTCAGGTGCTGACAGGAGCCTGTGCTGGGCAAGTTGGGGCTGAAGCAGCTCACGTTTTAGGAGGGACCTGGCAGCAAAAGCAGGGGAGGAGAAGGTGCTTACCTGGGACAAGCTGTTCTCCATGGGAGGATGTGTCTCTGCTTGAGAAGTGCAGGTGGCTCCGGGGCAGTGTCTGGTCCCAGGGAGACAAAGCTGTCACAGGGGCTGCCTTGGAGCCCCTCCTCTGCCCCTTGTGTCTTGAGCAGTAGGTGACAGGCACATGTGGAGGCTTTGTGAGGTCAATGCAGGACCTTTCCTTCCTTCTGCCCAAACCCTGCCTGCGTTCCTTGCTAGGTCAAGCCCTGAGTCCTGTGTTCCAGGCTGTAACAAGCATCAACAGGCAGCTTGGATGCTGGGGGAGAGGGAAAGGAGCAGGTACAGCAGGACATGGAGCTGGCATCTCCCGAGGTGGCTCCTGCGGGAAATCACTGCCCCAAGCAATGCCCTGATACCCTTCCAGCAGGGACTGTCTCCTGGAGGAGGCACAGACTGTGCCTCTATTTTGGGTGATGACTGCAGAGCCCACAGAGCATTTGGCAGCAGGGAGGGCTGTTAAACCAGCCTGTCCTTCCCCAGGTACAGCCTCTCCACCCCCCTCCATTTTCCACAGCTGTTCAGTGCAGCGCTGCCATGGGCTGAAATCAGGGCACTGCAGTGAGGGAGGTGAGCTGTGCATGGCTGATGGATGCAAGTCCCACATCTTTACTGCCCTGTTAGGGACAGTGCACACTTGCTGTTCCTAGGCTGTTCTCCAATGTGTCTTTATTTTTGTCTGTTTAAATTTGCTGGTGCTGCTCTCACAAACACCCTGTGGAGGTCTGTGGGCTTCTGCTGCTGTAAAAGCACAAAGCCTTGCTAGAAATCCAGCACCATGAGAGAGCTGTTCCCATCCCATCACCCTCCTCTGCCTCCATCAGATGGTCACTAGTGATGGTGAGGGTGGGTCACTGAGCCTCTTACAGGCAGGAGCTGCTACTGAGTGCTTTTAGTAACCTTTTTGTCACTGCTGGGGTGCATCCTGCAGTTAGGGATGGTTTTTGCCAGAGATTTCCAGTGATGCTGTGGTGGTCAGACCTGTGTTAGTGCATTCAGCAGAATCCCAGACCTGAATTAATTTTAGCCTTTCTGTTTCAGACTCCTGCTGATTGTCTCATGTCCAGGCCAAGGTGCTATTTCTTGCAGGGAAATGATCTTTGTTAATTTTAGATCTCGTTCTCCAAAGTGCAGAGTAGGCACAGCTATTCCAGGTAGTCGGGCACAGCAGGGCTGCTCAGTCTTTGTGGGATATGGCTCTTCCTCACACAACGCAGGCCAAGCCTGATGAATTACATTTCCTTTGTGCCCTGCAGAGCATGAGGCTGCTGCTCAGCAGGACTCCAGCCCAGAGCTGGGAATCCATCCTCACTGCAGACTCGGAGCCAGAGCACCAGCTGTGATACCTGGAAAGAGAAAAGCTCTTTCTCTTCAAGGTCAGGGGATTCATTGTATCACAGGTCACAAGAAGAGATGGTCTAACATCCAGAAATGGATTCAGCAGGTAGAAGTCCTCATGACAGCCCCTGAACTACATAATCCAGATCAAAGTAGTAACAGAATAAATTAAAAACTGTGGAAATTGAGTCTAGAAATACAGGGAGTCATTACTTCCCAGTAATGAAAAATGGGCAAGTTTGATTTTTGTATTTTTTATGACAAGGATAGCAACAGTGCACTCTAAGACCTGGCTGGGTTTGTCACTTCTGTCAGGAGCATCCCTGGGGGTCTCCAGCTTGGCTGCTGACTGCTGGTGGGCTGAACAGGAGTCGAGTGCCAAGAGTTTCAAACCAGCTCCTGTTGTTCACTTATGTCAGTCCCTTCTGTCTGTTCAAAACAGCATTCTCTCCTTGGACTTGCCACTCCCCCAAACCAGCTGGATTTTGGGCACAGGGGCAGGCGGGGGAAGGCAAAGCAGCACGTCCAGCACTGCCCTTCCAGCCCTGCTGCCCTCTGCCAGCCCAGCGAGAGGCTCTGGAGAGGATTCACTGGATGGCACAGACTGGGAATCAGTGCACTGCAGGGGGATTAACAATCCCTTGGATCCACACTTTCACTTCAGCTTTAGTGATACATTTCTAGACCAAATGCTGGTAAAGGATTTCTCAGCGCTGACTTTCAGCTGCCCTTGTCGGACCAGGCAGGACGTACAAAGCCGGAGCCAGTTCCCTGTGGATGGCCCAGATTTAGCTCTGATCCCAATTGTCTGCTGTGCCAGCGGCGGGTTAGGCCAGGAACGCGTGCAGGGAGGGTTCTGGTTACAAAATGCCTGGAATGAAGCAAGCAGGTGCCGCCAAGGTTAACTGAGGGGAGCAGCGTTAATTCCCACCGCCCGTGGCTGCCGCGGGGATGGATGTGCCGCAGGTGAGGCTGCCCCGAGGGGCTGCCACCCCCTCGGCCGCAGCGCAGAGCAGGGCTGGCGCAGCTTTGTGGCGCTCGGGAGCAGACGGGGCTGAGTCGCGGTGCTGGGTGCTGGGCTCCAGGCTGGAAGCTCCCGGGGAGGGCGGCAGCAGGAGCCGTGCGTGGACAGCCCGGCTCAGGGTGGGCACACAGCGCTCGGTGTCAGTGAGCCACAATCGGTGCTGCTCTCGGGGCTGCTATTCCAGCGCAGGAGGCTCACTCTGAGACAGCTGTGATGGTTTCTGGCCCTGCTGTCCCCCCCGGACACACAGCCCTGCTGCAGCGGGGCTCAGCTGTTCAACAGCGACCGCCGATTTGCAGCTCGGGGGATGGAGGGTTCCTGAAACCAGAACTGCTTTACCTTTCCCTGAGCTGTGACTGGTGCTTCAACAGCTGCTACAGGAGCAGCTGATCTGTGCTCTAGCAAACAAGGCAGAGGGGACGATATGGGGGTCAAAAATCAGTATGAATGCTCCAAGGTGAGTGTGGACCTCAGGAGCTTTTCATCTGTGCACACTCCACACTCTGGAGAATCTTGTAGAAATGGAACTGTGCTCTGCTGTGGCTGCAGTTTATTTGGTGTATTTCCTACTGGTGTAAGCTCCAACAGACACCTCTGGTATGTCTAAAAGGGTGTTTGACATCACAGCAGTTTAGAAATCAAACCTAAATAAATCGGTGACAAACTGATGACCCCAGCTGATCCCAGCTTGCACTGAAAAGTGGAGGCTTGTGCTGCCTGTTATTGGACTGAAGTAACAACTAGTTCAGATTTGCACTTGTGGAAGCCTGAATGCAGGTAAGACAAATAAACCCACCTTCACTTACTGCTTGCTTCTTTTACTTTTTGCCTTTTAGCCTGAAAGCCCACTGAATGTATATCTGACCTATTCTTATCTTTAAAACACGACTGATTTTCTCCAAAACATAACTTGCCAAATGTGACTATTTGATGATAAGACACTATGCAGAGTTGGCTATGAATGTTTATTAACATCACATGGAAATCTGCACTCCAGAGAAGACAAACACGAGGCTGTCACCATACCTACAGAGTCCAGGAACCAATACAAGCTTTGCAGGCTTCTCCTTCGCAGCAGGTGCATGGTTGATGTTCTTCTTTAAGTTTTCTTCCTCTACAGGATCAGCTCAAGTATCAACACCTTGGTAATGATTTTAACTGCAAAAACCCTTTAAGTTTAGTTAAGTTACTATTGATCTGGACTGAAAAGGCAGAAGATGACCAGGATGTGGGTTCTGACGTTGTGCACCAGCCCCTCATGGCAGGCCCAGAGCTGCAGCCCCTGCTGCAGTGGTTACACCTCAGTGCTGCACAGGTTACACCTCAGTTAACCAACAATAAGCAAAATTCAAACCATTGCATGAACCAGTCATTCTTACAAGCACAGTAAGGGCATCACAGTAAACAAAGGTTTCGGTTCCAGAGACCCTGGGCCAAGAGCACAACAAACACAGAGGTGGAGGAGCAGGAGGAGCGCGGCCGTGGCGGGCGCCGGGCTGGAGGAGGCAGTGGGAATCTGTATCACCAGAGTGCAGCTTTTCCATCTGAGCCTCCAGAGCCCAGCAGCATTGTCTGAGAAGAGGCACGAGGATGGAGCAGGAGAGTTTCATTCAGCCTGGCAACAGCATTTTCTCCTGCTAAATTCTTCCTTTGATTCTGGAAAACTTCAGCTGGCAGGCTCTGCTCACCCACAGAACAGGCATTGTAAGGACAGAGCAAGGGCTTCAACACTCTGCTGCTATTGTCGAGGTTTCAGACTAAAGACCACAAATAATACTGTAAGTTGAGGCAAGTTTTATTTAGACTGTACAAACGGGGCCTTGGGGAAAAACACAGTGGCTTGATGTTGGGACCAGTTCTATGAATTAAGTGGAGTAAGAAATTAAAAGGCACTAATCTTAAGAAAAGACACTCCGTATATTCTAAGAATATAATTCATTTAATACTGTTAATCTTATAGCACAAAAAATAAAACAAGCTATGATCCCCAAAATAAAATTTAAAAGCTTACACTTAATATTATTGCCTGAAGATCATGGTCTTTAAATTACATATTGTGTTTAAAAGTTTACACAGTGAAGACTGTCTCAAATACAAGGCCACCTTTCCCACTGCAATAATTGTATCCTTGTCCCAAAATACACTTTAACACAAATAAACAGAAAATGACAACTATACAGGAACGCTTTCACTGGTCCCAAAAGGCAGTCTTTTAGGCAGGTCTCACTTTCAAATGCAGGTATTGAGGAAAATGCTTGAAAACTGGACTAAAAAACAAAGGCAGCCCACTCATTCCCAGGATGTTAATACAATATAAAAAATTACTTTACAGGCACATGAAATGGCACAAAGAATGCTGTTTTTCCCTTTACAAAAATAATGCTCAGGCTCTTCAGAGCCTCAACCCAAACAGGATATTCCCTTTTGTTTATTCTTTCCCAATTTGTAAACAATCATGAATTAAATAAGCGCTTATCCAGTGATGGACACTGATTAAAACAGTTTTCATTTAAACTTTCAGACTGGTCAGAGGCTTCAATGTCTATATACAATGTACACAGCAGGAGGAAGCCAAGCCTTTCGTGATAGTTGACTACTGTGGCACCAGCTCATTACACCAGCTCCAAAGCAAGGACAGCTTTAATGGTGCATAGATTGAAGCCATCACTTGTAGGCTCTCATGCTTCATATCAAGGTTACCTTACACGCCCAAGAACATTGACACTGATAAGATTATCACTCAGGTTTAAGAGGTTTCATAAAACGACAGCACACGTGTAAGCAAGCGACAAGCAATTGGGATTGCAGAGTCCTTCAAAGAGAAACACACACTGATCCAATGCAGTCTTTATATGAAAATACTTGTCTCATAGTAAAATAGCCAAGACACATTTTGAAGCGAGGTTACAATCAGCTTAGGCTGGTCAGTATGCTACATTGAAACCACATTTTACATACCTGAACCACACCGCTGCTACTTGGAGAAACACTGCTCATTCATGACCTAAAACCAGGTTCACAGAAATTCAAGAATTCTTGTCTTTGCATCAGATACCACTACACACAAATTTTGCATAGTTTTGAAGGTAAAGTACTTTGCTTTTCTGCAGTATTGGAACATAATTAAACCTAAAACAATGTTTGTGTTCAAAGCGTGCACCTTATTCAATGAGGGGATGAGTTAACATGTTTATTTCAGTGAAAAAAAAAATCAGGTTAAAAGTTCTGTTCAAGATCTGAAATCTCACAGTATTTATTCACCACGCAAAAGAAGAATTCTACAATCAGTCTTCTGAAGAGCTGCCTGTAACTAGGTCAGGCCTGAAATAAGATTTCTCTGCAGCAGACTGAGTTTAGTGCAGTTTGTATTCAGAAGATGACTTTCAGTAGTACAATCTGTGTAGTAAACGTGCAGGTATTGTTGGGGCACAGGACAAACATGACCTTCTTCAGTTAAGAGAACTGCATAGCTTTTCTTTGCAAGACAAAATGTCAATGCCTATTGTCAAGAATTACAGCACCAAACACTTCAGTCAATGCTACTCTACTTCACAGTTAATTTGGTAGTAAAATGCTCTACAAGAACTTCCAGACTGTCAGCCACTTGATCAATATTACAGAGAACAGTTAATAGATGAATGGAGAGACATTTTAAAACCTGGCATTTTGAATGTCTGCTTGTGAATGGCATTTCTGCAGTTCTTCAGTGCCTTCCAACGAGGATCTCATGGCACTCCCACATCAGCTACCAACAACGTGCTTTTATTAGGATCAAGCAACACAAATCAACAAGAAAACATGCTGGAACTTCAGACAATCTTTATATCATTAGACATTTGTAAGATCTGATGACATTCTGCAGGTGTTTGAAGTTTCTCATTTTGCTACAAACAACAGCCAACCAAAGCTGAAAAATGGGAGCTGCTGTTTTCCTGCCAGCTTCCCCACTGGACATCTGCCTTAACCAGGCTCCTGAAAAGGGAGGTTTAGTAGCTGTATCTTTGCAGACATGTATTCTGTTAATTCAGTGTTCCATCATTTTGAAAAGAGCATTCCAGTTCACCTACAACACACAATTGAGGAAGGTGGCACAGGACTCCCCTGTGCCTGCACTTTCATATCCAGCTGCAGAGCAACCACAGCAGGAGAGCTCAGCAGGGAAAAGCCACAGAGAGGGAAGGAGCTACCCCAGTAACAGACACCTCCTGACCTCCTCCAGCCCCACCTTATCCCACGGGAAGCCGGGCAGCTGACTCCAATTGACCATTCTCTACAGGACGCTGGGAGGGAGGGACCTGGGTCATCTATAAAACAGCCAATGCCTCAGGGAGGGTAAAAGAAAGATGTCAGCATGCAGAGGAGTGGGGATACAAGCAAGGGAAAAAAAAAAAAAAAAAAAAGGAAGGGAAAAAGAAGATGAAAGCAGCTCTGGAAGAGAAGCACAGCAACACAGACACCCTGGTAAAAAGGTACTGTGTGTGTCTGAAAAGGAGCTTTTGATGGGCTGGGGCTGGTACAGCTAGGAAACTTTGGAGAGAGCAGGGAGCCTGCAGAGAAATGGATATAAAAGGTCTTGAAATGTTTAAATAAGAGGATTTTATCGGTATTTACCAAGTTTTTCTGTCCCACTCCTACCTCTCCTCATGGCAGTCTGATCTGTCTACCAAGTAACAGCTTGATGACAAGCACTTCTGTACCAGTCAAACCACACCTTCAACACTGCAGAGGAGCTGCTTGTAGGCCAGGCCAATGTGTTTCCCCTTAAAGCTCACTTTCTACAGTTAGTGCTTGCAAAAATCAACAGAAATGCATTAAATATGTCAAAACCAAGTTACAAGTACAACCTCCTCCTGGGTTTCCTTATAAATAAATGCCTCAGCTTCAATGCAGCTGAATCAATGGTTATTTGCATGTAACACACACTGTTTCAGGAAGGTCAACAACAAGCTTAAGGGTTAACAGAAAAGAGCAGTGTCTATTACAACTGCTTAGAACATGTAAGCTCCAATTATTGTCCTTTAAAGAAACCATCATTTTAAATGTACTACCTTAGCACAGGTAATTTCAAAACTAAATCTTCTTCAGTTCTAAAATTGCATTTTTGTTGTTGCTTTTTGTTGGACAGTAATGCACAAAATTGCTTGTTTGATCTAAGATTAGGGCTCTTCCTACTGAGCAAACCAGAAAGAAGTCCATGGAAGTCTCAACAGGAAAGGTTTCTTTCCCAAACCTCTCTGCTATATTCTGGTTCAGTCTTGTCCAGCTTAAGGCCCAAAACAGTTTTAAAAGTGAAACTAAATTCTGGATGACGTAACTATGATCTGAAGGTCAGGCAGTGACTTCAGCTGTATGAATTCCAAATGTACATGAAAAGAACTGTCAAACTGCAGCAAGCTGGAAAATGGGCAGTGCTAGCAATGTGCCACTAAGTCATCATCCCACCTCAAAGAATGCCAATGGTAGCCAGGAGAATGAAGCAGCAGTGAGAGGGGCAGGGGAGTCACTCGCTCTCCTCGGGGTTCTGAGGGTCGAAGAGCTGCACGTGCGTGAATGGGAAGAGCCCCTTCCTCCCGTTCACCTCTCCTTCCCACTGCCCGTTGATGTTCATCCTCGTCACCTTCACAATGTCTCCAACCTGCAGGAACACAACACCTGGTCATGCATGGCTTCAACATCAGGAACAAAACACAACACCTGGTAATGCATGGCTTCAATATCTCCAACCTGCAGGAACAAAAACCTGATCATGCATGGCTTCAACATCTCCAACCTGCAGGAACAAAAACCTGATCATACATGGCTTCAACATCTCCAACCTGCAGGAACAAAAACCTGATCATACATGGCTTCAATATCTCCAACCTGCAGGAACAAAAACCTGGTCATGCATGGCTTCAATATCTCCAACCAGGAACAAAAACACCTGATCATACATGGCTTCAATGTCTCCAACCTGCAGGAACACAAACACCTCATCATACATGGCTTCAACATCAGGAACACAAACATCTGGTCATGCATGGCTTCAACATCTCCAACCAGGAACAAACACCGATCATGCATGGCTTCAACATCTCCAACCAGGAACAAAAACATCTGGTCATACATGGCTTCAACATCAGGAACACAAGCACCTGACCATACATGGCTTCAATATCTCCAACCAGGAACAAAACCACCTGATCATACATGGCTTCAACATCCGGAACAAAAACACCTGGTCATGCATGGCTTCAACATCTCCAACCAGGAACAAACACCTGATCATGCATGGCTCCTCAGCTCTGACACAAACCAAATGAAGAGCAACACAAACAAGCCCATCACAGGAAAGAAATCTTGCTCTCTTCTTGGCAGAAGGATCAATTGAACAGTTACTTTTACTGAATTACAATACCAACACTTTGTTGCCAAACATCATAATGCTGTCTGTGCTCTGAGACTCTTAATTACATGTATATCTATAAAGATTACTGAACTACACCTCTTTTGATAGGAGAGCTTACAGCTCCATGCAGCAGTATCTTTAGCTTAGATATAAATTCACATCACTAAAGCCACCATGGGTGATGAGTCACAACATCCTTTCCAAAGAGCACAGTGCTGGCACTGCTTTTAGCAGCAGCTGACTTAAAAGAAATGTAGTTTTTCAAAGAAAGATTCCTAAGGCAAAAAAACCCATTACTTGAAGCTCTAATTCTGATGATCACAGTCTAAAAACTTTCTGTAATTTCTAAACTAATTGTACACTTCAAAGTGAGGGAAAGCAATCTCAATTTTTTTTTATTATTAGTAGTAGGTGTAGATTCTAACTTTGTGGTTTTCACATCTACTTCCTGTCAGAGTATTTGAAGCAGGAATGATGACATGTCAAGACTTTCCTACCATAACTATTCTCTTCCAATCTGGCAGTGGAAAATGAGAGAAGTCTAAGCCATGATCAAGCGTGAAAGAGCAGCCCAAATGATGATAAATTGTACTCTTCCTGTTCAACAGCTGTACTGAATCTGGATCAGGACAATTTACACAGTGAAATATCCAAATTGATCAGAAGCATTTAAGACAAGTTAATAATCACTCTTCAGAGATGCTTGTGGAGAGCTGAGCACGTGGTTTTTGTTACAGCAGCTCTCTGACTTTCCCCCTCCCTTCCTGTTTACTTATTTGACTCTATGTGGTAACTACAGTAAACATTAGAAAAGTGACATTAGCAGCTAGAAACGAATTGCACAGAAAGTAGAACCAGCCTGTGACTAAATGCCCAACAGTTCCTAAGGTTCTTTCCCAAACTAGGACCAAGCTTTGTAACTGAGCCTCAGTTACCAAACTACTGCCGTGACATTCAAAGGAAACAAACTTTAATCTTATTTAAGGAAAACACAGACATCGATACAGTATGTAAAGCAATTTGTCTACATTTTCTAAATAGTACTGAAATTCAGACCAGATGCAGAGAGGCCCTTGGCAACATCCTTAAACTTTTCAGGTGAGACCTGTTTATTTTACGTTAAAGAAAAACCTGAGTTTACAAAACAATGTGAGTGTCACTAGATGATCTGAAGCCCATTTAACCCAGTTACCATTACCATAACAGGTAGTTTTGAAGATCACACAGAAACAAGAACCCTTAAGTGAAATTTAAGATACTTAATAAAGTCATTGGCACTCAGTCACTCAGTGTTATGTCTCTTAAAATAAAATCAGTAGAACTTGGAAATTATTCTCAGAGATTTAAGCCTCATGTGTTGCTCTTCCCTCCTTTTTCTCCATTACTTTGGTTGTCTGTGTCCTGTCTGCCCCCATGTCTGAGACTGTCTCACTTGGAACAATTGTAATCTTGTGCTTTTGAGAGAGGAGAAAACCCTCTGAAGTCCTTAAATTCTTGGGATATAACTGAGGCCATATTATTTCTTAAATGGACATTTTTATCTGTGCTGCTCCTAAAACCATGCAGTTAACTGAGCAGTTAAACACTGCATGTACACACAGAATTCAGAATTCACCCAACTGCCTTTCAGCTCAGGGCCTGCTGCAGCATGCTCTGATTGAACATTTGCTAAAAAGCACAATTTGTCAGACTCCTCACTCCAGAAAGCTTTAAATAGTAACAAGATGACCTAAACAGGAACCTAGCAAATGTTTCTTTAGGAAAATGCTGATAAGATCTATAAATACTCAGTGTTACATTTGCTACATTCAAATAACCCTTGAAGACAGATCCAAGTTCCAAATTCTAGACCCAACCTGAGGAAGATGCAGCCAATATCACAACAGTTTAAAGCTAATGAGTTGTGTTTTCACTACACCATAAACCAAACCCACTCTGAAACCTTTAAATCTTAAAAATAATCTTTAGAATCAACAATGTGGACCTGCATTTTCTGAGTGTGACAATGTAATTCTGTTCATGTGCTGTACAGATCAATCCATTATTCATTCTGAGGCTCCAGAACAGAAATTCTTCAGCTTGGTTCTGAAATACTCACAGTGGGAATAGGTTTGGAAATCTTGGCTTCAGCTGAGTGAAAAGAATATTTAAAATATATCTCTATTGCATGGCAACAAACAAACTGCCCTGTAGATGAAAGATGTGAAATGTCCTTTATGCTGCTGGGTGGGCAAAGCTGCTGCACACCAGCATCTGCCACTAAAGAGAGCTGGCTGACAAAACTCCTCAAAACAAACTCCATGTGCTGAGAGCCACTGGAATAGTCAATTAATTTGCAATGACTTTGAGAGGCCTTTTATTTCAATGAAAGCTGCTGAATATCCTCTTGTGCTATATTATTTTAAAAATATAGTTTAGTCAATTAAACGGCATGTTGAAATAAGATTTTTGGTGCAGGAACCTTGATTTCATGCTACACTTACTCATGGATCTTACCTTATAGACCTTAATTTCAAAAATATCTAGAAAAATCTGGTCAACTGGTCCCTCTATGTATTTTTCCCCAAGTGAAAGCATTATTTCATAAATATTAAAAGCATTATTTCATAAATTTTAAAGCATGTTAATGCCATTAACATGGTCAGCTGAGGTGCAATCTCCCACTAGAATTATTTAACACACTATTTTTTTTTTCAGAGAATGTTTTAAGCCAGTCAGAAGAATTGTCTTATGATTAGGCACAGACAGAGTCAGGAGACCTGGTTCTATTCTCATCCCTGCCACCAACTTCCTGTGTGGCTCTGGACAGCTGATAGCCCTTATCTCAGATAGGAGAGCACTTCCTCAGGCTCAGCATCTCCCAGCTCAGTGAATGCAGCTGGGAAGCACACCAGCATCACTGGAATGAAGGATCACTGTGAAATGAGTAATGTATCTGAAATGCAGCCATTTGGTTACACCCAAGTGATAAAAATCAAAATGTATTTTAGATAGCATCTTTCATTATGTCCTTGTTAGAGCATGAATTCAAAGCCCTGGGGAAACACAACTGTGGAACATGCCAGTCAGAAAGGTTCCTTCATTACTCCAGACTCCTCCATACCTGCCTTCCATCTGATTCATACTCTGCAAAAGGTTTCCTGCAAGCCATTTTAGTCACCCAATTCAATGAGTTTTACAGATTTTCCAACAATTCTATGTTAATAGTTGGATGATAAAGTTCTGTAATGTAAGTTTAAGGTGATAAAAATGCATTAAAATTCTAAATCCTCATTTTAGCCCACTGGGTCAGTGCTATAGCAAACACTGCTCTCTGGAATGTACAGGGTGTTAAATGTCAGTCATTATCCCAATTAGTGTCACAGCTCACTAACATTGATACCAAAACAGCTCCTCAGGCCAGCTGCCTGTGGAAGAGCAGACAAGGTCCAACCCAGAAAATTCCTGTCCCCACTGTCCCCAAAGGGGCCACAGCAGAGGCAGAGCTCTCTGCACACAGGACAAAGGACACTGAAGGAGCTGCTGCAGGGTTGGGAGATCCAAGAAAGCACCAGGTTAAAAGCACAGCTTAATTACTGAATTATCCTTCACTTCTGATGTTGTGGGCCAGAACACAGCTGATGCCCAAAGTGCAGAATCAAACAGTCCAGAGAAAAAGCTCCATCCACTCCTGAGGCATGAAAGGAGGCTCAAGGGCAACACAGGAATGTGGAAATGCTCCATGCAATTAATGTGGCCTCACCTAGGAACAGATTAAAACAAAGGAACTTTCCATTTCACCAAGAGCCAGGAAAACTGTCAGAGCAGGGGCTGCAGCATCAAAAAATTGCTGCTTTTCATTGCAGGTGGCAGCCTGTGTCCTTCCAGTCACTGTCCTGACCGTACAGGGTTTGGAGAGTTCACTGTCAGTTCAACAGTTATAGCAACTAAATAAAAAATTCACACTACTCAAATATAGGATCAATACTTTGCTTTAAATGCAGACTTTGTGGGTTAGCTGCACTTTAACGTGTAACACAGCAAGGCTAAATTTCCTTGGCTCAAGAAAAACACAATGCTTGTTGTCTACTGAAAGAAGTAGCCTAATTTCCTAATTAAGAAAGTTCTCCTGCTAGCACATTTTGGCCTACTTGTCTCAGCTCTCCTTTGAAGAGGGAAAAAGTTAACTGTAACCTAATTGTAACAAGCTCAAGAGAAATATTGTAAGTCAGTTATATAATTATGGTGGATGGATATTTATTGCACCAAAACATTTCAGTGACAGGTTAACTCTGTACTAGCAAACACGCACGTGTATGATTGCTACATCACAAAAAGGTAAACTATAATGCTGGCACAAGTCTATAAAAAGCCAACAATAGTATAAAAATGTTTAAAAACAACGTGCAACTTTCGTTTAAAAAAAAGAATAAAACTTTGATTCTGTAACACTGTTAAGTCTAGAGATGAACTCCAGAACCACTGCTGCCTTCAAAATTAGCTATGACACTGAATAGAGCATTTAAGAATCATTTTTTAAGCACAGCAGGTATAAATCTGGTGGCTGCTGCTGGACTCCCATTGTCTGGCTCCTTACCCTATTTAATTCCATTTTATAAGTGAATACAGAATTTGTTGTTCATGTCCTGCTTACAGCTTGTCAGTCTGAAACAAGGCTTCATTAGCACACTGTTTCTAACAGGCTGGCTGCAGAATTACTGCAAATTTTTAAAGGCTGGGAAACTTTCAGGTAGACTTTGCTGCTCTGTATCACAGTAACAGTGCCAAAGAGTCAAATCCATCACCTTCTTAAAGTGTAAATCCTTTCAACATGGGATTGCCCTCCTGGGTTTCCCACAGCAAGCAGCAGGATGGCAGAACAGCAATGCAGAACCTGGGGGGCAGTTTTGGTCCCAAAGAGCACAGGGCACTGTAACTCTGTCCTGCAGGACCCTGGGGGGCAGTTTTGGTCCCAGAAAGCACAGGGCACTGTAACTCTGTCCTGCAGGACCCTGTGGGGCAGAGTTTTGGTCCCAGAAAGCACAGGACACTGTAACTCTGTCCTGCAGAACCTGTGGGGCAGTTTTGGTCCCAAAAAGCACAGGACACTGTAACTCTGTCCTGCAGGACCCTGGGGGGCAGTTTTGGTCCCAAAGAGCACAGGACACTGTAACTCTGTCCTGCAGGACCCTGGGGGGCAGTTTTGGTCCCAAAGAGCACAGGACACTGTAACTCTGTCCTGCAGGACCCTGGGGGGCAGTTTTGGTCCCAAAGAGCACAGGACACTGTAACTCTGTCCTGCAGGACCCTTCCTGTGCAGCAGCAGAAAGGAAGGAAATCGCTGCTTGGCTGGAAATACACAAGCACAGAAACAGACCTGGCTCCTCGGCTGTTGAGCTCTTCACTTAGGGGCTGGGTTTGGTGGTTTCTATTTTTATTTTGTAGCTTGTCGTTTAGTGGTTTGGGGTTTTCAATGCAGAATTCATAATATTCTACACATATTAGTAATGAAGTTGGTTGTAGTGAGAAGCTACAAAGTTCAATCTGTAGAATTTAATGTTCATTAAAAATATTAAATCTGAGCTGCCAAAGTAACTTAACAGACAAAGCACATGTAAATCTTAGAAATACATGTAATTTGTTGTAGGCTTTCCTAACTACTCCCTGGTGCAGGGAGATGCACAAAATTCCATGTACCACCAGCTGTAAGCTTTGAGATAGTGTCTCTACTTACAATTACCATTCTAGCCTATAAACAGATTATAGTTGAATTTTTCATTTTGGATAATAACACAATAGGATCGAGTCAGCATTTATGCATCACTAACTTCAACAACACCAATATTGTTGCCCACAGGGGCTGTGAACATCCCTGGCAGTGCCCAAGGCCAGGCTGGATGGGGCTGGATCACCTGGGATAGTGGGAGCTGTCCCTGCCCATGGCAGGGGTGGGATGAAATCAACTCTTAAGGTTCCATCCAACCCAAACCACTCTGTGATTCTGTATCATGTTAAATAAACTTAGCCCAGCAAAAATAAATGCCCTATTGACCACCCTACAGAAATAAAATTGTAGTTGCTCTTAAATTGTCACACTTTTGAATTCATCTTTATCCAATCTATCAGATCTCATTTCAGATTTTCTGTAAAACAATCATTTGGTCACTTACATTTTTTATGTATGAAATTTAAAACAAAACCAAAACCAACTTGCTCACAAAACAAACTTCTCTCTAACAGGCTATAAATCCTTACCTTTTCTTAAAGAAAGTTCTGTCAGCTCTGTAAACAATAATGGTGTACAATGGAACCACTGGAGCTGCAGGCAGGGAGCTTGTCCCATTTTCAAGCTGAACCAAGAATGACAGTGCTCCACTTAAAAGGCAGCTGAGCAGATTACTGTGCCATGCCTTTATTTACTCCAGATGCTCTTCTCTTCCTTTTTAGTACTGTCTGTGTGCTGACCACACAGGGCTCCAGCCAGCAAACTGATATTTTGCTCTCACATTGCTTTATCAGTTGAAATGAGGTTGCACAATCAGTAATTACACTCCCAAGGTGTAGCAGCTGAGCAGGCACTCAGGGTACCCCTATTCTGAGGGGGACAACTGTCAAATAATATTTTTATCAAAGAACACCATTAACTTTCTTCCCCAAAACAGTCCCATAACCTGTTTTTTGTCTAGCACTACTTTCAGTGGTCTTACAAAACAGAAGTTTCAAATGGTTCAGTTTATTTAGTAATGTGTAGAGCTCTCACAGGGCTGGGATTAAATATTTTATCAGGGTCCTGCAGGGGGTTGGCAAACTAAAGGAAAATAATGAAATAAGCTGAATTATTTTTTTCTTTAAGAATAGCCCACGTGACAAAAAAATACTGCTATAATGAAGCTGGAGTTCCCTGTGCATGGATAGATATGGAGAAGCTGCAATCTGTGATTTCAATGAAAATGCAGAGCAGTGCCCAGAATTCTGCTTCTGAAGCCTCTTGAGAAGCCACAGTGTGGATGAGGTGCACTGGCAAAGAAAACAGACAAAACATGCCAGTGTTGAGAGACACAGAAACACCAGGCAGTTCGTGGTTAGAGGGTGAGAAGAATCTCTCAAACAAAACTTGAGTAATTTGAAGGTTCAAACCAAGTCAAAGCCATTTGTTGGCCAGAGAATGAATCCTGCTGGTGTCCTAGAGGAGCTGAACTGGTGGGGTTAACTGGGTCCCTTACAGGGCAAGTCAGAAAAGGGCACAAGTAAGGCCCAGCCCTCCAAGTGGTTCTGCTCCCTGAAGTCATTCCACGACACATTGATAGCATAACAAAATCAATCCTTGCCTTGCTTTGCTTGCAGAAGCATGAGTAGTTTTGGCAGGAATTTTCTGTACAGTGCAGTTGGCAGTGAACTTACACTTTGTTCTATGGTAATTTTCACACACTGTTCACAAATAACAAGCTGCTAGATTTCACAAGACAAAGAAATTCCAGTGATTCATATTTAACTTTTAACCCTACAAGAGTAACCTTAGAAGTGTTACAAATACAGGAGTAAAGCAGTTAGGGTGAGCACTGTGAATAATGGGAAGTCACAAATAAAACCTTCCAAATTTCAGTCAGAAGTAGCAGCCACAGGTAGCAGCTTTAACCTGCAAAGTAACTGAGCAAAAACAAGAGGAAAGGTTCTAAAGTATTTTAAAAACCATTATTATTTTACTTGCTAAAATGTTGCTGCTTCCTAGGCTTGTTTGCTTGCACTTGTGCCTGGAAGTATTGCAGCATGCTGAAATTTCACTTTTTCCAGGTGAGACATTTTTGAATTACAGGTTAATTAGCCTTCAGTATCATCTAAATGTAAAAGTATCAGTATTCTGGGATATAGCTTTGAAAAACTTCTCCCAATCAATCATTAATTCCAGTTAAACTAGAAGTATGATATGAATTCTTTACTATTTACAGAACAACACACTAAAGTCTTACAAGATATCTCTAATAAAAATAAAATTAAAAATGCAATAGCAAGCACAAAAACTTGCAGCACTTTAGAGGTTACACTACACTCCTGACCCCCAGTTCAGGTGTTAAGGTTTCCTAAATTCCACTTTTGAAAAACAAAGCAAAAGGGACTAGAATGTCTGATATATTCTGCCCAGATTGAAGATCAATCAGCACAAGGTCTTCAAGTGCATCTCAGCTGAGGATCAGAAACACCAAGTGCATCAGCCAGCAACCTTTACCTTTCTCTGGAGGGTGCCACTGCCACCTCTTAGCCTGGAACTCTACAAGGATTAAGGAAATATCTCTTTCCTGCCCCAGGATTAGGTGGAGAAGCAAAGCCATCCTCTCACTAGCACTTCTTCAGCATGGGTACACTCTTCAGCATGTTACCCTTGTAACATCTGCACACTTGAACAAGCAAGCAGGGAGGCAAAATACAGGTCTAAAGTTATTTACTAGGTCACTTTTCTCAAAGGAAGTGGTAGAGATGAAGCAATTCTGGTGGATGTTTCTTCAGAATGTAACCCAACTTCTCAGCCCCTCGACATAAAACAGCAGACTCCACATGAAGTCACCATAACAATTTTTAGTTTCTTCCTTCACAAGGCAATTGAAAACTCAGAGACTGGAGGCAACACTTACCTCTAATGCCAGCGCAGTCTTGTCATAAGCACAGGGAACTCTCTTTTGGACAGCTTTGGCATAGACTGGTCCGTTCTGTGTGGATGGCAGAGGGTTGATGACGGCTCCGGGCGTGCTGGACGCTGCGGGCAGGGGAGTGGCGGTCTGAGGCTGCGCGTACGCGTGGGCAGGTTCTGGGATGCCGTAACTGTTGGAATTCCTGTTGCCATGCTTCCCCACAGAGGGTCTGCCCAGCTTTTCTACATAAGGAACAGGGATCATCCCAATCCGACCCTCCTTGTTTCTGGCACTCCACCACTGTTCCTCTGGCTTCTCCACGATTGCCAGCAGCTCTCCCTTTTTGAAGGGAAGGTCCTCGGCGTCGTTGCCGTGGAAGTCATAGAGAGTCCGCACGTACTCCAGGTTCTCCTCTGCGGTGGGCAGGGCAGGGGCAGGTCCAGATCCCATGGGGGGGCTTGGGTACCTGAGGGTGGGGAAAAGGAAAGCTGTTGGGTTGTGTTTCCAGGAACAAAGCGCCAGGTCTGCAGCAGAACATCAACTAGAGAAGAGTTGCTTGGATTTGTAACAAAATCATTGCCTGGTAGCACTGTGAGGAATTTAATGAGCAACTCACACTTCTCAAATAATGACTTAAATACCCAAAGTAGCTTCCCCTGAAGCCAAATATAATCTATCATGGGATGCAGAAAGCTGGGAGAAATAATGGAAAATCTTCATCCACCTGCTCTGGATTGTTGTGAAGATCTTAGAGTCAAATTAATTCTATAGCTTATGAGAATAATGATACAGAAAACCAAATTAAGACTGTTGGAGTAATTGAGGTAGAAGGGCAACACATAAAAATGTAGCTGTGAATCTCTCCAAGAGTCCTGTGTCACCTCCAAAGTCATCCAAGTAATTTTGTTTTTAACTTCAGCATCCACTCTAAAGAATTCAGTACATAAATGCAAGACTTGAAGCAGTGTAGAGGAAAAAGGGAACAAAAGTAAGATGGTATGACATAAAGACTGTATGAAATACTTGTATCCACTGATAAGAAGGAACTAGGGAAAAAAACCCAGCAAGCCTTCTATAAATATTCCTTTGCCTATTAACCATATTATCTGTAATTTATTTACATAATTGTTTATTACTATGTCCATCATTTGTCAAATAGACTCACTTTATTGTCTGTGTTCATATATAAGATTGTCCATCAAACGAGAATGCTTTTGCTATTTCCATCATAAATGTTACCCATTTTATTCAGAGCAGCTGTCAGAAAGCCTCAGTGGATATAGGCCACAGCAGAGAGTTATTATCTAAGCTATGGGAGCAAGAATGCATGTCATTGGCCTACTTCAATTCTCTTCTGCTACTTGCAAAACACCATGGAAGTCAAATCCCTGTGATTTCTGCAAGATATGCCAGAAGCCCTGAAGATAAAGATATCCCATCTTTGAGACACCCTGCTGCAGCCAGGGCAGGGGGACAGAGGGAACCCCTCAGGAGCATCAGGAAGGCTTCAGGAACATCAGCAAGGATGGCCAGAGCTCACTGCTAGAGATGCAAAATAAACAGAGAGTTTAAAATGGTCCATTCAGAACTGTTTTAAAAGTTTAACATGTCATCTCCAAGATCCAGAAGTACTGAAGAGCTCTATATAGAAACCACCTTTCAGACTGCACTTTGTGAAATTAAAAGAATGAACAGCTTTCAAAAGCACAAGCATCTGTGCCCAGGAAAATGCCAGAGAAATGAGAATTAGCATAACAGTTCTGAAGCACATACCCCTGTTATAAATGTAGTTCATTAAAAATAAAAAACCCAAAAATCTGGAAATGCTACCTTTCATCCTCCCTCTTGCAGCAGGCAGTCTCCTTTGCATAGCATTTAAAACCATCAACCACATAACTGATTTTTCTAAGATTTCTGATTTTTCAAAGTCATGCTAAGTTGATCCCATTTGTAGCTCTATTAAAAAGTCAATTCACTGCAGGTAAGGTCCCATTTGTCTCAGTGCTGAGAGAACAATATGCAACCAAAACCTTGAAAATCAGGTGGCACTAAAATACTCACAGAACATTTCACACAGGACTCCTCACAAATACCAAGCGTGCAATCAGCTCTAAGTTCCCAAGTGTTCTGGGAAAGCCAAGCTAATCACGGCCATAAATGATTAAGAACAAATTTTTGCATCCAGAAAGGTTCAAGAATATCCAGGTTGGAGAGCAGATGTAAGCATGAAGATTGCTTCAGCATTTTTCCTTCCCAACTCTCCACAAGTTTAAGCATGCATGTAACACTGGGCAGCTCCATTCCTGCAATGGTGAAAATGATTTTTTTTTATCTACCCATCTCTCTAGCCATAATCACTACCAAAGGCTGCCAGCAGCTTGCAGGGTTCCTGAAGGTTGTGCTTGCTGTCACATCCTGCCCATCACTTGACAGCTTTCAGAATGACTTTTGAACACTTGAGTTTTTCAACTTGACAAGCTATTGTCAATCTTTGACAAGTGACTGTCATTAAGCCCTGGTCCATGCCAAGGTTCAATGGTGATTATAAACCTCAAAGTTATTCTTCCCTCCTAATCTGCAAAACATAATAAGACATTAAAATGCAGACTTCAGAGGTGAACCAATTTGGATTTATTTTCTTAATATGTCACTACTTTTCTCTTATTTAATTTAATTTCATTCTATCCAGGAAGCCCAAAAGTTTTGACAAAAGATACTGAGAAAGGTTTTATTAATTTAAAGTAAGGAATGTGTTCTAGGGTTCTTCATAAGCAGTTCACTGATGCATGCTGCAGGTATGTCCCATGCTGGGACCAGGACAAAGAAGGAGCTCACAGCCAAGTCACATTTTCCCATCTCCTAGAGCAGCATTTCTCAGTGAAGTGAATGGTGTATGCACATATAGATGAACAGTGCCATGAGCAAACTGTGAGAAATAAGTGTTTCCCCTTTTTTTTCGTGCAGAAATGCCACTCTAGAAGTTTGGGAAATGCTGCCCTAGAATGTGTTAATGCTGACTTAACAGGGCAAAGCAGTCTAATCACATAAAAGCCAGCTCTATTGTAATCACTGTGGGTGCAGGGGTAGACAGCAAACTAAGCTCAGAGGTTGTACTTCCATCAGGGAGAGGACTGGTGAACCAGCTCCTTAATCATCCTTGGAACGGAGACAATGCTACAAGAAAAGGGTAACACAAAAAGGGTGACGTGCGGCCACACCCTCTCTCAAAGCAATTACAGCCCGTGCAGAGGTACAAGGACCCTCCACACACAAGGTCAGCACAGACACCGTGGATTATTTGACTGAAAGAGCAACACTTTTAATAGTCGGCGAGGTCCAGACAGTTAAGAAGGCCCAGTGTTAGAAACGAATTTATTAGTATTTATTCACACCATCTACACGCAGTGCCAGGCTCCCGGAGCTACTGGGCTGCCCTGTGACACCGCTCCAGGTCGCACCTCAGGCGCCACTCGGGCACAGGTGGCGGAGGGTGTGGCGGGGGCGGGCGACACTCACCTGGGCGCGGGCTCGATCAGGGTGGTGGTGTCCAGGTAGTGGATCTTATAGAACTCCAGCAGGGCGGGCAGGTGCTCGAACTCCTGGTCGCCGATCTTAAAGCGGCGGTTGGGCAGGGAGTTGATGATGTAGTGGGAGACGCGGGAGTTCTCGGACACCGAGAGCACGTAGTCGCCCGGGCAGGTGGACGAGTCCCGCACCAGGAACATGCCGTGCCGCTGCCCCTGCAGCCGCGTCTGCGCCTCCGCCCGGGACACCGGGCCCACGTACCAGCTGGAGCGGTCCGACGAATCGAAACGAGCGGCGGAGGACATGGCTCCGGGCGGGGAAGGGGAAGGAAAGGGAGGAAGGAAGGTGAGGAGCCCGAAGGCCCAGACGGAGGAAGAGACCCGGAGGAGGCCTGGGCAGAGAGGCCTGGGAGGTGGAGCGGGCTGGGGGCGAGGGGGAAGCGGCTCGTGCCTAGTCCGGGAGAAAGGAAACGCAGGGAAAGGGGGATCGGGGAGGTGGAAGCTCTGCGCCGCTGGAGGCGAAGGGCCGAGCAGCGGCTGGGGTGGGGCTGGCCAGACGCGGCGCGCAGGGCCCCCGAGTCTCCCTCAGCGGCGGGGTGTGCAGGGCATCCTTCCCGCCTCTCTCAGGCCTGCGGCGGGCCCGGCCAGGCGGGTGACGAAGAGCAGCGGCGGCTGGCACGGCCAGGCGGCCCGAGAAGGCGGCGAGTGGGGCCGGCTCGGCTCGGGGCGGGACGGAGAGGCAGAAGCGCCGGGCGCCGCGTCCTCCTCCCGCGGGTTCCTCCCCTCGCGAGCCGAGCTCCAAAATGGCGGCTGCGCCGGGCCGCGCGAACGCTCCGAGACACCGCCCCGCGCACGCGCCATGGCGGCGGCGGCAGCGCGGGGCCGCGCCCGCCTCAGGGGCCGGGCGGAGGCTGGCGGCGGGGCTGGGCCGGGGGTCCGTGCCCCGGTGCCCCTCCCTGGAGTCCGGGGGAGCGGGAGAGCCGCCCCTTCCCCATTTTTCCGCGCGAGTCACTCTGGCCGTCCCCGGCGCACCCCCGGTCGGTGCGGTGAGTGAGGCGGGGGTGACCGCGCGCCTGCAGCATTGAGGGAGCCCTGCCCTGTGAAGGATGCGGCAGGCGCGCTCTGACACGGGTCACCCCCAGAAACTCCCCAGCCCTTGGCCTTAAGGTATCTGAGGGGGGGGACGCTCCATCTTGTCCCCATCCCTGCTCGGTGCCGCCCAGCCCCGGGCTTTGCTCCCCGGGGCTGCCTCGGGCCACTCTCACTACTCCTGGATCTGAGGGGTGCCAGCACCCTGACCCCAGGCGGTTTGCAGACAGACACCGCCTCCCCTGAGGTTTTGCTGCTTTTTACTAGTTAATTAATTTTCTTTTAAGAAAAACGGCCCGCTGCGATAATCATCTCTGATCTCTAGATAATTTCCTACGTGCTCTAAGGGGCCGTTTCCTGCCTCTTCGTAGCCCTGTTCCCAGATAACGGGGTCAAAGCCCGGCGTGGCGCAGGCGGGAGGGACGATGGTGTGGCAGCCGCCGAAGAGGAAGGAAGCCCCGGAAAGGACTCAGCAGGGCCCGGGGGCAGCGCTTGGCACACGGTGCGGATGAGCTGTTTGAATTGGAGAGGGAGCTTGGCGCCGGGAGCCCAGGCAGGCACCGAGCCCTGACTCAGTGCCGGGGGCCGGTCCAGCCGCACTGGGCAAGGGCGCGACACAAGAACGGCGCTGCTCCCCGGAGGTGTAGAAACCTCTGCAGATGGTGTGATTTTAGCTCAGTCTTGTGACTCCGTTTAATTTGTGCTTCTGGTATTCGTTTTGCTTCAGGGCTGGCAACGTGAAATGAAGCAGCGCTTGATAGAAAAAAAAATCCAGTTCAAATGAGAAATAGGTTTGAGATGTCTGTCTTGAAGCGCTTAACTGGACTGTTGTGCAGTGTTATTGCAGCTTTGCTGTCTTTATTTCATGCTCTTTTCCAAAAGTTCAGTCATTACTCAGTCATTTTTTTGCTCTTTGTTCCTCATCCTGCGTTGGCAGCCAGTGCCAGCTGAGGTGTCTGAATTGGAACATATGGGCTCTGTCTCTGCAGGCATTTAGCAGAGTTCAAATCATCTAAAATGGAAGACTTCTCCAGTGTCGTGTTTTAGACAAAACCATCCAGGAAAAGTCTCATCATCAAGATGAAAGGATCTTAAAGCAGTCCCTAAATCCATGGGCAGGTATCATTTTACCAGCTGCTGACATCCAGCCATCTCCTGGGTGGAAAACAACAGCTGTTAGTCATGTACAGCAGAACAGTGACCTAGAGATGAATAATTGCATCTGAAAAGTCACATTTGTGCAAAAAAAATTTCATCCATTACTAGGAAATCTTACTTGGTAGCTATAGCTCTGATCCATTCCTCCTGGTTTAAGTGTTTGTGTCTGCCAATAAGAGTCAGTTTTAAACACCTGTAGACAGGCTACAATACAAAATGAAGGTTATGATGTTTTCTTGTGTGATTTGAACAGATCTGACTTGCTTTCTGTTTGACCATGGCCAAAATACAGATTAAAAGATAGCAACTGGACTTGCAATAATATGCTAAATAATGTTTAAAAATAGTAACAAAAACTGTAAGTTAGCAGCAGATTTAATTGCTCATAGTCTGTAAAAAGGAAATAAAAAAATCCTGTTGCTTCATTTGATTGAATTGCAATTTTTGTTAAAATAAAAAACAAAAATACGTAGTGATTTTTTTAGATATGGTAGAGATAATACTAGAATAGTATTATCAAAATAGTTGGAACGTGTCAGAAATAGGTAGTATTAATTATAAACCAGTTTTTGTGCTGGACTGCTGCTGAAGAACCAGCATTTCCACCTTCCCACCCAGAGAGGATTCTAAGGCATGGAGAGGTTTTCAGTTTGAATGAATTTTTAAATTAGATGTTCTGAACTTGTATGTATGCAGTCTGTGTGCATCCTTTAAGTAATTCCCTCCTCAGTTTTAGCAACTGTGGTTAAACTGAACCAGATATTTTAGGTAAAAGATCCCACATTCTGTTTCCATATGAGAAAAAGGTGACTTGTTCATCATTAATAAAGGGGACAGAATAAAAATCCTTATTTTGTTTCAAATCGAGTACTGGCTATGCTTCCAATGCAAAATTAACAACCCTAATTTAAACTAGGAGGGAAATGGGAAAGGATCTGTTGGATTTGGAAGTGGACAGCTGGAGAAGAAATACAGTAGTGAAAGCAGTTATGAAACAAAACTGAAGCAATCACAATCACTTCTGCAAATGTGGGAGCCTGAAATACTTCAGGATACAAGTCCACTAATTACAAATCTGGCAAATATGCCTGTACAGCTTTACCTCTGTGCTGGCAGGAAATAGGAAAATGGATCATCAAGGAAGCTAATTACTATTCTTCTGGACTTCCTAATGTATCAGCAGTTTGTGTTGGTATTTTGATCACTCAGTTCTGCAAGAGCTGTTTGATTGTTCTCTCACAGACCAGAAATAACTTAAAGCTTTCTTAGTTCATTGTCCATCTGCCCACAATGTCTTGTTGGCTCAGAGAGCTTACTGTAAAAATAAAATTTAAAAAAAAAAAGCCTTTTACTGTCAGATACAAGATTGACTTATTTAGGACACCAGAGAATTTATAAATTAAAAAGAAATACAGAATCAGCTGGAAATCCCTATGAGTAAATGTTTTGCTTGAGGTAACAGAAAGCTTAAGTGGGCTTGTGAAAGTTCAGTTCCTGAAAGGAAAACCAATCAATAATAATTACAGCTCTTGTATCAACCTGTAATTTTTCCTGCAGAAACCTGAAAAATCCTCCTATCAAACCTGAAATCTTTCCTATTTTGTTTACACAGGTAATGGCAGTAAACAAGAAGTGCTTTATGTCTGCTGAGTAAGAGAAAATTGACATTTTTAAAGCAATTTTATTATTATTTTGTGTGTGTGTGTGAGTTTGAAAAAAAGACATGCTGGCCTAAAATGAGAAACTGCTAAAAAAATGATCAGGATGGTTTGAGCTAAACTCTTTGGTTTTTTACCTAAATGAAATACATGCAAGTAAGATAATGCATAGTGTAACATTCAGCAATCATATTTTGCTCAGATGTAAAGAAATTTTGGGGCTGAAAGCAAAAAGATATATTTTTATCAAATATTACATGTCCTTAGGGTTAGTTCATGTAACTTAGGGTTATTATACCTGGTAATATATATATATATATATACACACATATATATATTATATATATATATATATTATATATATATATATATATAATATATATATATATACTGGTATATATATTACCAGTAAGTAAAAATAAGAGAAAAATAATGTAGTGCTAAGGTAGGTGATCATCTGCTATAATTTCCTTGCAACTGCATCCTGAGCCTTATATTCATTAGCTTTGCAGAGCATCCAACTGCAGCATTTAATAAAAAAATCATAAAATAGCATATCCTGATAATGGAATAATGGATGGGCTCTCTAGAAATCAGTATTTACAAAGAAGCATATCCTGATAAATGGAATAATGGTCAGTATTCACACACAGGAGTGACAGGGTAGAAAAATGGAAACCTTCTCCCCCAAAGTTTTCTCAAGAAGTTTCTTTGGCTCATTAATTACTCATGAATGTCTTCTGTTCTCCTCTGTAATCTAAGAATTAGCTCTCAGCTTGGTTATTTGTAACAGTGAGTAATACCCTCTAGTGGCACACATAGGAAAAGGAGCTAGACAAAGAATGATTAATTCTTTTTCATCTAAATAACAAAAATAACTCTGTATCTTTGTATAACACTGGTCTGTCTAGAGGTGCTGGTTAAAATGGAAAATGGAAAACAATCACTTTAATCACTTTTTTGCAGAGGAAACAAATTGCCCCCTGCAGTCTGAAGGAGGGGTTCTAGTGACAGACAGGTCAGAGAGGGATGTCCTTACATCTGCAGGCTACATTTAATTCCTACACATCACAAGTAACTCTGCAGGCAAAAAATGAATATTTATCAGTCTCTAATATTGCACTGTAATAAAGTCTGTATTTCCAGACCCTGTGTGCAGTACAGAGTTCACTATCAAAGAATTATTTTCTGAAAAAGCTCCTAATCAGGGTTCCCTGCAGTTACCAGGTCTTTTGTTTTATTTGTCAATTGGCAAAGGTTCAGAGATGGAGCTGAAAATTGGCAGTGCTGTAGAAATGACAATGAAAGAGGTGCTGAGGAAAATTGACAGTGCTGAAGTCCAACAAATGCCCCTCTTACCAAGAAAAAGCTATTGAACTTATTTAAACAAATGTGCAAATACTCTTAATCTTTTTCCAGCAGCCCAGTCTACTAAAGCAGAGTAACTGAGGTCTGCTTTGAAATCATCTTTGCCTCCATCACCAATACCCCAAGCAGGGGGAATGTGCAGGAATTCCTGCACATCCATGTGCAGTATTTGTCACAAGTGATGACACTTGCCTAGTCCCATGTCATTCTGGTTGTCCCTGGTTTTGCCTTTCTGCAAGCCCATTATTGCTGTAAGATTTAAAAGTTTTTGGGAGTTTTTCAGGATTGTCTGCACTGATTACTCCACCCCTCCTAGAGGAAGGATCTCATAGTGTTCAGTACCACACTGGTTCAGACTTTAAATCAGCTTCTAACCTAATGCTAAGCAAGATGGGAGTCAGGAACCAATTATTTTAAGGTCCCATGAAGGAAGGATTTACTGGGCCTTATCTTTCTCAGCTGTAGTTCCTGGCATTGGTTCAGCTACTGCAGAGTTTGGACCAGTGTAATCTCCCATACTTCTTGTTATCTCATTATTTTTTTTCTTTTGCTGTAGCAAACCAATCTCTGCTCTCTTTATTCTCTTGTAAAGCCTATAATAAAAGAATGAAAAAATTGCCCATCTCCCAGGCTGGAGTAACTTTGCCAATCCTGCTGCAGGATATAATGAAACTTTCAGCCACCACATCACTGTTAATAAAACGGAGACAGCAGTTAAAAAAGTTCTGACAAGAATTTATTAATTTCTGGTTGAGAACAATGAAATGTGTCTGACCAGGAAATGATGAAATTGCCATATTCTGTACAGAGAGATTTTTCTAGAAATCTCCTTTCCACTGTGTTGACAGAACTTGCAGTATAGAAGTTCAGGAGTGGGTGTCAGTTCACAGACTCTCAGCCAGTTCCAGGGATGGCTGCATGCCCAGATGGGATGAAGGTTCAGACTTGCTACTCTTCCTGTTTCTGTACGTTCACTCCTGCTGGAAACCTAATCAAGCTGTCTGACACCTGGCACAGGAGGGCAGCACTAGGTGTTACCTTCCTGTATTAAGCTGGCTAGGAAGTTTTATTACCCAAAAGAAAAGGAAAAAAAAAAAAATCTCAAGAAGCTATTTTGAGCTGAAAGCTGGAAGGAAAGAAGCAAGTCAAGCTGAGCCTTCTGTGCTTTTATTCTGTCCATGCTGAAGGCTGAGAAAAGCCTCCTTCAGAGTACAAGAACCTCTATACAAGGGGGAAATGGCAGTTGTGTGGTTACTGTAAAAACGCTGCTTTCTGGCAGGGGGCAGCACTGACTGCCAGTGCATTTTGTGCAGGACACTTGCAGGTGGGCAGGTATTGACTGTGAACGGCATTTTGTGCGAAACACTTCTTTTTAAAACCTTTAAATACTTTTATGATATAAGAAAGACATATAAAATCTCTCAAGTACTTTCCCCAAGCCTTCATTTCTTCATCCACTGGCAAAAAAAGAAAAAAATTAAAATTTTCTAATCTTCACTTGAGTTGTCAAATTCCTCCCAGTCTGATACACTCATAACTTCTGGTGGAAAGTCAAGATGATGCTTCATTCTGTCTGCATGCCACTCTGAGAGCCACTTCTCTGTTTCCATTAAAATAGCCCTGGGCAATGTGAGGACACAGGCAGCCATGCCAGAAATGTCATCCTCCAGCTGGGGCCCTTCCTCCCAGCAGTCTCTCTCTGCATCATAAATGTGCACATAGTCCATGCGGATTCCCCTGTTGTGGGATCTGCCTCCCAGCACATAAATCCTGTTGTCTAAGACTGCAATGCCTGGCTCTCCATGTCCTGCAGGAAGTGGGCACACATTTGTCCACTGATCAGTGCTTGGCTTATAGCAGGCAACCTGTAAAACAAAAAAAAAAAGAAATGAGAGAAGGCAAAACTGGACTGGTATCCTCATCCATAAGCTTGGCCAGTTTATCCTTGGCCATAAACTTGCAGCCTGGCCATAAGATAAACTATTTAGGAAGGAATATCACCTTTTGACAGTGTGTTGATAATGGAGCCAGCATGTGATGATCTAATACAAGTACAGTGCTCAGCAGAAATTTGTGCATAGTTGCCACATAGCTTTGAAATCACAAGTTCTGACCCTGCTGCTGGAGTAGCAGCTGTATGTCATTCCAAAAATGCATACAAAAGTGAAAGAGATGGGGACATGTGCTAATATAAGCCCAGACATAATTCACCTGTTTGCATTAGAGAAGAAATGCTGGAACATACAAATATGACAAATCTGCTAAGCTGCCTCTGTGCCATTTGTTGGAGAGTTTCAGATTTCATTGGGTACCTACTTGGCTAACTGCTTTCATTTGTAGGCACCTTCTTATCATTCAGACACACTCTTCAGCTAGATTTAATTCTGCCATCTCCACTGGCTCTATAAAACAGTTACTTCTTGTGTCTTCTTTTCAAGTCTCTTGCAGTTCTAGAAGCTGGAATAAGGTTGAAGAGAATTCTCTCCAGATGTCCTTTGTAATCAGACACTGTACATTTAATTGCATTATACAGCTGCCATCCAGTACCCCCAAGTAGGGGGAATATGCAGGAACTTACTGCATTTCTCTGCATTTCTTATTCTTTTCAAGTCTCTTCTCTAGCAGTTCTAGAAGTGGCAACAAGGTTCTCTCCAGATGTCTTTTACCATGCTGTACATTTTAATTGCATTATACATTTGCCATCCAACATGCCCCCAAGTAGGGGCAATATGTAGGAATTTACATCCTTAACAGCTCTGCCCTGCAATTACACATTGGTAATTCAAAAGTTCTCCACTTAGAAAAAATTAATGGAAAGACAGCATAAAGGAAATTTAACTGATGTTTTACTGGGCATATGCATGCCAATGAAGTTATCCATCAGAGATGTTTTAAAATTGGTAAGAATTCCAAGTGCTGGAGCTTTAATGCTTTGTGGGTGAGACAAAGTGTTCAAGACAGACAACAGCAAAGAAATCATTGCCAGTTCTGCAGGTGAGTGGGGGAGAGCTCATCCAGCAGCCATTGCTGAACAAGCAGTTTTATCTGCATACTTAGAAGGACAAAGACATTACATCTAAGTGCCAGCATCCACAAGAAGCCAAGAACAGACCCAGGCATTGCTGTATTGCACTAAACAGTTCATGTTCTGTCACATGGATTGTTATTCCCTTCTCCCATCACATGGTCTCTCCCTCATCCTGTACCCCCTGGTGGTCTGGCCCCTGGTTACCCCTCCTCAGTGGTATCCCATTGGCTGGGGTCCTCTTCCCCTGCCCCCATTCTCAGGTATAAATGTCCCCTGCAAGAAGGGAAGCCTCTCTCTTCTATCTGGGGGTTGCCAGAGTCTGAGGTGTCCCTTCCCAAGCCAATAAACAGGACACTTGTCTCCATGTGAAGAGCATTTCTGGTGTTTTGCTTTGTCCATGTAAGACTGTGTGGGCCAGTGTGGGACCCCAGAACATCCTCTGGCTGTCCAGGATGGCCAGGGCCCCTGCCAGGGGGCTCAGGGACCCTGGCACAGAGCCCACAACACCTGTGGATTTGATTATGGTCCGTGGAGCAAATTACCAACCTTGTATGAAGATCAGCAAGCCTCAACAGTTTAGGTAGAATATTAGTGAAGTTATCATGGGGTGGAAAAGTAGATTTTGGGGTTTTGGTATGAGGGCTCAGGAGGCAAGATGGAGGGAACTGGGTGTGTCCAGCCTTTCTCCTTCTTCTTCTTGGCCTCCATCTCCTGCTGTGATGGTGGCACTCACAGATTGTTTTAGAGTAGAAGCTCACTGTCTAACATAGGTGATGGGTGTTGGGAAGGAATTGTAAACATTGAATGTGGTATTCACATGCCCTCTGAACAGAGATAAGCTGTGAGACAAGCAGAGAAGAAGGAAAACACAATTCTTATCTCGCTTGCTGTGCCTGTGTTGTGCTATAGTAGAATGCAATATGGAGATTATTTACCCAGAGTGAGGGTGTTTTGTTCCCTTGGCCTATCAGGGCCAGGTGTGTGTGGGACTGTCAGGGGACAGTCAGAGAGAATCAGAGATGAGTGCAGTGCGAGCAGTTGTGAGCAAGAGTGAGTGCATGGCAGATTCAGTTTAGATACAATGTACATAGTATAGTATAATAAAGTAATTCATTAGGCTTCTGATGATGGAGTCAGATGCATCATTCTCTCTCCCCTTCATCAGAGTCGCCTTTGATTTACAATAATTGTACATGTATGAAGACACAACACTGCCCTGGGGGCAGGCAGAGTGCCTGGAACTGTCCTGCTGGATGGACCTCAGCAGGGCAGGAAAAAATTTTCTATAGATAAGATACAATGAACAACCTTGAGACTGAGAAATTAAGAGCCCCGATGTGGGATCTCAGCAGCTCAGGACTGAGGTGCCGAGTCACCGAGACCACCCTTGGGGGGCTCGGGAGTCCTGGAATGTTCCAGAAGTGTCTGGTGGCTGGACTTTGATCCTACACAGGAGACGACACCTGTATGAGGACAGGAGGATTTCACCGGGGTGAGTGGTGAAGGGATTGGTTAATTAGAGAGTGAGACACAGGGTTTAGGATTTCTGTACAGGGGGGTTTAGAGAAGTAAGATGGAGGAATTGGGGCGTGTCCTGTCCTTCTTCTTCTTCTTCTTCTCCTCCATCTTCTGTGGTGATGGTGGCACTTTGAGATTGGTTGTTACTAAAAGTGCACTGGGCAATAAGGGTGAAAGGTATTGGGGAAAAATGATAAATATTGTACACGTAACTTTGGGTATAAAGATAGGTGACCGCCCGGAGGGAGGGGAGTGTGCTCATGGCTGGCTGCTGAGCAGAGCTCTGTTGGGCCGAGAGAAAATCTTTTAGATAAACAATTAATAAACACCGAGACCGAGAAAAGAACTGAAGCCTCTTCTCGTCCTTTGAAACGCGGGCTGCCCCAAGGCCACCCCGGGCCTTTCCAGGCCATCCAAACAGCCGAAAACCGGACACCCCGACTCCTTCTTCAAGCACCGGGCTGGGAAAAGAGACTTTGAACAATCTTGGGGTGGCAGCGACCCAGAAAGGCCCCAAGAGGCCAGGGTCCATAGCTGGCCAGAGTGAACTCAAACAACAGCCCAGAGCTGTGGGTGTCCCAGGCGTGCCCTGCTCTCACCTGGTGCACGTCCCTCCTGTAGCCGGAGTCGTTGTTGCTGCCCCCGATGACGTAGAGCCTGCCCAGCAGCGCGGCCATGCCGTGCCACGCGCGCCGCACGGGGCCGTCGGCCAGCACGTCCCAGCGGTCAGTCCTGGGGTCATAGCACTGCAGCTCCTTCAGGTAATCCTCTCCTCTCCTGCCACACGAGATGTACATCTTGCCATCCAGCGCCGCTCCCGCGTGCGCGTACACCTGCACGGCACAAGCAGGGCAAAGCAACAGCTTGGCTGTTTCTCCCAGTTTGGAAGCAGGGAATAGACATGAAGGGAGTGATACTGGTCATGAGTTATGCAGAGATCAAAAGCAGAAAGGATTTTCTTATGGACAGTTCTTTCTAATATATTATAATTGTGATTTTCTGAATGAAACACATTAGAATTTCTAAAGCTTCCAGAAATGCAGCATTCTCTGTCTTTATTGTTCCTTCATACTATAACCTTACTCCCTAATCTTCTTGGAAGCCTTTTTATTGGTGATTTTTCTTATACAAGCAGCATTATCAGGAATGCAAGTTATTCTACTTAGTAGCACTCAATTCAGGCTTTTTATATTTTCACACATTTATTATTCTTTAAGGATTAACACAATAAAGATGCAGGCAAAATCAACAAGAAACAGGAAAAAAAATTAACATTTAACTGGAAAATGTAATTTACATATGCTATTATTTCATTTTCTTGTCATCCATTTACTCCATATACAGAATTTACTGCTTCCCATCTGAATATCAGCAAATTAAAAGTTACACCTGAGAGAAACATCTAGCAAGCTTAAATAAGGAATTGGGGGGCTGTGGTAGTGTGTGTGGCTAATGCACTCCTTACCTCCTTCTTCAGAGGTGTCACATATTCCCAAGTGTTGGTTTTAGGGTCATACCTCTCCACTTCCCTCAGGTCTTCATGGTAATCTCGGCCTGCGACGGCATAAATATAGTTGTCCACGACACAAACACTGAGGTCAGCGTGCTCTTGCTGCAGGGACTGGATCTGGAACCATCTGTTGTGTCGTGGGTCATACCTTGCAAAAGAATGGGATCAAAGAAAGTTATTCCTGCAGCTGCAGAATCGCTGCAGGAATACCAGGCAGCTCTGGGGATGTGGGTGCTGCACTGGCTTCAGCTGAAATTGAGCTCGTCTCTAAGAGATGTGAAATTTGGCCTTGTCAGCATTTTATTATTAACAAAGTTGTTTTGTTCTATTTATAGAAGATGTAGTTTGGCTGACATAATGATGCTATCAAAGCCTGGGTTTTCCATTATCTGCTGTACACTGCTGTCAGGTTACACATCACAATCTCTGTTTGCACAAAGCCATTCTACAAGGTAACACAGTCTAAAAACAGCACAAAGACTCAATCTGGATCTTCCAGAATACAAGAAGGGCATAAATATGTTGATTCTTTGATATAAATATCTTTGATTCTTTTCCCCAAATATCTGCTGCTCAAAGTGAATCTCATTATTCACTTTCATGTCAAACCATCTCTCTCATCTGGAAATTTTAGTTACAGAGAAAACTGGTTGAGAATTGAAACTATGCATGCCATAAAATAAGAGCAACTCAGCTAAGGCTTGTAAAACTGAGCACAATATAAAGACAGAAGGGTTTATATCTGTTTTTGCAATGTAATGGGCATGAAGGTCTAAACCTGCTCCCCCCTCCTGCTCTTCTCTGTTACACAGTAATATAAAAGCACTCTGGAATGATGCAATTGTGCACACAGATTCTTGAAAATCTGTTGGTAAGAGCATTTTATTTTAAATCCTTTTGTATTGGGACAAAAACTACACATAGAAGACTTCCAGAAAATGCCAGTTAGAGAACATCTAGACAGCCTAGAGTTCAGGCTCATTACTGCTTCCCACACCTTTAATACTTCCTCCTCCAACAAGGCAGAAAGAAGCACAAGTAATACACTTTAATGAGTAGCTGTTTCTACACTGTCAGGCTCAGTCTCATAAGCACTGCTGGGAGCTTCCTGTTACTACGAAGCTCATTAAATGAAGCTCATTTCTTGTGTTTTCAGTGAGGCTCCTGCTCAGCTCCTGATCATTTGGCTGGCAAGTGTACTGACTGTCTGCTGGCTTACTGACTCAGAAATGGGCAATAAAATTAATAGCAGGATTATCCTTATCTTACCTCCAACACCTTGACTCTGCTCGAAAACCACTTACATTGTTGTCTCCACCAATTAAATATACAAAATTATTGAGAACAGCAATCCCTTGGTTGGACATTCTGGGGGCTAGTGCAGCTGTGAAGTGCCTCCACTCCCCCAACAAAGGGTTCAGATACTTGGCTTGATCACTGAGGACAATGGAGGGAGTAGAATGCATCCCTCCAAATCCCACTACACACTGGAACTCTGATCTCAGCTGTGTCTGGGAGCTCTGAAGCATTGGCTGAAGACATTCATTCTTGTGGTACATTAATGCATCTGCAACTGTATCTTTTAAAGGACATGGACTTAATTTGTCATGAAGTCTTTGCAGGATCTGGGGTTCCATCAGAGGAAAACGAACTGTCTCAAGTAGCTTAAGGGGCTCCATCAGGGAGACCTGATCTGTCTCCAGTTCCTCTGGAGAATAATGATAAAAAAGTGCTCCATCATAAACTTCAAACTCATAGTTAACCTCCAAACGGTTGCTGCTGAGAAGGGAGTAGACTTTCTGCAGGGGCAGCTGGCGGTACACCTGTGTCCTTGAGAAAGCTGTGAAGTTCTTCAGAATGTAGGAGTCCAGCTGCTCACTCAAATGCTTCAAGTCATAGTGGTCAGCTAGTCTGTACACATCAAGGATGTTCTCTTCATCAACCCAGGACATGAGGAAATCACAACAGAACTTAATGACTTCTGGAATCTGCAAGAGAGAGAGGGTTTTCATTTCAGATACCACCTGCCCCACACTTGAGAGCCAGGAGACTGGGATGACTGTAAGGAAATTGTCCATGAGATGGCTGCTGTCCTCACAGTCTGAGCACCATGGTCACCTGTGCCCTATTCACTTTTCCCCAGAGAAAGAACTCAGCATGGGTGTGTGGATGAGTATAACACAGCTCTTCCAGCCATGCTCTGCTGCAAGGCTAAGTTTCAGGTGCAGCAGCAATGTGCCTTCCATTGGGACCCTGGGCACTGCCTGCCTGGAACAGCCAGGAAAACACACAGGACATGGTGATTACAGTCACTCTCTGCTTGTTTTCCCAGAGCACTACAGACATGCTATATCAAAGATTGTACCTTTAACAAATGTTTCACTCAAGAGCATAGGAAGCCATTGGAAAGGAAAATGAATATTTAGTACTGTCTTCTGAACACAATTTGAAGTTGTATCTGGGAGGAGGAACAAAGATCTAACTGCTGTCCAGGAGCCCCTCTGCTAACAAAGTATGTAACAACCAACCAAAGCAAGCACTCACAAAGTTTAGGATTTAGTACCAAAGCCTTGTGCAGCAGTTAGCTGCAGGGGAAATTAGAGAGAAAAAAAACTTGTCTTTAAAGCACATGAACCCTGTACTCAGTGCAGACCATAGTGGCAGGATTTCCTGTAGTGATGGGGTCAGGAGAGGCCACGAGCCTGTGGACTCACCTTGAGCAGCACAGCAATTCCTGAGCAGCAAACCCTATTCCTTACCACAGGCCAGGGATTTTCTGTTTCAGGGAAACTTTCACAAACACATCAGTGAAAGTGAATGCTACATAAAATACTCCTCTAGATGAAATGGGTAATGTTTTTACTAGTGAAACCTTTGGCACAAGTGAGATGTGCAAGTACCCATTCATTGTTCCTACCCTTCCACAGTTAGTTCCAGTGGATACAGCATCCCAGAAATCCTTCTTATCATGCCCAAGCTCCTGCTCACCTCTTAACCCTCCCTCTAACCACATATTCTGTTTCTTTCATCATTGCTTTTGTTTCTTGTTTCTTTTTTGTGACATCTCCCAGTACCTCACCTGGAGCTGACAGGCAGCAGCTAAGGTTTCCTGTACACTGTTCACACTGAGTTCCAGCTCAGAAGTGTAAATGAAGTTCAAGATTTTACACATTGCATTGTAGGTGATGCCATGAATATGAACTTCTTCTTGTTCCATCTCTCTCAATCCTCCTGCAAACATTCCTCTGCAAAACAGACAATGGCACATGCTATGGCAGATTTGCATTGAAGCTTTTTCCAGTTTGCTCATCTTATTTTGTCCTGGGAACATAAAAAATATTCAGAAATACAAAAACATAGCTGGACACTTTAATGTGATCTAAGTTAAGAGTACAGGCCTTTAGGTCATAAGAAAGTAACACTTCATTGTGCAGGAAAACAGCAGGGGTACCTAGAAGGGACAGTTCACAGGTGAAGGACTTAAATACACACCCAGTATCTAAAGGCAGTCAAAGCCAGATACTCTGGGTGTGGGGGAAGAGGAAACACAGAGGAACTCAGGACAGTGGATTTTTTTTTCCAAGGTAAAGCAGTTCTTCCTTCAGTTAGAAGTTTGAATTGACTTGGGTGTTTGCTGTATGAAAACAAAGGAACTGCTCCTCACACTGCCTGGGGACTGCCTGGTTCAATGGCCAGTGAGTCACCCTACAGGCACACAGCAGTGACCCAGCTCCAGTGAGTTTTTGTGCATTATGAAATGATCACCACCACAGGCAAAGTCTTACAATGCCAAGGATATGTTAAAAGCCACTTAGAGTGCACTTAAGCAGAAGACACCAGCTCAGATAGTCTCTCCTCTTTATAAACCTCCAAGTACCACAGTGAATTTAGTGGAGGTAAGCTCAGTGTGCAGGAACAAGAGCTTTATTTCTGCAGAGAAATAACAGAGAGATGAATAAAGCCATAGTTAGTATTTTGAAACAGCCTGTCACTCTTGTGCTGAGAATAACACAGGAACAGGCAGGAGGCAGTATTGCAGAAAGAGCAAAAGAAGGCTAATTAATTACTTTATTATACTGTATTACATTATGTTACATTACATCTAAACTGAACCTGCCAAGCACTCAACTGCACTCCACTGCACAGAACCAGTCCTGACACACACACACCTGGCCCTGACAGGCCAAGGAAACAAAACTCCATCACTCTGGGTAAACAATCTCCATACTGCATTCTACTTCTGCACAACACAGGCACAGCAAGTGAGATAATTGTTTTGATCGTTCTCTGAGGTTTAGAGAATGTGAATCCCAGAAATATTCCTGGGAAGTTGTGCCTTGCTTGCTTGCTTTTCTCTGTGAGGAGAAATGTGGCTACAACAGCCCCAGCTCCATCTTACAGGTCTGATTTTCCATTCACAAGGAGTCTGCCCAGCCAAAAGCTTTGGATGTCACAGCTGTGACTAACAGCCAGCCACGTGCCTGTTACTGTGATATTTTATGAAAAATCCCTTTGCCAGGATTTTTTCTCCTGAGAAGCTTCAACCTTTCCATGTTTTCCTATTTGGAATGTGATTTGGAGAATTGTTTACCCAGCAGGTGAATTGTCTTTACTTCATAACCAATCCCAGTCCAGCTGTGTCAGACTCTCTAATCAATCACAACTTTTTATTATTCATTCTTTTCTAGCCTTCTGATATCTCCTTTCTCTTTCTTTAGTATAGTTTTAATATATCATTTTCATATAATATAATATAATATAATATAATATAATATAATATAATATAATATAATATCATATCATATCATATCATATCATATCATATCATATCATATCATATCATAAAATAATAAATCAGCCTTCTGGGAACTTGGAGTGAATTCTCATCTCTCACCTTGTCCTAAGACCCACAACACCACCACAACACGTGCCTGTTGCTGCAGTGTGTCGCTCTAGGACACAAAATAAAAGAACGTGGACGTTCAAAGACATATTTTATGAAAAATCTTTTTGCTAGAATTTTTCTCTTGAGAAGCTGAAAGACCTCAGAAACAAAATGTAAACAATGGTTATCTGCTGCTGTGGAATGCAACAGGTGCATCTGATTGGTCTCATGTGGTTGTTTCTAATTAATGGCCAATCACAGCTGGCTCGGACTCTCTGAGAGTCACAAGCTTTTGTTATTGTTCCTTTCTATTCCTTGCTAACCCTCTGATGAAATCCTTTTTTCTATTCTTTTAATATAGTATACATTGTATGTTATATATAAATATATGTTTTAATATATCATTTTCTTTTAATATAATATATATCATAAAATAAATCAACCTTCTGAAACATGGAGTCAGGAATCTCATCTCTTCCCTCATCCTAAGACCCCTACAAACACCACCACAGCGGACAGTGGACTTTCTAAGGTAAAAATGAGGGTGTTTCATTTCTGACTCCAACATTCACTGATTTCCAAAAGTTTATTGATTTCCAGAAGTGGATTGGAGGATGACAGTGCCACTTCTCCAATGACACTGGACAAATCTCTTCGTCCATAAAAGAATGCAAACCAGTAAGTGTCGCAGACATTTCTTCATAGAAATCTTTTCTTTGAGATTTGTCTATCTTCTGGGAAGCAGAGCCCCAGAAAAAGAATGCAAACAAATTGTTATCGGCTGTTGTGAAATGTGGCAAGTGATCCTGTGATTGGCTCATCTTCCATGTTTCCAATTAAGGGCCAATCACAGGAGCAGCTCAAGGACAGGTTCCCTAGACACAGAACTTTGTTATTCATTCCTTCTATTCTATTCTTAGCTTAGCAGCTCTCTGCAAGCTCTCTCTTTATTCTTTTTAGTATAGTTATAATGTATTATATATTATATATCAATAAATCAAGCCTTCTGATCAAGGAACAAGATTCTCGTCCTTCTCTCACCCAGTGACCTCCTCAAGTCGCTGTAATAAATAAGTTATTTACAGAAGGTGTGTGAGGAAGTTCGTTACAAGCATGCCAACATCAGAAGAACTTCAAGAACTGCGCGGGGGCGTGAACGGCCCTGGAATCCGGCTGTCTGGTGAGGGGCGAAGGCCAGGGCCCCTGTGCAGCTGAACCCAGCCCCCCTCAGCGTCCTGGCCTCGGGCTGAGCTGGGGGATAGCTCGGAGCAGCGCGGTGAGAGACGAATTAGGAGGCGCCCACTTGCTGGGGGTAAAACTGTCGGTTTATTACAGAAGAACCAACAAGGAGGGGAAACACTCAGCAAATGGCCCCGAACAAGGGGCAGGAGAGGGTTTTAAAGGAAAAGGGGGGAAGAAGGCAGGGAAACCCGGCTATCCAATAGAAATACATATTTGGAGGTACGAAACATAACTGATATACCAAAGTAACTAACTGTTATAAATCGTAGGAGGGGCTCCGGGGCTACAGCCAACCATAACTCCCAGAGAAAAGAAAATTCTCGAAACCTGGGAGGAGAAAAGGGGTGATTGACTGAGCCCAAGGAGGAGGCACTTTCACTTTATAAGAGAAACCAGGGGAGGAGCAGTTTCATTTCCATAGCAACCTAACTGACAGGGTAGCAGCAGGAAGTCCTGGGAAAGGGAGAAACCATTTAATATAGAAAATGGGGGGAGCAAACTAACAAACTTAAGAACACACTACAGCATCGAACCAGGGCGACAGCAGCGTACCTGAAGTAGTCACAGGAGGCAGCCAGGAGGATGCGATGAGCCTCGATGGGTTTGTCCTCCACCACCAGCACCACATCGAAGAGGACGCTGCTGTCCCGCAGCGAGAGCAGCCCGCTGAGCAGCGCCTGCGAGTGCTCGGCGCTGCGGTACGTGCTGCTGCTGCTGCTGCTGCTGCTGCGCTGCTGCTGCGCCTCCAGGGCTCCTCGGGGCGCCTGAGTCAGCTCCTGCTCCTCAGCCATCCCAGGCACCAATGCTCAGCCACCAGCTGCAGCAGAATGAAATCTGTCAGACAACAGAATCGGCAAAGCTTTGTGCTTTTTGCTTTACACACGGCGCTCTGAGCCTTGCCCGTCGCAGAAAATCAAGCGACTCTTCAGGCAATGGAGACAGCTCTGTCCTGGACAAATGATTCCAAATTATACTGAAAACACACAGATGGACATCAGCACACCAAAGTGGTAGAATAAGGTTTTCCAAAAACAGGTTTTCCAAATAAGAATAAGGTTTTCCAAACCCAGGTGTCAGGTATTCTGACTCCTGGGTTTTCACACCAATGTCAGAGTACGTGTCAGTGGGTATTTTTTTTATTAGCAAGAGTTTCACTTCCCAATCCATTACCAAACCCCCGTTTCTTTTGTATTTCTGCATCATCTGCAACAAAAAATGGACCAAAATTTTGCCAAAGTCCAAATCGTAATTTTGCCAAATTTCAAATTGGAATTACGCCAAATTCCAATCGCCTGGTATTCTCAGGTAACTTTTCAGCAGTATAAACTGCACCTTCCATCTTTCTATTAATATTTCATCACAGAATCTTCTCTCTCCTCTCTCTCCCTGTTTTTGCTTTTTGCATTTTCTGTAGCTAAGCACATTTTCAACCTTAATTGTGCAAAATACTGGCTTCAAAGTGAGTTTCTTTATTTTGGCAATTTCAAGCTAGCATGCACAGCTACTTTCCACTTCCCCATGACTCCCTGCAGAGAGGAAGTATCTCCTCCAGAATGGGCACTGTCCAAGGCTATCCTGTACCTTTCCCTAGGGCTGCCACTGACACACTGGGAAGGTCCCCTATGGCACATTGGGAAACATCTGTAAAAAGCTGTCTGCAAGTGATTGTTTCATGTCCATGGTTAAGCAATCAAAATCTCACGAGTCCTCTTCTACCATCCTGTAATTTACCCTGCCCATTGTCTTTGAAGAATGTCAGAAGTTGTGGCAGTCAGAGCTCACTAAAAAACACCTCCCATTAGCCAAAGGAAATAAGTGAGCTGATTTGGCTGCTAACACACTCAGAAGATCCTCTCTCCAGCAGGGAAATAGCTTAGAGCCACCAGGGACAGTCTCAAGGGGTTAGCAGCAGCCAGGGAAGCAGAAGAGAACAAACCCAGCAAATGCAAACACAGAGTGAAGCAATGGAAGCATTGTTTTAGTGTGGCAGCCACAGACAGCGAGGGCAGATCTCAAACACTGCAGGCACTCTGGGCATGGCAGCCAGGGAGGAGCTGCCCAGATGACACCAAGAAATATCAGAGTGTTTATTGTTCTGCCTGAGGAAGTTACCCTGCCCAAAACAAAAGGTGAATGGGATGGAAAATACCCTGAGAAAGTGAATTAATGTCTATCTGCTCTTTGCCAGCAAAACCAAGAGCAGCTCTGACAAAACAGCCTTGTGGGGAGCACTCAGGTCGATCAGAGAGGGAAAACTATCCATCATCAGCTGAAGAGATGAGTAATGGCTTATTTTTCATGACAGCTTGATGCTTTCCCTAGAAACCAAATGAAAGCAGACAAAACATTAGTGGATCATTGCATTTGCTCCTGGGGAATACTAGGAGTGATGGATTGAGGCAAGGGAAATAATGTAGTAAGAAAGGCAAGTGAAACAGTAAGTATTATATGATTTTCATCAGAAATTTCCCATTTTACTAAAAGAAAATAAATGCAGCAAAACCAAAGCAGGGTGACATATGGTCCAAATGAGGGACTGATTAAGATTAACTCTGTTAATGTGGTTTAATGTGGTTAAAGCTCCAAAAAAGGTTTTATCTTTTCCTCTTCTTAGAGAGCTGTATCAAAAGGAGTCCCTATGGAAGTAAAATTACTGTATCAAAAAGCAGAAGTAAAAGCAACAAATTAACTATTTTCTGAATCCAAGGACATTTCAGGATTAGGGGAAACACCATGACCTTTGATACAATCTTATATACTGCAGTCATTGGTGGGAGAGAGGCCAAGGCAAGATAAGAGAGAAATAAAACTAC
Source organism: Zonotrichia albicollis (assembly GCF_047830755.1). Lineage (NCBI taxonomy): Eukaryota > Metazoa > Chordata > Aves > Passeriformes > Passerellidae > Zonotrichia > Zonotrichia albicollis. Next base: position 11,684,498 of record NC_133836.1, on the reverse strand, counting down.
AGGGGCACTGAAGCCCTGTAATAAGTGTTAGCAAATAAATGTATTGTAGCAGGTTACAGACAGAGATACATGCAGGGTAGAGTGGGAAACCCATATAATAATGCAAGCCTTTATTTATTTAATTTTCTTTAACATGACTGTAGACAGTTACTGTTCAGAATATATTCTCTAGCTGAATAATCTGAAAAAGTAACAGAAAAAGGATGAAGCTTTCAGCAAGTAAAGCCCCAGAAGAGATCTGATCTTACAAGTGTGGTAACTGGAAGCAGGAAGATTAAATGGTATTGTGAAAGAGAGAAAATAGAAATACATTAAAAGGATAAATTATTTAGTGATTCTGTAGCCAGTGTGAGCATTAGTATCTGAATAGCTCTCAGTGACAAGTGGGGCTGTCCTGCAGATCTGCAGGGATTTATCTCACACTTAGCCACAACCATTACCAAGAGCTGAACCAAGCAGCTCTGCTGTGACCACCCAGCGTGGCCACGAGGAGATGCTGGGAGTGCAGCTGAGCCATCCCCCACAGCTGATTTTCCTGGGTAACAGCTGAACCTACAGATTTTTCGCTGTGCTCTCCTTTCTGAACGCTGGCTGTGCTGAGCTCCTGTTCCCAGCTCCCGTCCCTGGGCTGTCACTGGTGAGCTGGATGTCCCTCAGGGTGATGCTTGTACATCATCCTGAGGAACTGCTCCCAGCCTCAACAATTAAAGGTGAACATCTGTAGTATTAATCTATAAATCTGACTGACAGATATGAGCCAAAAGCCCCTTAACTCTTTCCAAGGTAGTTTCAGGAGCTGCCAGACAAGAGGTGTGAGCCCAAGGAGGGCAGAGGAGCAGGGGCTGCTGTGGGGATGTGGCCAGCAGGATCCCCTCAGCTGAGGGGGCTCAGCTCTGCAGGGCTGGGCAGGAAGGTACAGGAGCAGGGTTAGTGGGGCTGTCTTTTGGGCTTCTTTCAAAGAGAATTGGCATTTGGGTTTTCTGGATTAAATGCAGTGTGTTTGCTGAGCTGACTGATCATTCTGTGTATTTCTTTGGGTATTGTTCTAAATCTGATTACAAAAATTGCTGAGGAGGGATGTTGCTGTTAGCACAGCACCCTGCTTCTCACCAGTGTGCTTTGTGCCCTTGCTGCTGTTCTAAAAATCTTTTTTACCTAATCTTTATTTAAAAAAAAACCAAAACAACCCAAAGCTGCCTAAATGTAATGTAAGCAGGACAGTTCTGGATAGAGAGACAGAATAGGTTTGTTCCTCCATCCTGAGCTTCTCTACTGTCAGCTTCCTGCTTGCAGGATGTACCTAAAGCTTCTTTGCTCTTATTTCTGTTATTGTGAAAACAGCTCTGGGACTGAGACAAGCTCTTAGAAATTTGAGTAATATGTTTGCTTTCCCTTCTCTTCCTGAGAAAGTTTCTCAGTACTGGTCAGTTGTTAGCAGTGGGTTCAGTGGCTGAGTGCTGCAGAACTGTTTCTCAACCTGCAGGTGGGAAATATGAGGAATTCTTTGAGTTCACTGTGCTTCTTTAACAGTAGCAAAGACAACAAGTATAGTCTCATGTGCTGTGGGATGTTGTCTGCAGAAACAGGCAAGTCCTTGTTCTGACCACTTTGAAATTGCAGAGAAAATCAGGCTGGACATCTTCTTTGCTGGCTGCACAATGCATTTCAGTCTGCAGTTTTGTTAGTTTGTATTTGTATTTCAGAGGATGTGGGTTGATGTAGTGATTAATTTTAAGGCATTACAACTAAGTTTCCAGTACATAAAGAAGAAAGCACATGGGATCAGGAATTGTATGTGCATGTCTGCAGGCAAGTGTAGAAAGATGTTGGCTGTTTGGTCACTTTGAATCAAGGAGTTAAAAAAACTCCAACAGCCAAAAAAATCCCCATAAGTGGAAAAACCCTAGAAACACAAGGCTGCTCTTTTTCAGTGGCCTGAAATCTTCTACATTCTGTGTCTGGATTCCATCTGGGAACCAAGAGAAGGCAGCCATGCCTTGCAATGGAGGGAGCAAAGAAGTTCTTTCTTCTCTTTCCTGTATTCTACACAAAGTTCACTGAATCACCAGCTATGGACACAGTGAGAGCTGAATGTCTCAGTGACCTGCAGATAACTCTGTGCTTGTCTTGTGTTCAAATTCTACAACCATGCTTCTGCAGGTTACTGGCACAAAGAAAAATAAAGGTCTTAGGCTTCTGATTATTCAAGGAAATAATTAATTAACTACCCATTAAAAGAGTCGTGATAAGTTTTAAAAATAAAATCCCCTCTCTAATCAACAACAGAATATTTGCTTTCATAATAAAGGTATGTGGGTTATGACTGAGGAAGTTGGCAGTGGGACAGGAGGAATTTAGGGAATGCACTGTAGTTTGATGAATGGCAAAATGGTGAGAAACTGGTATGCTCACTAAAAATCCTTATCCTTTTAAGAACACCTTTTAAGGTCTAGAAATGGAGTAACTCAACTACAAGCAGAGGAGAAGGGAAAAGTTAAGGGCATGGCAAGACAGATAAGATAGAGAAGAATGCAATGTCTGTCCTAATGTTGTTTTTCAGCACAGATCCATTGTCACACATGTGCTGCCATTACAGGAATGAACTCAGCCTCTCTTTTCTGGGGAGGGATGCTGTTTAACATGGTACAGATCATTACAGGAATGAACTCAGCTCTCTTTTCTGGGAGGGATGCTGTTTAACATGGTACAGATCATTACAGGAATGAACTCAGCTCTCTTTTCTGGGGAGGGATGCTGTTTAACATGGTATAGATCATTACAGGAATGAACTCAGCTCTCTTTTCTGGGGAGGGATGCTGTTTAACATGGTACAGATCATTACAGGAATTAGCTCTCTTTTCTGGGGAGGGATGCTGTTTAACATGGTATAGATCATTACAGGAATGAACTCAGCCTCTCTTTTCTGGGGAGGGATGCTGTTTAACATGGTATAGATCACTTACAGTGCTGAAGGCTGTTGTTGGGGTGTGTGGTGTGATACACACCTAGCCAGGTATTCACCCCTTGCAGAGCAGCACCCAGCTCACAGAGATGCCCCTGAGCCAGCTGCATGTGTGGCTTTGGGGGTGTCTTCTTGTAAAGTTGTGCTGACAGCCTTGATTCTCTCCTGTAGAGAAATGGCTGGATGCAGGAAGGATGAACCAAGTTAGTTTCTATGGAAACTCAGCCATTTTTGTACTCAGGAGCTCGTGGCTGTCAGTTACATCACTCCAAAGAGGTGTTTTACGCACACTGTGATATTTTCTTGTGCATCAGCTGTGCCCAAAATAAACTCAGGCTTGCTGGTGTCGGGTATCCAAATCTGTTCAGCTCACTGCCATATGGACAGGTGGCTCCAGCTTGGTGGGGGTCCCTTGCTTTCTTAGAAGTGTGGAATCATTTAGACTGAAAAAGAAACTTGGGAGGTCTCTTGTCCAATCTGCTCAAAGCAGGGAAACCTTCAAAATCAGGTCAGGATGTGGAGAGCCTTGTCTAGTCAAGAGCAAAATCTCCATCCTTGTCAGCAGTCAGAAAACTGATTGTTTAATAACCAGCAGGTTTATTGTCTTCTTCAGCTGTGTGAATTTTTTCCCTGCAATTTGTGACACTTGCCTCTCATCCCTGGCATGCACAAAGGAGAGTTTGGCTCTACACTGTCCTGTGCCCATTAGGTAGCTTTAAAAATGTCAAGTGGCTCTGCCCTTATTCTTTTGGCCCTGTACTGAACAAAATCCAGTGTCTTGCCTTGCAGGTGCTTGTATCTTGTAAGTGCTCCTGCCCTGTATGGCTCCTCCACTGAATTCTCAGTAGAGAGCTCAAAACTGGGCAGTTTTTTGGGATTATGAGGGCTTAACAGAGTGGGAAATAATAATTCACATGGTCTACTGGATGTAGTCTTGCTGACACAGCCCAGAATGAAGCTGGAGAAATCACATTCAACCAACTGCTCATCAGGACCCCCAGGTCTCTCCTTCCAAAGCTGCCTTGCAGCCAGGCCTGTCTGCAGCCTGCAGGGATATCTGGAGTTCCTCTCACCCAGCATGACTTTGCTTTTGCTGTTCAAAGTGATGTAGCTCCTCTTGGTCCCCTCTTGCAAGAGCTTTTCCCTGACACAGAACAGCCAGGGTGCTGTGCTGGTTGGGATCCAACCACATCAGGCACTTAAAAATCTTAATGCATTGGAAGAATTTGGAAATCTGTGCCCTAAGGCTGCCCACACCTTCCTCTCTCCCTAGGGAGTGACAAGGATTAGGATTTAAAGCAGGTTTCAAGCCTGACAAGACAAGCTGCAGGAGCAAAGTGCTGAGCCCTGGGGATGTGCAAGCAGGAGCTGGCTGTGGAGCAGAGAACACACAAACACACAGCAGCCAACTCAGGGAGTGAGCAGCAAGGGAGGCAGCTGGGCGCCTGCCAAAAGAGTTGGGAAAACAAATGTGATGCCACAAACAATGTAAAATGGAAAGCAAAACTATTGTTCATTCTGGCTGGAGTGCAAATAGCAGAATAATTCACCAGCTGTGGGATAATGTGCAATGGGCACTTGCTACAGAGAAGCCAACTGAGTTCATGTTATGTGTAGATAAAACTTGAGCCAGTTTCAGGCTTTTGCAAGGAAAAGGGAGGGCATAAATTACTTTTATCAGTAATTATTCTTTCAGAATCCCTCTATGCATTCACAACTGTGCAAAAATAAATACTCAATTTCAGGACCCTCCTACAAATGCAAGGAACAACCCAAACAACTCCTTTTGACCAGGTCCCCAGGAAAAGAAAGAAAGAAAGGAGGATATCTGGTATTATACCACATCTCAGCATTATTTTTGAGCACTCAAATGATGATGTGCTTTTGCCTGGTCTGCACACACAGTCCTCCATCACATCACTAATGGGAATGAGCAGAACACACTCTGCATTGACTTTCTGAGCCATTTTCAGTTTCTAGCATTAGTAATATACTTGAAGAGTGGGAGGAACCCAAAGGTGTGGCTTGGGAAACAGCTTTTGCAAATGCTGCTGTCTCACAAATGCTGGCATTCATTCCTGTCAGCAAACACCTGGGGTTGTTTTGCTTTTTTTCCTCCCAAACCATTACAAGTTATTTCTAAGACATATCCAGAATAAAGCACCTCATTTAAAATGTATATGACAACACCACCATGGAGTATATCTATATTTAAACAAATGGATACTTAAAAATATTTTTTCCTCCCATGAATAATTTTTAAAATGTAAGTATTTTTTCCTCCCTGAAGATACAGATGAGGTAAAACACTTAAATTAGAAAGCCAGTGTTCTTTAGGTTGTACTAACAACCTACAGAACATGAGCTTTCTAATTTGAGTGTTTTATCTTAGTTGTATCTTCAGTGTTGCAACTTACCCACATTCATAGAACTGTAATGTTTTCTGTTCTGCAATTTATATATTAGGCAATCTGCTCAAAGAATTTTGAGAAACTCAGGTAGCTGCCAAGACTTCAACCTGATTGACTGAATTAAATCACATCGTGACTTTTTAAGCATTCTAAAACACAAGGAGGAAAAAAGTTAGATAGTAATTATTCCTATGCCAAACACAACACTTAAATGACCCGGAAGAGAGCAAGGGCCTCTTCCAGCATTTCCAGCTCCAGTTTCTCATGAACATGAATTTTTTCATACTATTCACCACATGAATTTTGTCCAGGCAGGAGTCTGTGGGGTTCTGCCCCATGGTTTCGCCATTTCTCAGCAGTGCCAGAGACCGAGCAGCGTTCCCTGCGGGGGAAGGTGACCTGGAACCGCTCACCCCTGTCTGAGGCAGCTGGCCCCGGACCAGCCCTGAGGAGGAGGAGGAGGAGGAGGTCACAGCCAGGTCGAGCCCAGTCACGGTTTTACTTTCTCCTGCCGGGCTGCCATTGCCCTTGCAGGGCTGACACCCGCCGTGCTGTCCCCTCGTGCCGGTACCGGGGCCGGCCTCACCCTGCCGGGGCTGGGCTGGGGCTGCCGGGCCCGGGCGGGTCGCGCTGCCGGCTGCAGCCACCGGCAGCGGCTCCGGCCGTGGGGCTCCCTCCCTGCCCCGGTGCCCGCGGAGGGCAGCCCTGAGGCGAGCAGCCCTGAGGAAGGCAGCCCTGAGGCGGGGCCGCGGCCTCGGCCGGGGTCGGGCCAGGACACGCTCCCACCGCGGCCCCCCGGGAACGGCAGCGCCGGTGCCGCCGGCAGGGGAGCGGCCCGGCCGGGGCCCGCGCTCCCCCGCCCCCGCCGCAGCACCTACCGAGAGCGGCGGCGGCGCCTCCGCCTTCATGTGCGACCCGGAACCCACCGGGCGAGGGAGGGGCGGCGGCGGCCGGAACCGGGGCGGGCGGCGTGGGCGGCCCCAGCACAGCCCGGGCAGGTGCCGCTGCTGTGCCCGGTGAGCGCCGGGCCGGTCACGGCCGCGGGGAACGCGGGGCTGCCGCGGCCGCCACCCTCGGGGCCAGCGCGGGGCGCGCCCGGGCCGCCACAGCTGAGTAGTGCTCCTGGGCCGGACTACATTTCCCAGCGAGCCTCACACCGAGCAGGGCAGATCCCGCGAGAGTTGGCGGGGCTCTCTCGGGGACTACATTTCCCGCGATCCCTCGCGCGACGGAAGCGGCGGCGCGGCGGTTCCGCGGCGGAGGCCCAGGGCAGCGGCGGAGGCGGCGGGACGCGCTCCGGGGGCCGCCATGGACGTGACCGGGCCCGAGACCGACTGGCGCAGCACCAACTTCCGCCAGAAGCTCGTCAGCCAGATGTGAGTGACAGCCGCGCGCTCGGTGATGGGTAGGCCGCGCTCGGGCCTCGGCTGCGGGGCCCTGTCGCGGTCCCGCCCGTGCCCGCTGCTCTGCGGGGCTTTCCGGGCCTGCCCTGGCTGCCTGGGCTCGTACCCGCTCCCCGGTGTTTCCTTCCCCAAGCCTGGCCCTCTCCTGAGGGGCGCCGTTGCCAGGATTTGCCCAGACCCTGTGTGGGGTAACCGGGACCGGTCCGTGACTGGATTTTCCCGATCCTCCTTCTCTTCCACTTTCCCCTTCCTCAGCAACACCGATTTCCTACCCTGCCTGACACCGTGTGGTTTGGGGCTGTGATTTTGCCAGTGTCCGTGATGTTGTGAAATTTGGCATATTCAGCCCTATGAAAATCACTGTTACGGGGTTGTGTCTGGCTTTTGGGGGCAAATATGAAATAAAAATGCTGATGGGTTAATGTGGAGTTCAGCTTGTTGCCTTTTCAGTTTTTCTTTGTGAAATAATTGCTTCCTTTGAATTACTTTACTGCTCTGCAGGCTTCTTCCAAAGCTAAAGGTTCTTCTACCAGCACAGAAGTGCAAGCACTGTTCATTCTTTCTAAAGTAATGTTGGAGTGCTAATTCATGTATTTTGGAAAGCTTGATATTCCCTTGTTGATTTTAGCAATCAATACCTAAAACTGAGCTGGTTTTCTATGACAGATGAGTAGTGTGAGTGTTTGTGGGTTTTCTACAATTAAACTGTTATAGTATTGAAGGAGTAGGATGGTGTTTGTGTGTCAGAGCCAGCCAGACTTCCTTGGTGCTCACAACACTTTTCACTTTCTAAACTTTCTGTAAAGTCATTAATCTTGTTAGATTAATCCCTTCCTTCCTCTCTGTTCTGCTGCTTTGTCAAAACAAGCAAACAGGAGTGCCCTGAGTGCTGTGATTTGAGGACTAAACGTGAGTAAGCACATGCAAACCCAACACAACCAAACCTGGATTTGTATTTGCCCTGCAAACTGCAGGGTGGTTTCTCTAACAGTGCTCAAAAATGTTTCATTGGAAGTGCACAACAAGGGATTAAAAAATTACTGCTACTGACCAAAAAATCTTTAATGCCAAATGAAGAGGTGACTGTAATCCTAAACTTTTAATGCATGCCCTCTGTTTATTTTCTTTTACACAAGTGCACAGATGTCTTGGTCTGATTCATGTGCTTTTTATTAGATGTAGTGACAGCTTTTTTTTGTCACTCCCAGTTTTACAGGATGGATCAGATATTTGCATTCATGGCCTTGTTTAAAAAGCAAGCAAAACTGTTACTGGGATGGCTGGGATGAGTTGTTCCAGACTGCAGCAGACTTTTTAAAGCAATTATTGTGTGTTAGGTATCCAAAACAGCCTGGCCTGGCTCCTTGTGGCACTTGGGATAAGATGAATGAGAATTAAATTAATGCACATGCTAAAAACTGGAGCTCTCCATGCAGCAAGTTCCTGTTTCTTTCCAGAAAGAACTTCCAAGTTCCTGTTTCTTTCCCAGCTGTGTCATTAGAGGCTGATGTAGGTGGAAGAGGGAGGTAATTAAACATCTGGTGAATCACCTGCAGGTTTTTACATCTGTGGGAAGGTAGTTCTGAGCAGTTTGGGAAATGCAGCCTTAAATGTGTGCACATCTTCAGCTCATCCTGCAAGCAAGGGGTGACACTTGTCAGGATAAATGTTAACATTGGTCTTGAACACTGAAAGCATGAAACAATCACATAACTCATTTTGAATTATCTGAATAGGTTTTGAGTTTTGAGGCAGCCTCTTTAGAGCTGCTGGCTCTGGGTGTCTCCATTTGTTGCAATTCCACACTTGGGTTTTCATGACAACACTGAAGTTTTCTGGGCTTTGGCTTGGTCTGTCAGGAGTGATGCTGTGAGTGACCCTTTCAGTGTGGGTATCTGAGGAATCTCTCAGTGCTCCAGGTGCTTGATTTGGTTGTGGACATTTGGGAATTGTGCTTTGGATGTCCTGAGTCCAGCACTGGGTGCTGTGGGGCTGCAGGGCTGAGCAGAACTCCCATACTGGAGCAGGACTGGGAAATCCTGAGCTCCAGTGGCTGAGGGGCAGCTGTGGCTTCTCCCAGGGTGTTCCAGGAGCCAGCAGTGCTGTGGGAGTGTGGATAAACCCTTCTGCTTGCAGGGCACCACTTTATCCTGGCCTTACATGGCTCCAGTACACCCTGGTGCCTTGGGAGCCTCCCTTTCCTTCAAATGCCTTTAGATGTTGGTGTTGCCTGAAGGACAGGTGTGCTCTGGGCTGTAAATTCACTCTGTGCCTGTGTGAGCAGGGAATTGTGCTCTGGTGGTCCCTGGGATGCTTTGGGAGGTGCTGGCCCTGCATCTGCATGTCCTGCTGTGGTTCACACAGCCCTGCTGTGCTCTGCCCTGGGAGGGAGCAGGGCATGTTCTGCAGGATTCTTCTGTTAGACCAGCTGGCCTGAGTGAGAGCTTGCACATATTTGGGCTGGAAAGAAGCTTTGTGAGAGTGGAGGGGGAATTCCTGAAGCTGCTGTTGGTGCTGAGTGCTGCATCCTGTGAAACCACAGCTCTGGGTGTTCTGCATGAAATCAGATTTTTAGTGCACATCTACACATTTAGTCTTCATCTACACATCTACATTAGTCTACATCTACACAGCTCTGGATGTTCTGCATGAAATCAGATTTTTAGTGCACATCTACACATTTAGTCTACATCTACATTAGTCTGCATCTACACAGCTCTGAGTGTTCTGCATGAAATCAGATTTTTAGTGCACATCTACACATCTACATTAATCTACATCTACACAGCTCTGGGTGTTCTGCATGAAATCAGATTTTTAATGCAGATCTACACATTTACTAAGTGCTTACCAAGCAGATGGAGGCTGAATTGGTCGGTACCTTCTCATTCCCAAAGTTTTGTAGAGTTGGGATTTCTGCAAGGAATGTGCTCTGTGCTAAAGCTGTGACTGTTTTAGCAGACTTCCATAGTCTTTTAATGTAACTGGTTTTATGTTGATTGCAGTTAAATATGTGAACAAGTTGTGTAGTTTTGTTTCTTCCCAGTCTAAACCTTTATTGGAATGCTAACAGGACATTTTCTGTAATGGGGATGTAGCCACAATAATACATCTTCCATGTTCTATAATGCCAAGAGGGAATTTTTCATATAAAAACAGATAATTTATTTGCTTTTTGGACTTTTTTTTTGGAATTCTAACAGACAGGACATTTTCAGTAATGCAGATGTAGCCACAATAATGCATCTTCCATGTTCTATAATGTCAAGAGGAAATTATTCATATAAAAACAGATAATTTATTTGCTTTTTGGACTTTTTTTTTGGAATTCTAACAGACAGGACATTTTCAGTAATGCAGATGTAGCCACAATAATGCATCTTCCATGTTCTATAATGTCAAGAGGAAATTTTTCATATAAAAACAGATAATTTATTTGCTTTTTGGACTTTTTTTTTTCTTTGCTTTGTGGATTTTTTTCAGGTTCCTGATACCATATTGATCACTGTCTCTATCACATCCTCTAAGTGCTGCCTTACCTGTTACTTCCTTTGCTTCTCTCTGTGCAATCTTTGTCTTCTCTTTTTGCCTACTCCGTTTTCAGTGCTCTCAACATGAATTCTCATTGTACTGGGACTGGAAAGTTCAGGAGGATTCAGCATAGTGTGGATTTAGAGACAGCCTTTCCAAAAAGGAAAGTGAAAAAAAGGACTGTTAATAGAGAATTGGGTGCAGTTTCTTCCTCCCTTATGGGCAGTTCACCTCAAGGCTTGTTTGCTGGAGGAGCAGTTGCTGTGCCCAATGTTCAGGTGCTGCTGCAGTTTAGGAAAGCTTCATGCACAACCAGCATTGTTGCATTGTTTTGGTGGCTGCCAGACCCCACAAAGGCTCCCATGAGAGCCTTGCAGCAGGTGCAGTGCTGGCTGTGAGCTGTGGCAGCCTGAGCTCTGCATTTTAAACATCTGCTCTCCTCTGCTGAGGCTGTCCAGAGTTTAATTAGATTTCCTTTTTTTGGTGAACCCTTTTGATTTAATCTTCTTGCAATCTAAGTCTAATTTTCAAAGTTTGTTTTTGCCAAGGCATCCTGTTAGCAAATCTCTGATGTTAACCACGTCCAAAGTCCATCTTGTCTTGTGTCCCCCAACATTCCAGCAGTCATTGAGTTGATTGAGAAAGCTGAACCCATTTACCCATTCCTGCTGCATGGGAGGTCACAGAAATTCAGGGGAAATAAAGCAGTGGTGTCTCTTCAGAGTGGCTGAAACTTCCAGGAGTCATTTCCCTGACCTGCATTTAATGCTGGGTACTGCTGGTGCAAGGCAGTCACCCAGAAATAACTTTCTGATATGTTAATTATGAAGTGAAAGTATTTCCTGATCACTGGTTTGGGCAGTTTAGACTGTAACTGCCAGGCTGCTTTAGAAAAGAACAGGTTTTGCAGGGAAGTTTCTGACAATTTCATTCTCAGAATTTCAGAGGATTGGAACAGAACTTCACCTGGCTGAACTCCTTGTTTTGGGATGTCTTTCTTTGCATGTTCCACAGTGAATTAGTTGCTGCTTTTTGATGTGCTGCAAATGCTCCTTCTTTTCATGTCCCCTGGCCCCCTGCCCACGCTGCAGCTCCTCTGTGCCCAACCCACGCTCCCCCTCATTGTCCTCACTCACTGGGAAAGCCTCTGTGCCTTTAAACAACCTTTTTTGTTTTATTCCTCCACTTTATGTTTAGAGAATTCTTTTGGAAAATCCTGATGCTAGGAAGCTCCATCTCATTGTCTGCCAAACATGGATTACATTAATCCTGTCATTCAGTTTTTCTCAAATAAACAAGTGCTGGTATTTTGTCAAAATAATGCATCAGGCAGTAAAATAATGACTTGTTTAGCAGTTGGCCTTGAATTTCTGCAAAGAATATTTGTGTTGCCTTTTAGGAATTAGTTGGCTTTTTTCCTCCATTATTTATTTGAATAAAATTTATAGGGTGGCAGTTTTAAGTAATATGTGGTGATGATCTGGTTTGGGGTTTTTTTGTGGTGGATATTTGGCTTTTTGTTTGTTTTTAATCTATAAATGAGAAAGGGGTAAAAAGCTGTTTCACAGACCTTTCTAACTACAGGAAGTATTTGTAATACCATCAATTAAAATCCAGCCTTGTTTTTTTTCCTCTTTTATTTTTCAGTGATGAAGCCATGAGGAAAGCTGGTGTTGCCCATAACAAATCCAGCAAAGATATGGAGAGCCATGTGTTTATGAAGGCCAAAACAAGGGTAAAGCTCTGTTTGCTTCCAGAAGTTACTGGGTGTCAAAAAAAGTTTGTAACAAATTGCAGAAATACAGAGCCAGTGCACTTAGGAATACAGATTTATGTGAAATTTTGATTTTTATGTGCTGCTTCTTTTACCTTGAAGGGAAGTGAGGAGTGGTCTCTGTGAAAGTCTGGCTGTAATTACAGTTCTACACTCTGACCAAATCATAAACTTCTTCCCTGGAGCTGTTGTGAGAAATTGGAAAGTGTTGGTGTTTCCAGACAAGTTCTATGTTTGAAATAGAACTTTTCTTGGTGAAAATGTGACAATGCTGATGCCACAAATCTGTACCCACTGTTGGCATCCTCCTGATGAGTTATTTCATGGGTTTGTCTCAGCCTCTGCAACTTCCTACAAGTTATGAAGCACACTAAGAAAATATTTCAAAGAATATTTGTCTTTTTACTTCTGACATTTCTGTCATGTTAGTTTTCCAAGTTACTAATTTGCTTGTATTTGTAATATGAATTTAGCTTTAAAAAGAATTACTGTAGTACAAATGTGACATAATTCAAGGGCTTCAATAATTCAGTATGCAAATAAGCAAGTTTTGTCCTTACAAAAAAGGAATTATAGCGGATAAGAAGTGGAGAATGTATGTTGGTTTGTGATATTTGCATATTGTGTGGCTGTCAGGGAGGTTCAGGTTCTTTCCTGGGAATTTTGTGGTTTCTTGGTGTTCTTTTACCATCAGCCACAATGACGTGTTAGTGAAAATATTCCTGGTTTGTAAACAGATTGTTTTGGTGTTGAACTGCTCTGAAAAGCCCACACACATTGTGGAGTAAAATCCAGTATGTTGAGGAAGAATCCTGAAGAACCAGAAAGTAATGGTTATTCTGTTTTCATTTCTTATGCTAAAATACTCATTTTTCCCCTCTAGGAGGAATATCTTTCTCTTGTGGCCAGGCTCATTATCCATTTCCGAGACATTCGTAAGTAATTTTTTACTTTTGGTTTTATTCTCTTCTCAATTGTGGTTTCTCATTGAATCATCATAAAAGAAAAGTAAATTTTAGGGCTGATTCTTAAAAAGTTGCTTTAAAAATCTTCCTGTGGTATGTATGCCTAATTTATAAATCCTATTTCTCTTACACATCATCTGTAATTGAGAAGTATTTGAGAAATTATTTAAACTTGCTACTTTTCCTCCTTCCTAATTTTTTCTGTATCTTTGCTTCTTTCATATTTTTAAATAGCATTCTGATTACCAAATTGGCTTAGGTTAGTGTATGTTATTAGAGCTACAGTAGATAGTGAAGTTTTAAATGACAATGTGAATATATTTCTTGTAGAGAGTATATCCAGAAGGTCAATGTGACACTATTAACAAAGATGATTCATCCTTTTTTCTTTGCAGACAATAAGAAATCTCAAGCCTCAGTCAGTGGTAAGAGTTCCTTTTTTGTTATTGTTTTCTTCCTTGCCATACTCTCCATTTCTAGATAGAGCAGCTTAGACATCAGGGCTGTGGTTACTAAGAATAAAGTATACAAATCTGTGTATTGCCTAGCTGGGATATTAAATGTATTAAATGCTGCTGGAGTAAAGGAAGGGGAGCAGGACAGGGTTGGGGTTGTTCAGTGCTGAGGATGACAGGCTGGGCCAGTGCTTTGGCTGTAACACTGCAGCCTTCCTTGTGCCTGTTTGTACTTCTGCTAGCTCACAGCAGGCAGGTTCTGAAAGCACCAGAGTGATAAATAATCTGCTGAGCAGCCCAGTGATAAATAATCTGTTGGCTGTTGTGGCTCCCCAGGTGTTGCACCTGAGGCAGAAATATTTGTGGGGCCATTTGGAGAGCTTAGATGTGATCCTGGCTCCTGCCTGTGCTCACTCTCACTGCAGTGGGCGTTAGGGACAGTGTGGTGCTGTGCTTTTATCCCTCTGTAGGGCAAATGTGCAGTCTGGGGTTCATGAACATGCACTCTGGCCTGCTGGGAATTATTTTATAAGTATTCTTGAGAAGGAGGTGAGTTGTGTGTGTTCTGTACCTGGTTCATATTGCTGGGAATTATTTTATAAGTATTCTTAAGAAAGAGGTGGTGTGTGTTGTGTACCTGGTTCATATTGCTGGGAATTATTTTATAAGTATTCTTAAGAAGGAGGTGAGTGGTGTGTGTTCTGTACCTGGATCATATTGCTGGGAATTATTTTATAAGTATTCTTGAGAAGGAGGTGAGTTGTGTGTGTTCTGTACCTGGTTCATATTGCTGGGAATTATTTTATAAGTATTCTTAAGAAAGAGATGAGTTGTGTGTGTTCTGTACCTGGTTCATATTGCTGGGAATTATTTTATAAGTATTCTTGAGAAGGAGGTGGGTGGTGTGTGTTCTGTACCTGGTTCATATTGCTTCTGCACCGTGTGTTGTGTTGTGGCCTCTTGAATTGTCTTTCTCTCTCTAATTTCACTTTTCTCTGTGCCCAGCATTCAGATGATGAAAATTGTCTTGAAAGGCACTGAATTTATTCAATGCATAATAACAGTGATGTTAGAGGGGGGACTGTATAGCAAAGTCCATCCTCTGCTCTGAGCATTGCTCCTCTGACTTGAGGAGGAAGATCCACAGTGGGATCTCTGAGTTTTGAGGTTAAAGGCTTTATATCCTCATGGAGTTTTGTTGGCAGCTTGGTTTGACTTGTGTATCAAGTTGGAGATGGCTAATAAGAATTTAAAATCTGTGTGGAACTTCACAACCCTGGAGCACTTTAAATCATCCTCACTCTTTACAGAGAGGCAGAGATGTGCCAGCAGGCTCACAGGCAGGGCAGTGCATCTGAGTTTGTCAGGATATTGGGTGTAGTCATGGTCTGAAGGTGCCAGATCAGATGGTGGAGAGCAGGGGATTGTGGAGAATGGCATGGCTGCTGCATTTCAGTGTCTGTTTCCTTTGCAGATCCAATGAATGCCCTGCAGAATCTCACTGGGGGTCCTGCAGCAGGGGCACCTGGCATGGGCATGGCCTCCCGAGCTCAGGGGGCACCCATGACTGGCATGACAGGCCTTGGTCCCATGGCACAGCAGATGAGCCTCCCAGGGCAGCAGCAGCCGCCTGGCACCTCAGCCATGGCCCCTCATGGCATGCCTGGTGTCTCTACAGCTACTCAGCAGAGTAAGTGTTCACTTTGCTGCAGCCACTGAGGTTGTTGGATCAGCTTTGCAGTAGTAAGGCCTTTCCCCAGGGAAAGGGTGCTGAAGAGATGTCACACTAAATGTCATACTAGATGTCATCCTTCTGGCTAAATCAGCCAATGAACTCAGAAATAATTGATTTCAAGTACTGCTACCTAAGTGGATAAATGTCTTCCTTAGTATAGCCAGCACAATGTAATTGTATGAGCAAATTCTTTCATCATGTCAGCTTCAGAACAATGTTTTTTTCAGAACATAATTTTTACCTGTGCAAACATGTACCCAGGTTTTCCATGGTAAGATGCTTCCTGCTGCTGACCTCAGTGCACAATTCCTCCTGCACATTTTTACTCTTTACTTACTCTCAATGAAGGGAGAGTGAATTACAAGTTGGTAGTACAAAGTGTAATTAATTCTGCTGTTAATCCATTTGAGGAAGCAGAAGTGTATACTGCTAAGGAAGGACATTAATAAACCTCGCATTATTTGGCTATCATATTTTAAGTCCTGTCTATCTTCTCTCCAGCCCAGCTTCAGCTGCAGCAGATAGCGCAGCAGCAGCAGCAGCAGCAGCAGCAGTTCCAGCAGCAGCAGGTGGCCCTGCAGCAGCAGCAGCAGTTCCAGGCCCAGCAGTCAGCCATGCAGCAGCAGTTCCAGGTGCAGCAGCAGCAGGCGGCGGCTGCGGCCGTGGCGCAGCAGCAGCAGCAGCAGCAGTTGCAGGCTGTGCAGCAGCAGCAGCAGCACATGCTGAAACTGCAGATGCAGCAGCAGCAAAACCAACAGCAGGTGATGGCAAACAGCTCCCATGGCAAATGTGGTGATGGGTGTGCTGGTTTGAGAGGGAGCCAATAGGAGATCCCAAGTCAGAACTGTGATTTAATGGGGAAATTAAAATTAAATGCAGTAGTACAAAACCACTGACAGAGTCAGAAATGCCCTGCCCCCTGTGTGCCAGGGGGTGTCCCAGCCCCATCCATGGGGGCTCAGCCCTCCTGCAGTGCCAGCTGTGGCTCTGCTGCAGCAGGGATCCTGCACAAGGGGGGAGTTTTCCTCTGCAGCTCCAGGGCTGCTGCAGATGGGCCTGGGCTCCCTCTGGCCATGCAGGGCAGCAGAAAGCTGCTCCTCTGGCAATGCAGGGGGCAAAGGCTGCTGTGCTGGGCCAGGCTCAGATTGGATCCAGGGAGGAATGCTTGGCTCCTCCCCTGGGCGGAGCATCTCCCCATGGGATGCTGGGATTGGATCAGCCCTGCAGGGACACTCAGGGCCATGGACAGCAGAGATCTCCTGGAGGGAGGGTGGTTCATGGAAGACATAAAGTACACTGCCCCACCTGGTTTTAACAGATGGTGATAGAATACAAACATTTGGTTACACCTTGCATTGTAACCTAAGACAATCAGTTACTTGTTGGGTGAGGCTTGGCTTGTGTGGAGGTATCAGCTCTGCCTGTTACTAACACATTTCCACTGCAGGGTAGGGCTTCAGCTTAGATTGGCAAGCTAACTGACAGCAGTATGTTACATACTGGAGGAAAGGCTTTACAGATGTTTTGTTGCTTTCTTCTGTCATAGCAATAGGGAATTAAAATCTTTGTCTCTTTCTTTTTATAAATATCAGGCTAGTCTTTCATTCTGACAGAAATTGGGAACGAATACCCTTGAATTACTCTAGCAATAGTGGCTGTTTTGTCATTGTGTGAATGATGTGTTGCCACTTTAAAAAAATGTGTGTATATATACAGATGTGTGTTATATATTATATATATAATCCTTAGGTACAAAAGCAGGGGAGGAAACTTCAGCTGTGATATTCGTGTGCAGTTTTTGTTAGGGGGTAATCACATTTGGAAAACTGTATCTGAGCCCATTTGTACCGGGGAAGCTGATGGACTTCACCTTTGCTTTTAAAAGTTACGGGAAAGCCTGTCATGTGGAAATATGGAAATACAGGGTGTTTAACCATTGAGGGCTGAGATACATGAGGGGTCAGTGGATAAAAGGGTTAGGCTTTCCTTTGGGCTTAAAACATCCATCTGATGTCTTAGGATTCTGTTTACTTTTGGTTTATGCTATAAATTAACTCTGCTGTTGCATTGCTGCAAGTTTTAACTTGTTGCCTTTTCCTGCTTTTCAGATGCAGCAACAACAGCAGCAGCAGCAGCTGCAGCGGATTGCTCAAATGCAGCAGCTGCAGGCAGCACAGGTCATGCAGGCACAGCAGCAGCAGCAACAGCAGCAGCAGATACCACAGCAACAGATACAGCAGCAGGCACCTCAGCAAGTCATGCAACAGCAGATGCAACAGATGCAGCAGCAACAGCAGCAGCAGCAGCAGCAACAACAGCAGGTTGCTCAGGCCCAGCAGCCTCAGCTCCCGCCACAGTCCCAGCCTCAGCCCCAGCCCATGGTGTCTCAGCCTCAGGCAATCTCAGGACAGATCCCCAGCCAGGTTATGCCTGTCACTCTCACACCACAGCAGTTAAAAGCTATGCAGGTAAGGGCTAGAGACCAGCTGTCCATCTGGAGAAATAAAACATATATCTGACTCTTGCTGATAATGAAGTAGGAAAACCATAACTTGTTATGAGTACAGGGTGTTTAAAGGTTTATATCTGGGCCTGCCAATAGAGAACAGTTTTGTACCTAAGAGTTCTGGAAATCTGTGAAAACTGCAGCTAATATTTAAAAAATAATCTCTTGTCTCGCTCTTTAACGGACAAGTGAAAAAAAGGAAAAGAAACATACTCTGGTTAAGGAAAAATGACCTCCATGCAATTTGCTTTTCTAGAACACGAGCAGGTAGTTTGGAGTGTTGTAGACTGCAGCCAGTGTTTGCTCTCTGCCATGCTGGCTTTGCTTCTGCTGCCATGTTGGGAGGTTTGGTCACAGTTCAATGTGCTGGTTGTTCCTGCCTGGAAGAGAAGGTGGGAAGGACAGGAGTTGTACTCTGCTGAATCTCTTGCTGGGTCAAAGCTGCAATGGTGCAGCTTTTTGAAGTGTTAGAGTCATTTTTATCTGGGCTGCATAGGTTACTGTTGAGCCAAAGCTCAGACCTGTTTTTCTTTGGCCTTACTGGGGAGGAATGGGGTGTCAGCCACACTTCAGAAATGGATGAGTTTGTGAACTCCACTTTGTGAAGTGACATTTAACTATTCCCAGCTGAGCTAGGAGTAGTTAAATGTCATGATTGTCCCAGTGACAGGTGTTATGAATTTATAAACATTTGCAATGCTGGTCATTGGTAGGCTTGCTAAAAATTTAAGTGCCTATGATTTTTATTCATAAGACCTAATAGTAGAGGTAAGATGTGCAAGAAGTTGTTGAACTGGTTGTGCAGTCTGTGGGAAAACTATTCTAAATGTTTTAAACATAGGAACTTGTTTTCACAAAAAAAACCCCAAAAAAGTTCAGTTGGTGAGGCTGGTGTTGTCTCCACACCCCTTTTAATGGGCACAGTCCATGCAGTTGAAACAGAAGTGTCCTCCCCTGCTCAGGTGTGCATTTTTACTGTGGGTTTTGTTGTCATCCCCCAGGTGAGAGCGCAGCTGGTGCAGCAGCAGCAGCAGCAGGCAGCAGCAGCAGCAGTGCAGGCAGCTCAGGCCCAGGCTGCTCAGATGGGAGCCTCAGGGCAGGTAAGGGCCCCGTGTCACAGCTGCCAGCCTGGGCCAGGTGCATGCTGGAGATGAGCATGGAGTGGGGTTCTGGTGGTTCCTGGTGAGGGTCTGACACTGCTCATCCCCTCCATCAAGGGGGTGTGGGTTCCTCTGCTGTTTCTCCTTTGCCTGGAGTCAGAGGCAGGATTTCATTGCCAACCTCTCTGTGCATGCTCTCTGTCCCCAGTAGGTTCCAGTGTTGCCTGTACTGACACAGGAATGCACAGATGGTCTCCTGTGGGCACACTACAAGTCTGACTGTTGGTACCTGGAGTGTATCACCTCTTCTTTCATTAGACTCTCCTAGGTGACTGCTTTGTTGTGTAAACTGATTTCTGTACTGTGAATCCTTGCCTGCTCTCTTTAATCACATGTGATTTACCTTCCATCTTCATGTATTGACTAGAAAAAAATAGTATAGATGATGAAATCTCTCTGCACTCCCCCTTCAGTCCTTTCATCTTTCATTTTCTTCTGAGTGAGATGGGCAGTAGATCTAGATGCTCTTGTTCTGGGTGTGAATTGTGAAGAACAAATGGTGTGTGTCACAAGTGCAGAGTTACATGGAAAAAAGAAAAGTGCTGGGTGAAAGCTTGTTGTCTAACATGGTTTTTCTATCCTGCAATACACCTGCAGCCCCAGTGGTTGTTTCTTGATGTGTGTCTGGTGTGAAGGAGACATGGGGAAAAAATGGGGAATGGCTTGAGCTGAACCTCTATCCCATTTTCCACAAGAATATGGAAATCTTGTGTGGCTTACCTGTGTAGTGATTCATATTGAGGCATTTACAGACATGGGTAAGTACAAATATCACCATTGTGTAGATGAAGAGAGAGGCAGACAGATGAAATGAGGCTGACTGGGACTAATGGCAGAATTCTTTATGCATACCCAGCCATTCCATGGTTTTCAAGCACCATTTCCATTCAGTGCACAAGTAAATTTGTAGATTCAGTAAGATGCTTTTTATGTGGGCTGTGATTCTCCAGTGAACACCTCCCAGGCTTGTGCCATGGTGACTCTCAGCTGGCCACATCCTTGCTGGTGTGACCACTTTCTGTTTCTGAGTTTCTGCTTTGGCTTGTGTCAGTGTAAAACAGGACAGTGGTAAGTACAGCTGGGACAGTGCTGGCAGCAATGCAGAATTCTCTTCCTACAGCTGAAATGTGAATTAAAACTTGTTTGTTTCTTAAATAATTTCCAGGTGGGAGCTGCAGGGACTTAGGCTGACTGGAAGGAGACACTGACTTTATTTTCTTGTTCCTAACTCTAGTGGTGCTCTTTTCAACTCTGAACAGATGGATTGTGTTTATGTAGAGTCAGCTGAATTCCTGCCCCTTTAGTGGCTTCATGTGCCAGTGGCTTAACAGCACAGTGCATTTGGAAAGCTTTGGGTGATGATGACATGGTTGGCAGCCAGTTTTGTATTGCAGCTTTATCCAGTCCTGTGTGGGGATTGCTCTTTATCTGCCACATGTGGAGTTTGGGATATTCCACACACAGGTTTTACTCCACTGATGTTCATGCCAGTGCAAGATGAGTCTGCTGAAATTCACCTACCACTATAAAGTCCAATAACTAAATGGGTTTCTTGTACTTTTATAAATATTTTCTCTATATAACAGGTTTAAGGTTGTGGCTGTATATAATATTACAATGCAGCTTCAGTGTTGAGAGTAAGGATTTCCTTTATAAGAAGACTCTTTTAAGGCTGGATCTTTGCTTTCTATTTAGTACATTTTTCAGTAGCACCAGCATTTTGAATAAATCTGCCTTGATTTCTTTATTTGGTTCAGGGAAGCCTTTTTTAGAAACAAACCCTATCCTACTCTTTGCTTGTTACATTTAAACTTAGTCTTTAAGGGCTTTCAGACTGGGAATTTTGCTTGCTATGGCTGCATTTTTCCTTTTCCATAAAGTTTCTGTAAATCCTTTTTACATAAAAGCAAAAGCAGTCCCAAGTTTAAACATGGATTCATGTGAGAAATTCTGAAGTTATAAAGAACCCACAGAGGTCAGTGTTACCCTGCTCCAGTCCTTGGGAGCATCTAAGAGACCTACACAAAATAAATGCAGCACCAAGGAAAAAGATCTGTAATCAACTGCAGTTAAGTGTGAGTAAATTTAAAGTTAAGTGTGAGTAAATTTAAAGTTAAGTGTGAGTAAATTTAAAGTTAAGTGTGAGTAAATTTAAAGTTAAGTATGAGTAAAGTTAAAGTTAAGTATGGGTAAAGTGAAGTCTCTGCAATTCCCTCAGGTGCTCAGGATGCAGAGTGGCTGATGCTGACTGAAAATCTGAGCTGCCTTTGGCACTGTAGCACATTGTGCTCACCAGAATCTGTGTATTTATGGGCTGCTGAATGTTTGGATGTCAAATAAAAGAAAGTTGCAGGTTCTGGATTGTATTTGTTCTATTCCAATTCATTTTTATCAAATAATGGGGTTTGTAGCTTACTTTGGAGGGAAATCCTCTTCTTGCTCTCTGATTTATCTCAATTTCCAGGGTTTGGAATTTTACCTTGTGAGAATTCAATTTCATTTGTGGAGGAAGATATGTGTTCAGTTAAAGTCTTACAAGCAGAAATGTTTAAGTACTTTTGTTCTTATTTTATGAGAAGAGTAACTCCTTTATGGACATATTGCTTTGGACCCCCCTTTCCTGACTCCTTTATCAAGGGGTCATGGGTTTGGTAAATATAAATGAGCTGGAGAATAGGGGAAAATAGATTGCTTTTGTTAAGAGAGTGGAATTGGTGTCATTTTTTAATATGTATTTCCTTTCCAGAGCACACATTTAAAAAAATACAAAAAATCCTAACCCAAAATTGGAAGCGTGTGCACTCATTTGACCAACCACAACACTATAAGCAGCTGAAAACCTTGAATTGGAGTTTGTCATGCTGGTGTTCAGTGGTTTGCCAGACACTTAACCTGTGAATATTCTTCTAATTTCCTTTGCCTCAGTGGAAGTAATGTAAATCTTCACTTTTTGGTGGTGTGGCTTCAGAAACACGGCCAAGATGGGACATGTGGGTCACCACAACCTGCCTGGGATTGCACAGCTCCAGAGATCTGTGTGATTCCCCAGGGTCTGAGATGGGGTGATTGTGTCTGAAAGGATATTCCCCTCCCACCCCAGCAATTCCCCCTTTTATTTTTGGTTTTGTTAGGGTTTTGTTGCTTCACCAGCTCTCATGTTGACACTGTAGCTCTTCACTGCACTCCTGGCATTGCTGTGCTCCGTGGCACTGCTGGGTTGTTGTGTTTGCTCTGCAGCTGCTGCATGCTGTGTGTGCACGTGTGCATGTGTGTGTGTGTCTGAGGCACCCCTGCTCCCTCTGAAATCCTGTCTCTGACCATCCCTCTCTGCTGGATGGAAAGGGACTGCATTGCTCTGATGTTGTCAACTAACAGCTGTGCTCAATTTGACACTGTTTTCTTTATCAGTTATTGCTTTCTTTTTTTTCAGTCTTGCTATGTTGTATTTAATTTTATTTATTTTTAACAATTGTAAGCACATGCATTCTTTGACTCTAGAGATGTGTTGCTGGCTGCTTCAGTCCATTTACATAAACCCCCAGCAGGAGTGCCCCAAACCCTTTACAGGAAAGGAAACTGCATTAGGCCAGTTAGGATTGTGTAGGTTCCTTTATGTAGGGAAAAAAGGTAGCTCAGAGAACTTTTCTGTAGATATTTGAAGCTCCAAACAGAAGCTCTTTTACTGGTAAATGAATCTGCCAAAGCTACCTGAATACTACCTCAAGTATGTGGTGTATTTGTTGTAAATTCTCAATATATGGGGTAATATCAAATTTAAATAGCAGAGGGTTATATAGATATAAAAAATTAAATCTCTGTGGCTCATGCAGGCTGAAAGGTACTTTAGACACTGCAGAACAGCACAGTCCTAATACTATTTAAAATAAAAATTGATTCTAATGCTCACCTTTATGATTTACCCTAAATTATTGTGCTTTAGGGTGTGCTGATTCTATACAGCTGGAGAATCAAAAAGCTTGAGGAAGATCATGGACTCAGAGAAATTTAGCACACCTGAATGGTAGAGGAATAGGTATTTGTCAAAATGATGGTAATTAAAAAAGTATACTTGACTTATTGTGTGGGTTATAAAAGGGAGGAAATAGATTTTTAAAAGCTGCAAGTCCTTTTTGTCATCTTTGGCATTGTTATACTGGCACACGTTGGGCTGGTGTGAAATTTGCTCACTGTGGGGCAGTGCACTGCCAGCTGTGATGGCAAAATGTGACAGAATGTCCTGTGACAGAGGGGACATGGCCAGCACTGCTGAGCCCTTGGGGCCCTCAGTGGGGAAAGCACATCAGGAACCTGTGACATTATAGAGCTCCTTACATGGAGAGCTCCTGGCAGCAGAGAGCTTATTCCCAAGGATTGGGGAATTTATTGCCAAAGATTGGAGAATTTATTGCCAAAGATTGGAGAGCTTATTGCCAAAGATTGGAGAATTTATTGCCAAAGATTGGAGAGCTTATTCCCAAGGATTGGAGAATTTATTGCCAAAGATTGGAGAGCTTATTGCCAAAGATTGGAGAACTTATTTCCAAATTATTTCCAAAGATTGGAGAACGTATTTCCAAAGAACTGGAGAGCTTATTTCCAAAGATTGGAGAGTTTATTTCCAAAGATTGGAGAGCTTATTTCCAAGGATTGGAGAGCTTATTTCCAAAGATTGGAGAATGTATTTCGAAAGATTGGAGAGCTTATTTCCTAAGATTGGAGAATTTATTTCCAAATTATTTCCAAAGATTGGAGAACTTATTTCCAAATTATTTCCAAAGATTAGAGAACTTATTTCCAGAGATTGGAGAACTTATCTCCAAAGATTGGAGAACTTATCTCCAAAGATTGGAGAACTTATTGCCAAAGATTGGAGAGCTTATTCCCAAAGATTGGAGAATGTATTTCCAAAGATTGGAGAACTTATTTCCAGAGATTGGAGAACTTATTTCCAAAGATTGGAGAGCTTATTTCCAAGGATTGGAGAGTTTATTTCCAAAGATTGGAGAGCTTATCTCCAAAGATTGGAGAGCTTATTTCCAAGGATTGGAGAACTTATTTCCAAAGATTGGAGAACTTATTTCCAAAGATTGGAGAGCTTATTTCCAAAGATTGGAGAACGTATTTCCAAATTATTTCCAAAGATTGGAGAACTTATTTCCAAAGATTGGAGAGCTTATTTCCAAATTATTTCCAAAGATTAAAGAACTTATTTCCAGAGATTGGAGAACATATTTCCAAAGATTGGAGAGCTTATTCCCAAGGATTGGAGAACTTATTTCCAAAGATTGGAGAGCTTATTTCCAAAGATTGGAGAACGTATTTCCAAATTATTTTCAAAGATTAGAGAACTTATTTCCAGAGATTGGAGAACTTATTTCCAAAGATTGGAGAACTTATTTCCAAAGAATGGAGAGCTTATTTCCAAATTATTTCCAAAGATTAGAGAACTTACTTCCAAAGATTGGAGAACTTATTGCCAGAGATTGGAGAGCTTATTTCCAAAGATTGGAGAATGTATTTCCAAAGATTGGAGAGCTTATTTCCAAAGATTGGAGAGCTTATTTCCAAAGATTGGAGAACGTATTTCCAAATTATTTCCAAAGATTAGAGAATTTATTTCCAGAGATTGGAGAACATATTTCCAAAGATTGGCTCTTTATGGAAATGACAGGATAGTCACCCCTGACCATGAATCAGGCTGTCCATGGGCTCTGTCAGGGTACCAGGGGTTCATGAAGTAGATGGAGAGCAGGAGTGTAGGAAGGAGTTGCGTTTGCAGGCCAGCAGGGCAGGTTAACCCTTTAGAGAAAAGCTCACTAACGTCCCCTCCATGCTCCCCCTCCCCGGTCCCGCAGGCCGCATGTGCTTCTCATCCTGCCAGTGCACTGCATTTCTTGTTTTGCGATTACTTTTGTCTGTTGTCCCTCTGTCCTCAAAGATGATCACCGCACCCCTGGCCCGAGGTGGGATGCAAATCAGACCACGGTTCCCGCCTGCCCCCGCGGTGCCGGTGCCGGCTCCACCTCCAAGCTCCGTGCCCTTGGGCGGACAGCCAATGCCACAGGTATTTACTGGGTCAGCCTCGGGCACAGCTGCCCTGCCCCAGGCAACGGGAGTGGGCACTTGTGCATCAAACTGGGAACTTGCTGCTCTACTCAGAGTGTTGGTGTGGTTTTTGTGGATACTTTTTTGTTTGAAGTGCGAGGTTTTCTTGGGATATCAAATAAAGCGTTTTTAAGTGGGGTAGATATTTATTTTAACATTTAAAACTTTGCCTGTTGGGACCCAGGACATTCCTCTGGCTGCCCTGGAGGACTCAGTACCCTGGCAAGGGGCTTAGACACCTTGGCACAGAGTCACAAACACCTGAGCCTTTGATTTTAGTCCATGGAAACAATTACCAACTTTGTGTGAAGATTTACAAGCCACAAGAGTTTGAGTAGAATGATAGTTAGTTTGTCATAGGGTGAAAAAGTAGAATTTTGGGGATTTAGAATGGGGGTTCAAGAGGCAAGATGGGGGAATCTGGGTGTGTCCTGTCCTTCTCCTTCTTGTCCTCCATCTTCTGCTGTGATGGTGACACTTCTGGATTGGTTTAGAGTAGAGACAGAGTGTCTGACATAGATGATAGGGATTGGAAAATTATTGTAAATTAAGTACACGTAGTTCTTTGTATAAAAAGTTAACACCACCCCAAGGGTGGTCAGTGTGCTACAACCCAACCTGCTGGACAGAGAGAGAATGTAACAGATAAGAGAAAATAAACAACCTTGAAAAGCAGAACCGAAGAATCTCGACTGCTTTGGTCATGGGGCTGGGAAAAAGAGACTTTCTAACACCTCAGGGTCACCTCAACCACAGAAACCTGAGACCTGCTGTGTTCAGAATTGATTCAAGCCTCAAATTGCAGGTGCACACTCCATGAGTGTGCATCTCTGAGTGTTGCAGGTCAGCACTGCAGTGTCCCTGGCTGAGTTGTGCCCAGGACCTTGCTTGGCACGTGTTCATGCTGTGTACAGGTGATTCTTGTGTTATTAAACCTGGCTCATCCCAGTTTGAGCAGCTTTGGCATGCCATCAGGGATGCAGAAGAATTTGAGCTGTTGTTTTCTGGCAGGCTGGCAGCTCCTATCCAGCTGCTGCTGGAAAATGCACCAGGTCAGAGCACTTCATTTCCTCCCAGGAGTTTGCAAAGGCAGTGACAGTGACCAGAGAGATCCTGCAGTCCCAGGCAAACACATCTGTTGGCATTTCTGCTTGAAGATGGATGCTCATTTCAATCCAGGACAGTGTGTATGTTAATTTACACAAACCCCAGCCATAGCTGTGGAGTCAGAGGGGAATTTGTGCTTTGGTTACTGTAGCAGTTAATACTGACTGAGAAAATCATCACCCATTTGAAATATTCACAATATTTGAGGCTTTCTCATGGATATTTTATTTTTGCTTCTATTTAATAGATAGCAAAAGGCTTCTAGTTCAGGCATTCAGTGATGGGGTGATCTTTGAGCACTGCCACTGTCACTGAGGGGCTTTGCCCCCTTGCACCAGTGAGTTCCTCATCAGAAATATCTCAGTAGCAGGCCAGGGAGTGGGGAGGTGGTGTAGAAGCTGAACAAGTGGTCAAAGCAGAGAAATAAGAGAAATGTTTCATGAGCAATGCTTGTAGTGCAAATGGCTCTGAAGCAGGTGCTGGGGTGAGTGAGTGGGCCAGGGTTTACTGGTTTTGTTCTGCAAATACTTGACAGCTCTGGACCAGCATGAATCTCTGCCATTGTCTGCCAAAACATTTTGTTTAGGTTCTAGGTAGATTAGACATTAGAAATGTTGTTTTTTGCATCTCTTAATCTTATAAAATGCTAAACTGCTGCTGTCTGCTGGGTGTAACTTGTTGCTCATCAGAGCCCTTGCAGCTGTTGGCAACAGGAGTGAAGGGCTGTAGCAGGTATGTGGTTATTGATCACTCATTTAAGAGCATCAAAATCCATTTAGATGTGGTATCAAAATCCATTTAGGTGTGCTGATAGGGAGTTCAGGGTGTATTTTCTCTTTAGAAAAGAATCTTAGTGTTGCACTGAGGAATGCTTTTCAACAGAAGGATCAGATATGAAATCAGCACATTGTGGTTATTTATTTTTACCCCATATAACAAAGCAGTCTGGCTTTTTTTATCACAATTCTCATTAGATTCTCCAGTGAGTTTATTTGTTTGGTTGGGGTTTTTTGCTTCTTACAGTCTTTTCAAACAATACAAAAATTCCTGATATGAGGTTTTATCCCACAACCACCTGGTGTTTTGATTTGCAACAGAGTCAGAGCTGGGAGCCCTTCCCAGCCTTATCTCCTGAGTGCTGTTCTGTGCCTGAGACCCAGCAAACTGGAGCTGGAACTCTCAGCTGGGTTCATCTTCCAGGACAGTGCTCTGAGCACTGAGCTTTGCCTTAGTGGGTGTAAATGCAATCTTTTATCATGCAAGCCTAAGCTCCTTATGGGCAGGACTTGAGAAAATGAGGGTGTGTGTCCTGATCAGGTCAGTGTAGAGCACAGAGCAGATGGATGCTCACGGGCTGCAGTAGCTGCCCATGGACAGGATTTATGTGCAGAAATTCACATCCCTCAGTGAGAAGTGTGTGCTTGTATTTCCTCGTGTCCCCTGAAGATGCAGGGTCATGGCCCAGCTCTGGAGCTGAATGCATTCAGTGGAGTTAAAGCTCTAGAGGAGGGGAGTTTTTGTAGTGTGTTTGTTTGTTTTTCTTGTTTTTAAGCCTTCTTTTTACTCAGCTGCAAAGAGCATTCCCTAGAAGTTGAAACTTAATTAAATTGTTACAATCTTAATCTTTATCCTAAAAATAATATAGAAACCTAAATCTGAAATAATCTTTCATCTTGTTCTGAAATGATGTAGCCAATGAACTGCTGTCAAAGGCAGTAAGTTCAGAACTGCACATTTCTGAATGCATGTTTTTGAAAATACCATTATTTTGCTTACTGTTAAGCATTGGCCTTTGCTGTTCTGAAATGAGGGTGGCAGAGAGCAAACGTGGAAAGGAGGGAATCTGTTTGCCTGTGCAAGTATTTGGATGAGAAGGGGTAGTGCAAAAAATTCAGTTCATCCTGTGCTTATGTGCACAATAAATGCTGCAGATCCTTTTCTTCACTTTCTGCAGCATTTGTAAATTAATGTAAATAATATCCTTGGTGCTGAATTACACACAGCAACTTAAATCTGGCAGAAAACCTAATGAGATATTTCCCCTTCCTTCCCAAAACACAAGGATTTAAGTGTTCAGGAGTAATTTTTTATAACCAACTTGGGACACTTAACAGGGACCTGATTTTCAATAAATGATGAACCACTCCAGGTGGTGTTGGTCTGACTCGATGAGAAATGGGTGCAGTATCCATAGGGGTAATTGCAAATCACGTGCTGTCTAATAGCACATGAAATCCACTTGTGAAGGATCAGGGAATGCTCTTGGCAGTGTCCATCCTTCCTTCCTCCCTCCCTCCCATGGTGTCTGCAGGAGGCAAACTGTGCCTTTCAGCCTCAGGAATGCTTTTCCAGCTGTTGAGGACAGATGTGCTGGTAAAGAACCCACCTCCTTTGGAGAAAGAAGCCCAGGCTCTGTAGTGTTGATTATGGAGAAAAGGAAGATGTTTAATTTCAGCCTCATTTGTTCCATGTATTAACTTTTGTGAGAGGTTGCAAAGGTACTGGGGTTATTGAAGATGAAAAAAATCATAGTGTATCAGGCTGCATTTGGTTTTGAGCTGTTCTGTAATGGGTGATAAACTGGTATCTTCAAGATGAGCAGTTTTGCACTGAGCTGGGGGTTGTTTGTGCCTTTTTGGGGGGAATTTGTCCTTTTGCATGGCTGCAGTGTGAGGTACCGAGGAGAGCAGCTCCTGTTGCAGTCAGTGTGGCCATGCAGAAGCAGACAATGCAATATTTTTCAGTGTGCTAAATATCTTGTCCTCTGCATACAGCTGGGTTATTTAACAAGACAGTGAAGGGCAACACCAGTTTGCAGTGCTTGTGATGTGCCTGGGACTTGTGGATTTACTGGAACCTTCCTTAAACATGGTTTAGACTGAGGGAAGGAGTTTTTAATTCCAAGATGTTCATCAGTGACTTGCAGAATGGACAATGGGTTAATGAGCTTGAGTCTCTGCAGGCTAATTCCATTTATCTTTGTATGTCCTTATTTATAGCCTGGAGTCATAAGAACTCTCTGCATGCTCCTTAAACAAAAGTGATCCCTCAATATCTGCATTGCTGTCCCATGCCTCTGCCATTGCACAGGTTTTCTTGTTTGGTTTTAAGTGATTAAGGGGGAAAATGTGAATTAGAACAAATGGGAGAAGTTGCTCAAATTTTAGTGTTCACCTGGCTCTGGCACTGCAGGGTGTACAGAATAAACTTGGTGGTTTGGTGCTGTTTGGAATGCTCTTACTTGCCTTCCTGTCCTTTAGGCAACACCTCATCATTCTCCAGAGGTCAGAAAGCTCCTTCATTTTTATTCCACCCAGCTGCTCAGTTTGGAGTTTCTATCTCCACCCAGATTTTCAGAACTCAGTATTTAAACAAGATGTTGGTGATTTGGCTTACTTAATTTTTTTCTTCCTTCTTCCTAAAGTTGAGAAGCTGCAGCTGAGTCTGACAGACCTTTGAAGGCTGTAATTAAAATATCTAAATAAGGAGGGGTTTTTGACTCTTAATTATCAAATGGGAAATGTCTTTTCTTCCTGCTCTTCTTTAGTTCTAATAAAATACAGGTTTTCCACATGGCACTTCTGACATTTTAATTGCGACATGATGATTTGGGCAGTGAAAAATAATTGTTATGCAGTTAATTCAAGTTACGTGCAGATTTACTGGTCATTTCTACCGAAGTTGTGAAATTTACTGCCCTGAGAGCTTCACGAGTGATGCAGGTGGGAGTGTCCTTGTGGGGGGAAAGGAAACTAATGCTTTCATTTCTTGTAGGCCTGAGGATCCCTCTCTCCACAGGGAAAGCCTTGTAGTGAGGTTCCCCTGCCCTGCTGCCTGTGCTGTTGCTGATGTGTGTGTTCCCACCCTGCAGGTCAGCCAGAGCAGCATCACCATGATGTCCTCCCCCTCTCCTGTGCAGCAGGCTCAGACTCCCCAGGCCATGCCTCCCCCCCCACAGCCCCAGCCCTCTCCTCAGCCAGGCCAGCCAAATTCCCAGCCAAACTCCAATGTCAGGTGAGCCCCCCTGCAACTTCTTGTCAGAAATATTCAATAACCTTACTCTGCTGCTGTTGAAATGAATCAATGTTAATACCAGCTCCACTGGTGAGACTGTGCTGAGTTCACTCTGAAAAGTCACATTTTACATTAAAAATCTGTGTATGAAATGTCAGCACGGCAGAACTACAGGCTGCCATAATGGTGCTTACTAAATGTCAGAGCCCAGAACATCCCCCTGGCTGTCCTGAGCAGCCCAGACCCCTGCCAGGGGGCTCAGGGACCCTGGCACAGAGCCCACAACACCTGTGGGTTTGATTGTGGTCTGTGGAGCAAATTACCAACCTTAGATGAAGATCTGCAAGGCACAACAGTTTAAGTAGAATAATATTGACGTTATCACAAGGTGGAAAAGTAGATTTTGAGGTTTTTGGAGTGGGGATTCAGGAGGGCAAAATGGAGGGAACTGGGTGTGTCCAGCCTTTCTCCTTCTTCTTCTTGGCCTCCATCTTCTGCTGTGATGTTGGCACTCACAGGTTGGTTTAGAGTAGAAGCTCACTGTCTAACACAGGTATTGGAAAGTAATTGTAAATAATGTACACCTAGTTTTTAGTATAAAGACATAACACTGAATGCCTCTGACTGTCGTGCTGAGTGGACCTTGGCAGGACAGGAGAAAGAATTTTATAGATAAAATACAATGAACAACCTTGAGACTGAGAAATGAAGAGCTCTGACTCTTTCTTCAAGCACTGGGCTGGGAAAAAAGACTTTTAACAATCTCAGGGTCACTGACCAGCTAGAGCTCCCAACAACTAAAGTCATATCTGCTTGCAGGCTGAGGATCCTTCCTTGTCAGGTTCTGACAGGTTTAATTTTTGTTTCTTTTCCAGCTCTGGCCCTGCTCCATCACCCAGCAGCTTTCTCCCCAGTCCCTCTCCGCAGCCCTCACAGAGCCCAGCAGCTGCACGAACACCCCAGAACTTCAGTGTCCCATCCCCAGGGCCTCTCAACACTCCAGGTGAGTGATCTGAGGGCTGAGTTTTGGGAACTGTGATCATTCCTGTTCTTTTTGGCACAGTGTCAACTTCCAAGAGCTCTGTGTAGCAGCTCCATTGCAGGTAGTGAGCAGGTCACACACAGCACATATCACAACTGCTTGGATTCCCAAATCAGAATCCACTGAAACCTCTTTTCTCATCACTGAACTATCTAATGGGTTTTTCTAACTTCCCCAATCTTTCAAAAAAAGAATGATAATTTAGTGGAGCAATTTTATAGAGGCATAATGATTCTTTATTCCAGAAGGAGGGAACCCTTAGTGACACTGTGCAGGTGTAAAGGACAAAACCACCTCATCCCAGGCAGCACTCCAGATCATTCCAGGAGGAGGCTGCTTTGCTCAGAGCACCTTCCCAGCTGTTCTCTGGCACTTGGCACCCCCCTCCCAGTCAGAATAAGCAGTTTTTGTCACCTCCATTCACAGTGACACAGACTGGCTCCTTCTCCTGGCACTGCACTGTGCTTTGCAGATAGGAAAGGACCCACTTAACAAAAACTGCTGTGAATTTGTTTATTTTGTGTTTAAAGCATCAGAGTGAAAGCAAAATAAAGACCTAGAAAATGGGTATGTGGAACTTTGGACTTTGCAGAAAAACATGTATTAAGTGGGAATTGCTGTTCTGCCCATAGAACATGTTATTTCCATACAAAAACTAGAGGTTGGGCAAGCACTTAAACTATGGAGGGAGTTGTGGATTTGGATATTTGACTACACTTCGAGAGTGCCACATTTCAGATCAAGATTAATTAAGAATAATGTTCTGATAAAAGTATCTTTTATCACCCTGTGACATGCAGTCTTCCTTTTTTTGCCAGGAAATCCAAATTCTGTCATGAGTCCAGCCAGCTCTGGTCAGTCAGAGGAGCAACAGTATCTGGAAAAACTCAAACAACTTTCGAAATACATCGAGCCACTCCGGAGGATGATCAATAAAATAGATAAAAATGAAGGTGAGGTTTCCTGAGTTTGGCCATGCATTTTCCTGTGTCAGCTCTCTTATCTGCTGAAGAAGTAATACTTTATCTTTTGTGGTGACTTCTTTTCCAGGGATTTAAAATGTCAAAGCTGCTCTTTCTTGCTTCTAACTAAAGACTTTAGTGTGAGGAATGGGCAAAACCCTTATCCTTAAATTCTCATCAGTTTTTTTTTACTTCTGATGGTTTTGAAACATGTAGAGTTCCAATACTTAGGATTAGATGAAAGATCTTTAATCCTCACTACTTTCTTTAGTATTAACTCATGTTTTCATTTTGACTGTATCTCTGTCTGCAAGAATGGAAGCTTTTCTTGTAGTCACTGTTTGTTTCTCACCCTGTTTCAGACAGGAAGAAGGACCTGAGCAAAATGAAGAGTCTCTTGGATATCCTGACAGACCCTTCCAAACGGTAACTGCTCCTGTCAGCCTCCCCAGCTGGGGCAGGAATCTGCTCTTGGCCCCAGCCCTGCTGCCTGAGGCTGTCTGGGGCTCAGAGAGCAGAAACTGCAGCTGAGGTGCCCGTTTGGTGGCTGATGTGGATGAAATTTCTCCTTTTCCACAGGTGCCCCCTGAAGACGCTGCAGAAATGTGAAATTGCTCTGGAGAAGCTGAAAAACGATATGGCTGTGGTATGTAATGCTTTGTGGCAGCAGAGATAAGCACCTCATTCCAAAAGGTGTTAAGACTTGGCCAGGATCATTTTTGCAGTTTTTATTACTCATTTTTACAGTTTTTGTTACTGAGTTTTATTACTCAGTGCTGTTAAAACTTAAAGTAAGGTTGGACAAAATAAGAAAACAGGAAAAATGGGCAAGCATGTACTTTCATGTAAGTTGCATCTTTTGAATGAATTTCAATTTCTTGTGCTCTGTGCAAAGACTTGAGTAAATGTTTCTTTGGACTGTGGCTAATTTCAGGACAGCCTTCCTAAACCAAAACTGCATATGGTTTTTTTTGTTTACTTCCTCCCTTAATGTTACCATGCACAGTTTTGAGAATCATTTGCATCGGAAGTTTACCGCTATAAATTTTTTCAGACTCAACAGTAAATATTTCTATTTTTGGTGACGATTAAAGGCTCTGTTGTGTTTCAGCCAACTCCACCACCTCCCCCAGTGCCCCCCACCAAGCAGCAGTACCTGTGCCAGCCCCTGCTGGACGCTGTTCTGGCCAACATCCGCTCGCCCGTGTTCAACCATTCCCTGTACCGCACCTTCATGCCGGCCATGACGGCCATCCACGGGCAGCCCATCACGTACGTACCCACTGCTCTGGGTGCAGCAGAAATCCCTCTGTGGGATCACTCAAAGCACACATGGGTTTGTGGATTCCTTTTTTCATGGCTGGAATGTTTAATGATGCCTTTTGTGGGCTGTGCTGTTGTACACAGAGCCCCCGTTGCTTCCCCTCGGAAGCGGAAATACGAGGAGGATGAAAGACAGACCATCCCAAATGTCCTACAAGGAGAAGTTGCAAGATTAAATCCTAAATTCCTGGTGAACCTGGACCCTTCACACTGCAGTAATAATGGCACAGTTCATCTCATATGCAAGCTAGGTGAGAAGAAAGGGGGAGGTGTGCACTCTGGTTCCTCCCTGGGGTTCAGAGGCTGGAAATGAAGCTCAGCTGTGCACTGAGAGCCTCTGTCTGGCAGGAAATGCTCTGCCCTGATGGAAGTGTTTGCCTTTCAGATGACAAGAATCTTCCAAATGTCCCCCCACTCCAGCTCAGTGTTCCAGCAGATTATCCAGACCAGAGCCCTCTGTGGATAAAGAACCCCAGGCAGTATGGTATGACATTTGTGCATGTGCCAGTAGTGGGGAAGTGTGAACACTTATTTAATGTTTTAATATGATTTTTATAACAACTTCCTTTATCTGTAACCTCTTTTTTCTCCAGCAGCCAATCCCTTTTTGCAGTCAGTGTACAGATACATGACTTCCAAACTCTTGCAGCTGCCAGACAAGCATTCAGTCACAGCTCTGCTGAACACCTGGGCACAGAGCATCCGCCAGGCCTGTCTGTCTGCTGCA
Source organism: Zonotrichia albicollis (assembly GCF_047830755.1). Taxonomy (NCBI): domain Eukaryota; kingdom Metazoa; phylum Chordata; class Aves; order Passeriformes; family Passerellidae; genus Zonotrichia; species Zonotrichia albicollis. The sequence goes on along the minus strand of NC_133836.1, from coordinate 11,650,316 downwards.
TAACAGCTCCTGCTCCTGCAGCCAGGAGGAACCCAAACAGCTGGCCAAGATCTTCCACGAGCCACTGCACAACCACAGCATGGCAGGTGACTTCAGAAGAAAGAAGCCTTATGTTGTTTTGTTCCTAGGTTGGCAGGTTCAGTAGAGAACCTGAGGTTAGACTTAGCTTTCACGCTTTTTATCTTCTGCCTCTGTGGACTTTTGCCAGCATTTTCAGATATACAAAATGTGTATATATGGTTCTCAAGACTGTATTTAGGATGAGTTTTTTATTGTCTTCTTAGAGAAGAAATTATTTGTGGACTTCCATCAGGGAGTCTGGTATAAGAGGGGGTAGGGAAAAATGTCCTAATTTGCTTCAAAATTTGCTCAGTGCCAGTATTTCTTTCACACTGTATGTTTTGTGACCTGACACTGCCCCAGAAATAAATGAGCTGCAGCTCAGATGTGCTTGCAAACTTGCCAGTGGGTGCAGGAAATCTTTGTGACCATGAATTAGCTTTGCCCAGAGATGGGATAAATGACGTCCTTTTAAGGCATCCCTCAAATATGTGAGATAAATCTGCATTATACTTGGGGGTGGGAATGTGGAACCAAACACAGCAAAAAAGGTTTCATTTTATAAAACCTTTTGTAGCTTATTTTAAATGCAACTTTGTATAAATGGGTTTTGGTTAGCATGGACCAGGTTTCTCACCCCAGCTAAGGTTGATGAGAAATAAGAGATCCTGATGTGCACAGTGAGTTGCTCTGTAAATTCAGTAAATGTGCACATAAAGATGGGGGAACCAACACTTAAAGGCCAAGTGCCACTGATCAGTGCAGCAGGTTTGTAGCTGCATTTCTTCCTTTCAGAGTCCTTCTGAGGCACCTGGCTTCCAGTGGGAGTTAATGCAGGGCACTGAAACTGTTTCTATACTACATCAGTTTGTTTAAACAAAAAAGGCAAAAAAACCATCTCAGGAGTAGAACTGACAATTAATCCATTGTGCCTTCAGCTGTGGTGGGCACTCAGATCAGTCAGCAGCTGCCTTAGTGTGGGCACTTTGAATGAAAACATTACCACAAGTAACTCTAATTTAATGAATTTTTCATACTTCCCCATGTGTTCAAGTTGCTCCTTCTTGAGTTCCTGAGGTGCAGGAGAATTTCAAATATGAGATATTCCAATTATATCCTGCCCCATCTCTGTATGGTGCAGCAAACCTTAAAGAGTAGCTGGGCTCTCTTACAGGAGTGTCAAGAAATTGCTGTGACCTCTGTAAATCCATGTGGTGTCATCAGTTCCAGGCTGTTTTTAAATGTGGGTACTCAGTGAGCACTGACTGAGGCAGCAGAATGCTGTCAGGATTTTGTACATGAGCTAATGCATTATCTGTCTGTTTCTACTGTAATAAATTTATTATTATTCCTGTGTTGGATGCTGACATTGTGCTGCCCCTCCCCTGTTGGGATACTGTGGGATGAGGGTTGCTGTGCTCTGGGGAAGTGCAAACTCACAGGCACTGAAGGGCAGGGGACAAAATCACAAATGGCTCAGTGTCTCCTGCACCACATCCTTCCTGTCCTCAGTGAACTGGGAGAACTGGTCAGGAGTCAGTGATGGGATGCACCTGTGGCAGGACTGCAGTTTTATAAATACTCATGGCTCATTCCTCCCCCCTCAAAAAAAAAACCAAACCCAAACAACATATCCACTTGATCTACAGGAAGACTTTTATAAAAATAAAATTTACATTGATTATCTCGACAAGGCCACATCAATGTTTATAAAATTCCATTAACTTTAGTATTAAAAATATTTTAAGAAGAGCTGATATAATTAAAACATTTTAGTCATGGAATCTTAGACTCATCCTTAAAACATTTATTTCTAGAAGCCAGGAAGAGGAAACTAGTGTTCATGTGGTTTCCATCCTTCGAAGAAAAAAGTCATTATTACAGCATACAGAAAATACCCAGTTAGGATAATGAATGTGCAGCCAACTGGCCCGACATAAAACCAGGATGCAAGGAAGTAGATCAGCAGCAAAGAGATCAGAGTCCTGTAGCTGGCCAGAAACCTCAGGCTGATCCTGGGTCCCCAGTTGTGGCTCGTTCTGTCCCTCACCACGGGGCTGTACCTGATTTTCTGTATGAGCTGGGGGTTGGTCAGGTGGTAGCGACACAGTCTGCCAACAAAATCATCCCTGGAGCAAAGCACTTCCATCTGATCTGCAAACTGAGGGAAGAGGCATTCAAAAGTTAGTGTCCTTCTGCAAATGCTGTCATAAAGTAACTTATTTATGATTTTCTTAAGATAGAGAGTGAGGATTATAGGGATCAAACTGCACTTTTAAACAGCAGAAATGGTATAAAAAGCATTAAGTATGAAAACACAGGGCAAGTCTGCACTAAGAAAAGAATTGCTTTTCCTGTTCAGAAGCATTTACTATGAATGTTATTCCCTTGTTCATCAACCATGAGTCCCTTAATAAATCACAGTGCAATGTTCTGTGTAGGAAAAGCAGAATGACAGGTACAGAAGCAGGCTGATACTACTAGAAAATATCCATGTAGAGCACAGTGGAGAAGATGGAGTAAGAACAAAGCAAGTGTCGTGTCGGATCTCAGGATCTCAGTCCTGAGGTGCTGAGCCACCGAGAGCACCCTTGGGGGGCTCGGGAGTCCTGGAATGTTCCAGAAGTGTCTGGTGGCTGGACTTTGATCCTACACAGGAGGCGACACCTGTATGAGGATAGGAGGGTTTCACCGGGGTGAATGGTGAAGGGATTAGTTAATTAGAGAGTGAGACACAGGGTTTAGGATTTCTGTACAGGGGGGTTTAGAGAAGTAAGATGGAGGAATTGGGGCGTGTCCTGTCCTTCTTCTTCTTCTTCTTCTCCTCCATCTTCTTTGGTCATGGTGGCACTTTAGGATTGGTCATTACTAAAAGTGCACCGGACAATAAAAATAAATGGTATTGGGGAAAAATGATAAATATTGTACACGTAACAATGGGTATAAAGATAGGTGGCTGCCTGGAGGGCAGGGAGTGTGCTCATGGCTGGCTGCTGAGCAGAGCTCTGTCGGGCCGAGAGAAAATCTTTTAGATAAACAATTAATAAACATAAAAACCGAAAGAAGAACTGAAGCCTCTTCTCGTCCTTCGATACGCGGCTGCCCCAAGGCCACTCAGGGCCTCTCCAGGCCCCTCAAACAGCCGAAAACCCGACAGTGTCGCACAGGTACAGGTGCAGGGGAAGGCCAGGAGGAGGAGGAGGAGGAGGAGGAGGGCAGGGCTGGGCTCACCCTCTCGTTGAGCGCCGAGGACAGGCGGAACAGGAGCCGCACCAGAGCCGCGTTCTCGTAGCTGCGGATGGGCTGGAGCTCGGTGTCCCCCTGGTACTGCAGCTCGAACCTCCTTAAGCCATTTATGATCTACAAATGGGCAAAGAAACACCTCAACTTGCAGCTCCCACCTGAAACACCTTTGTACTGGCACCTCTCTTAGCCCCAGGTAAGGTGCATTTCTGTTGTATTTTCAAGAACAGCCCAGCAGTGATTTGGAGTTGTTTTTCTCTCACCTGGTACCTGCCAAGGGGGGTGAGGATGAGGCCGTTCTCACTGGCAATGCAGTCTGGAAGTTGTTTCTTTCCATTCTCATCTTGAGCTGTCCCACACTTCATCATCATCTGGGTCAGCTGGGCTTCACTCAGCTATGCAAGAATGAATAACACACTTCTAAAGCAGGTGTTTGATCCACCCTCTATTGAATTTATTCCTCACTTCACAAACTCATTAGCCTTGGAAGTCTTTGACAGCCAGCTCAGATACCAAGAACTGCTAAAGAGCACCTCAGTTAGACATTAAAATGAGATAATCCTCTCCAGATTTGCCTGTTCTTGTCCAGTTCTAGATTGGTGCTCTGGTTTGTATCTCCCTTAGCTCCCAAGGAGTATCAAAGAGTTGTCTCCATGGGCAATTCTGTACAAGGGAGTGTGGCTGCAGAGAAATTAATCTATTATTTTTAACAGTTTGTCCATAACTGCAGTTGTATTTTTACAGCTCTACATTTAGAAAATACAGGAGAGTTTTTAAAACTGCCTGTTTGGAAACAAGAGGACACCTTGGTATAAACAGGTTTGGTATAAATTATACAGTCCAAAAGAGTCATCACTTAAACAAAGTAGGTTTGATACTTAAAAATTCATAACACCTAATTCCATCTACATTGAAAAGGGCAAAGTTGAGATGATGTTAACATGTACTAGCAAGGTCTCTGGACAGCTTTGTGACCCCACACAGCACAGGAGACACAGATGTACATTTGACAAATCCTGACTTTTGTTCTCATTGCCAAGTTCTTAGAAAGATGTTACTTACCTTAAAGATCTGGCACAAATATTCCAGTGCCTTCTCTAAATATTCATCTGTCTTTTTGATGCTGTCCTGCCCAATTTCATCAAGGTCATTGCCTGTGTAGGAACCATTCATGTCAGATGGTGTGAATCTAAACCAGGAGAAGAAGGACTGGCTGGCCATGGTCTCTGCAGAATGGTCTGATATGGACTTTGCTGTCTGCTGTGCCTGACAAATTAACTGGGCCAGTTTTAACACCTAAAACAAACACCAAAAACTGTGTGAGATGAAGATAAAGGACTACTAAGCATCAATACATGGATAAAACTGTGCCTTGACAGCTGAAAGTGAGAGCAATCCCAGCAAACTCACTTCCTTAGTGCATATGGATTTGTGCTGTTAGCTGGATTTCCAACAGGGCAGAGGCAGTTCTGTTGGAGCATTTAAAAACCTCAGAGCTGCTGAGGTTCTTCAGCTGCTTTTTTAATTTTTCCTGCTGATTTTCTCTGAGTTACTGGTAGGTACTGATGAACCAGAAGATCACAGTAAGCATGTTTGAGAGGAAACACCATGTCCTGCTCCAAGGCAGCAAGCTGTTACATTAACTTATTATTTATCAAAGAGAAGCAGATTTTTACAGCTGTGCTGGACTGAGACCCCTCAGGGTCCAAAAGCAAACTAAATTATTCAGTAATGCAAGGTGTGAAGCTTTCTACTTTTAACTTTTGGTATGGATGCTCAGCACTGAGGAACATCTGTCTCAGGAGAAAGGCAGGTGCAAAAGAGCTTGTTGCTTACCAAATTCCTGACTTCTGTGCCAAACATCTGTTTATACTGGAAATCCTGTCCTTCCAGGCTGTAAACATGACTCTTCACCTTAAATGAGGCATCTGTAACAGCTGGAGACCGTGATGACAAAAAACTCCCCCCAAGAGTGGGGCTCATAAAAAGTCGGTGTTGCCGGTGGGGAATCACAAGCTCTGGCTCCAGGAATAACTGTTCTCCTGGAATTTGAAAAAAGAACTGATGATGGTTACATAATATTGGTCTTGCTGGGGAAGGTCCAGCTGCCTTAGAGAGAGAGTTCAAAGGGGAAGGAGGCCTTAATTAGTGTTCATTATTTACTTTCTCTCTGCCCAGAGCAGGAAATGTCAGCCTGCATTTAATGCAGACCATACAAAGCAGCATTTAAAATTCATATTTTTCAACAAAAGGCAGGGGAGAAACATACTTCAGATATTGATACTTGTCAAATGTCACCACTCCCAAATTCACTATATCCTAATTATCCTGAAATGCATGCATGACTCTTTTACTAAGTACAGAGACTTTCAGAGATCTATGAAGTTTAAATCTTGAGGTATGTAATGAAATAATACAAGCATCAGAAAAACTGACAATTGTAATTGGGTTCTTTGTCCTTTAAAGAAAAATTGTGAAATGCAATCTATGGTGATTAGAAGAGAACTATAGACTTACTAAACCAATTGAGACACATTAGTGAAGACAGACTTTTGAATGGCAAATAGCATGAAAAATGGGAGAGAAGTGCAGCTCTGCTAATGAGATGAGATGTAACTACTGTGAGGAAAGATTGAGACAGGAAAACAGAAGATGTCAAAATATCCTTTTACCTTTGAGGATCATTTCAGCTAGATTGGGCTGAGCAAAGACCTTTGCTACTCGGAACACCATGAGGGCATTTTTGGGACTGACCAAGTCTGTCCGAAGAGCTCTGTTGAGAAATCCCACAAACAGCTTGGTGTACATGAGCAGGTTCTCTTGAATGAAGGCAGCCCTGTCAAAGTGAGTACAGGATTTGTGAGTACACCTATTTAAAGAAGTGTTATTTTGTCTTCTACCAAATAAAGCACTAAGGGGATGTTTTATACTGTCTCTGGAAAGATGGTCAACTTACACTGAGAGAAAAGAATACTCTCAATACAAAAACTAGTGTTCTAAGAAATCATTCTCTAGTCTTATAACTAGGGAATAACTGAGGAATTTAACTCAGGCTGGTGCACAGTTCCTGAAATCCTGCTGTTTTGCTCAGGTTTGGCTCAGATCAGCCCCAGCTGCTCCCCTCCTCACCATTTCTCTGAGACGCTGCGAGGCAAAGGCTCCGTGCTCTGCGGGGGCTTCTCGGGCGCGTACCTCCAGGGCTGCAGGTAACTCAGCCACATCTCAAGAACCTGGGCAAAGTCACACATAAACCCACATGAGTGCCAGCACTTCATTGCAAAGGAAGGCAGGAAGGGCTTTCTGTTAATTTTTTTATTTGTTATATGAAGTTTACTGGTCTAGAAAAGAGAGATGACCAAGAAACAACAAAAAAAAAATGACCAAGAAACAGCTGCTAAACAGCAATAACTATTAACTAGTTCTAGTAACTAATAACTAGTCCTAGTAACTAATAAGTAGTTCTGTTGAGTACAGACTAAGTGGAGAAGCAAGTACATACTGCTCTGAAGGAGGCATCCAGAGGCCAGTGGCCAAAACAGTGCTGCAAAAAGATGTAAAGCTTCTCCTGGACAAACCGAGGAATCACAACCCTGCAAAGAGATTCAAAGACAGTCACGTGTATAAACTGGCAGCAAATTTTAAAAACTAACACCCAACCCAACACACTTCCACAAATGCAAAGAGAGAAAGAACTGAGCAAAATTTGTTCCTTTTTTACTGAAACTACTTCAAGTCATTGAATTTCAACTCAAGTTATTAAATACCAAATACTAAACTAATTTTGGCCAGAATTCTCTGGTAGCATTTTCTTTCCCCTATAGACTGGTGCAACAGCTGCTGCTGAAGATGCCCTCCCTCAGAGGATGTGAGAAACATAATCCATTAGCTCTCATGTATTTTTAATAATGTACTTCTCTATTTAGCATCAAAACAGCCTAATTCAACCTCTCAAGGAAAGCTGAGATTTTCATGGAGAAAGCTCAGCTTTCCAGTTCTGTACATTTCAGAGACATGCTCATGTACCAACCTTTTAAACTCCTCCAGTGGGCTGGCTGTGTGGGAGTGGGCTGAAGGGGAGAGAGGCTCTGGTTTCAGGCTGTTGCTGAAAGCATGCAGATGTTTCACAAGCAGTCTTACCACTAGCACGTGCTCTTCAGTGGGCTTGAATGACTCCTGGATTCAAAGCAAAAGAGAGGCACTAATGAGTGTCATTTGCTAAATGTCCAGGGAATTCAGGAAAATTATATTCTCAGATCAAAATACAGGAAATGCTCTTTTCCTTCTAGGTTCTTCACCATAGTTTGGTGCCACCTGATTTTGGACAGGTTTGCTCCCCAGGACAAGCTGCATCAATCTTCTGCCATCAGCTCACTAAGAAACAGCAGCAAATTTGGATTGTAAGAAAAGTTATCTACAGTTCTCTAATGCACTGAATTTTGGGCTCGCTTTAAAGAACAGAATAACTTGTAGATTTTGACTTACCCTTTTCTGAAAAAAGAATATTCAGCCTCTCATTATGGCTACAAGTTCCTTGCTGCAGAAGCACAGCAGGTCCTTTGCTTATACTCATGGCTGGCTGTACTGAGTTCTCCTTCCTACGCTGGTACCATCGGCCTTACAGGAGAGAGCAATCCTGGACAGTTACAGTAAAACAGGAACTGGTTTGAGTCCTGTGAGATCCTGAGGTTCCAGCAGCCTCAGGGGAGAACAGCCTGGCTGGGAGCAGCAGCAGGAGCCATGGTGAGCCACAGTGATGTTACTGTGAGCAGTGTGACACAGCAGGGAGGTGCACGAGGCACGGAAGTGCTGCTTCAAGGCACAAACTCCTTTGCTGCTGTAATCTGCTCTAGGAGTAGTGAGCTAATACCAATCCACCACTGAAGGCAGATTTTGAGATTTGTATTCTGTTTCACAGAAGTTGAGAAAAGTAATGTACATGAAATGTAACTTACAGCTGCAAATACAATGGAAAGTGCTGGAAAGGTGCGTGGGATTAGCTGCAAGAAGTTTCTAGTGCCTGAAGCAGGGAGGGAGTGTCTGTGTCAGTGTGTTTCTGTCCTCTCTCAGCAATGCCTGAGGCACAGCAAATGCCTTTTTACACTTTGAGACTCTGAACACACTGTGACATGCACTCCAGGCTCCATGACACACACAGCCCTGCAGTGCAGCCAGGCCTGGGACTCTCCTAAGGGAGGGAGGGTTAAACCTTTACCAGTTCTAATGAAGGCTGGGCTTGTTTCTGACAGCTCCAACTTGGATCAGCACATTTCCCACAGTCCTGATGAGTTTATGCAGAAGGTAGAACTCCAAGAAGTTGTGTTGGCCTTGGACTTTGGAGCAGGATCTCCACAGCAATTAGAGAGGCTGAGTACTCTGCTCAGGCCTTGAAAGGTGTCATTTTAAAAGCCCCAAGCACCCCCTGAAGGTACCTTTGGAATTTACAAAACCACCCTATTTCAATACAGCATTTTGGGTGATGTTAGTAGTTTCTCCACATACAATTTCCTCTTAGCCTGGATCACCACCATTGTGAATGTCACTGGTTTAAAAACTACTTTTCCTCACAAGTGTTTTTGTTGTTAAACCTTTTTGTACAGGATGGATGTGTACCACTGTTAATTCTCAATATAGTAATTACATGAATATAAAGTAAAATAGATTTGAGGTAGTACTTTCTGTGTCCCTTTCTAAACAGCACCTTGAGATATCATAGCACTTAATTAAAACAAAACAAAACAAAAGGATTAAAGAGCAGGGAAATGCCATGTAGTGCTAAAGAGCTTTACAGTACATAAGCTCAACCCTCCCCATTCCCAAAATGAAGACCCAATGAATAAAGGGCTGAAGTAGGAAAAGAGGAATCAGCAATCTGTTCCAACAGGAATGTTTTTGCATGCACATTTCCTGAACAATCTGCAAATGTACCACTTGTGCTTTTGCAAAAGTGGACAGCCAAATTGACATTGCCACCACAAATTTAGTATTATCCAATGACATTTCCTTGGCTAAAAACCCCCAGATGTTACCTACCTTAATCTGGGTGACAGCCATGCAAATTCTGATCTTTTCTTCCACGCAAGGTTTGCTTAAATGACTACTGAGTGAGAGGCAGAAATCTGCCATTGGTGGAGACAGCTTTGGTGCCAAAACACAGCATAGCTGGTAAGTCTTACATTGCAAAAATGCATCTCTAGAAATACAGTTTCCAATCAGTCCTCATAACATGCTAGAGTTTAACTCTTTTCTCCATCACCTTTGCTAACATCTCTCAGTATCAGTTTCACTGAACAATTTGGTGAATTTCAATGCAACGTTCCCAAATTATAAAACCACACCTTGGCAGAAGGAGCTGCTGTACAGCCAGCACCAATACACTTGGCAGATTATAGGATGGAACAAGATTCTTAAAAAAGGAAACCAAATGAAAAGATGGTAATACTTGGTATGCGTGGAGGGCCTGGTAGCTGGATTGGGCAGGACTACCGTGGTGTTTACTGGAGATACTGAGTCGGTAGTGGAGAACCTCCAGCTGAGACAACAGAAACAAAAAGGAAGGGGGGAGGGAAAAAAGGAGAGAAGAGAGCAAGAGAAAAAAAAAGTGAGAATGAGCCCAAGGAAGAAGGGTGGGGGGAAAAATGAACATCACAAATACAGTCAGGGACAACATATCACAAAACAACTGCAGCCACAGTATCCTCTTCTTTCAGTAGTCTGATTCATAGTACTTCTTATCCAACTGGGAGCAAGTATCCAAAAATTGGCTGCTCTCTTTGCTGAGCTCAGAGCAAGGACTGGTGGGGGATATGGAGCTTTTGCCAAATAAATTCCCCATTTCAGAAGCGAATTGAATTGCAGCAACAAGGATTTACACACTGTTTATTAAAAATGGAGTAAGAGGGCAATATTCTGCAAGCTTTTTTACATCTGCTTTGAAAACGTGGTCATTTCTTCCTGTTCTGCTGCAGAAGCACAGATTGTATGTGGAAGAAGTTTAAATTGGACTTTCCTGTCCAGAGAAATCCTGTGTCTTCTCTCTATTTAAAGGCTTTTTGGGAAGGCTGCAGATCTTGTGAATTTCCTCAAAAGAGGAAATTACTCTTGCTGTGAGGGAAACATTACACATCTAAAAAGGCAAAGACATACCCAGCACAGGTATGCTGATGCAAAAGGCACCTTGCCATAACAATGAAGTCTCTGCAAGCCTCAGCCAGATCCCTTCTTGAAGGAACAACCTGACCAGTATTTTCTGACTATGACAGTGAAGAGGATACTGTAGCAACAGTGACACACATGTATGAAATTAATGAAAAAACATAAAACAAAAAATGTACACTACACAGACCCCAATGACTGTTGTCAGGCATCTAAACTAACTCTCCAGATCACACCTCTGCTGTCTTTAAACAGCCTCTACCCCATCTCCTCTGCTGCCAGTCTGGCAGCTTCTGGTTCCACACCCTTGGAGTGGCAGGATGGGATGGTTCCTGCAGGCTCCCCAAGAGCTTGGGCAGATTTTCTGCTTCCAAACTGATTCCCCTGCCACAGGAACCTGCAACCCCCTGGATTTTCATGGCTGTTCCACATGCAGTGCTGGGGGCTGAACACCTGGCTTTGGAAGGTCAGGAAGCATGACAAAGTTTGATCAAACTACTTCTTTTTAAGTGTTTCTTGTGGTAACAGCAGAAGGGAATAGGAAAAAAGCTGCTGCACACTTGGACTCTAGATCATCAGAGAGAGAGAAAAAACAAACAGACAAAAGAATTGGAAAATAGTTGAATTAAAAGGGAAAACAATGACAGCAGAGCAAATAGCATCAACCTCAGGTTCACACAGACCCAAGAAGAATGCAAAGCTGTAATGTGTATCTTCTCAAAAGAAAATGTTTACTATTCATTCCCATTCCACTGCCTTCTACCCACAAAGGGAAGTCTGTGATGACATTACCAAGGCTTAAGAAAAATCTATGACTGTCCTTCTCAAGAAAGTTACTGATCTGAGATCTGTTTGGCCCATGACAGCAAACAAATCTGGCTGCTGGACAGAGTGAGCAAGTTCTGCAGAACCTCACCCCACCTTCCAAAACAGACATGCAGCCATTTCCTATCAGTGATGGTCACACAGCTCTAGATCCAGCACTGAATGTCCCTAATTCCCTTCCTCCCAAGCACACAGAAGGCTGAATGCAATCAAGTGAACCTGCAGAATTGTCAAGAATTTAAGAATAAAGAATAGGGCCATCTTGGGTTTCCAGTCAAGGTCTTTAATGCTTGTGCTAAAACACAACTTCTACTTCTGGACGTTCTACTTGCTCATCTGAGGAGCTACAAGGCAGCCTGCTCTCCCTCAGCCCACCCAGACTACAAAGCTCAGTTGAAGCATCACAGGCCAATGAACAGTCCTGCCCTGATCTGGAACCTTCCCTCAGTCCTGCAGGAGAGATCCTTCATCCATTCATGTATCTCATGGGGAATTCCAGTCCCCCATTCCACTGCTCCACCCCCCCAAAGAGGAAGACTTCCTATTTTACATGCTCATGATTACTTCCCATCAAAAATGAAACTAAAATACCATCAGGGAATTATGGCCTCAGGCTGTGGCTCAACACACCTTGTGGAGGATCCTGAAGTGCTGATTTCAGAGAACTGTAAGCTCTACCTAGGCCCTACTCCACCATAAGGTGCAGAGTCATTGTCTGCAACTGCTGCTCCCTAGTGCTAGAAGAAAGCATCTGAAATACAGAGGGTGAACAGAGAGAAGTTTAAAGCAATCATCATTTCTGCCCTAAGCACAGCGCTTGATGCACAGAGACTGGACAGACAGACAGACCAAAGGTACTTCAAGCAAAGCCTTTCCATCACAGGTGCACAGCCATGCTGCTGGGAGTCCCAAGTGGAGACTTTGCAACATTAGTGAGTTTGCATTTTGACCTCAAATTTGAGAGTAAAAGACAAAACCCATCACATTTCAGCTCTCCAATGTTTTTCCCTAGCAAAATATAAATGTGTTTTATTTCATATCCTGTGGAGTGAAGGATTAGAATTTTTCAGTCAACTCCCATATTGCACTTCCACACAGGAATAAATCCTGAGTAGCTTTTATTACATCTCTCCCCTTCTATGAAAGTCCCACTGTGACCCAGAGGGAATTCAGAGGATCAGAATTTTCTCCTTCAAATTCCCTTTACATTTATAATGCCTTCAATCTTAGCCTCCCCAACACTTACTCACTTCTTACATGCAGTAGTTTGTTACTGAACAGGCCACCACAAACTGCTTACAACAGTGAATTATCTGAGCAAGAGCTTGTCAGGTAATCCAAATTCTGCAGCTACAGAACTGCTTCTGACACCATTATGGTGAGAAGCATATTTTGGAACATGAAACAATAAAAATAGCAGTTTGGAAAGATTTTTTTTGAATTTGGATTTAGGCTAAAAACAGTTATGGATGTTAGAAATTGCTAATTGGTATTTCAGTAACAGTTGCTATCTCTGCTGGAAATCAATTTGGGCTATTTTTAGCAGTCTTGTTGCCCCAGTGGGATTTAACACAATGGTTTTACAGTGGCATCTTCTCAATCGTTAATACTTTGATGTTCAGATTGTTGTGACCATCCCACAAACTCATCTTGAACAAAAAAAAAGAAACGAAAACCAGAACAAAACTAACACAACTTCTGCAATGAAGGCAAATCTGGATGACACACTTATTCACAACATTCTTTGTAACTGGATTACCAACTCTGGCACACTTATGTAGACACTCTGCTAAGTTATTTCTTTCCTTTGGACCAATGCACAAAAATAAATTCTGCACACAACAGGAGATTTACCCCAAGGTAAGAGCTCAACCACCAGGTGATGTTCACAAGTGCAGTACAAACTATTACCTTGACGTGAGGGGACTGCATTTTCTGATACATTTCCAGTGAGTAATGATGGAGCCACATTTCAACAAAGATCTGCAAGACAAGTATTTTCTCAGGTAGGGAAAGAGAAGTAATCCCACACTGTCAGTCAGAAGATAATATAAGAAAGACCACAGTATATAAGTTGAAAACTAAGCTATACTGCTAAATTGGCAGTACCTATTCAAGATGTTCCAGGTTATGCCAATGGCTGAGATGACAAACTCAGCACCTGCCAGGCATCAATTAGTCAGCTCAGCAACATGATAGGAACTTGTTTCAGAATAATTGCTAAATTCAGATTTTCTTTTCCTTCCCTTGATAATGAACAAAACCAACTTGGCTGGGTTTAACCTTTGGTTTTGCATAGAGTGTAGAACTGGTGTAAGATTTAAAAAAGAAAATCAGATGCAGAAACTTTTCCAGAAAAAAATACTCAAATGCCTTAGATCCTTAGTCTAAGAAAAGGTATTAAGTGCCTTTCCAAGCTACAACTTAACACCTCACAGTGGTTCTTTGTTGCAATAACAGGAAGCAGCAGCTGCACTGCTCAATTCCAAACCAAGCTAAAGCAAACTGGCCAATCTGCCTGTGCTTTAACAAGAAGAGATCCCTCAGTGAGCAGGGCACTTCCTTCCTTAAATGGTAGGTACCTGAAGCAGTGTTTCTGATCTCCAGATCTCCTGGGAGGCTGGGTCAGCGTTCACAGAGGGCTGGTGGGCAATGTGCCTCTTCAGCAGGCTGGTGTGGTGCATGCCATAGGAGGAGAAAGGCACTGCTGGGGACCTGGAGGACAAATGCATGGAATGACACGAGTCAGGAGGGCTTGGTGCAGCACAGGGGGATGGAGGGATGCATCATTGTTTGAATCAGTATTTTATACACTTTGAAACAGTCTTTCCAACTGCATAATTGATTGCACATTTCAAAATTCTGCAACTTCCTGTAATTACCAATTACTTCAACTCTAACTATAACCAAGCACTGCACCACTGTTCCTATGTAATAAGTACATACAGATGAAGTGTGGAGGTGTTTTCTATTCAATTTCATTCCTGTTGAAAATTGCAATGCAAGATGTTTTCAATTACCATCTGTATGGCAGATTACCTTTGTCAAGTGGGCAGTTTGCTTTATCTCTCTCTCTGAGTGACCACAATCACTCCTCCCTGGGGAGGGGACATTGCTGATAACAGCTATTGAATGTCCCTGCATGGCTGATAAGAACTACAGCATCCCATTGGGAGATGTGAGCCCAGAGGGAGGAGCCAAGCATTGCTACCCAGATATAATCCAGAGGTTTTGAGACACCAGCACGGCTTCTCCACTGGATTCCCCAGAGGAACAGCAGCTGCCTCTCCTTCCACTGGATCATCAGAGGAAGAATCCATCCTTCTCTACAGGATCCCTGCTCCAGCAGAACCACCCCTGACACTGCAGGAGGGCTGAGCCACAATTCCAATGGGACTGCTGCCAACACCCTGACCCACAGGGTGTCAGGCTGGGTTCTGACTCTGTCACTGTTGTTCTGGTGTACTGCATTGTTTGTTTTATCCTTTTATTTTTTTCTTCCCTATTAAAGATCTGTTATTTCCTGCTCCCATATTTTTGCCTGAGAGCCCCTTAATTCAAAATTTACAGCAATTCAGAGGGGTGGGGAGCGTTTACATTCTCCATTTCAGGGGAGGCTCCTGCCTTCCTCAGCAGACTCCTGTCCTTCCAAACCAAGACAGTTCCAACAAGCCATATTCTGCCTGCACTGTTCCTACAATTTGCCCCTGACACTGGAGCCATTACCTGGGAGTAGGGGAAGGGATGGCTCCCCCAGGGTTTGAAGAAGGTGGAGGAAGGACACTTCCTTCTGTGGGCAGGAAACACTTGAGGTACGTGTCCACCAGGATGAAATAAGCACTGTTGGAAGGGCTGACATGATGGGTGGCAGGAGAGTTCTGCAAGAGACACACAGATGTACCTGGGGTTAAACACTGCTGCTTTAAGGCAGTGCTGGGGGTGATGTCAGACCCTCTCAGCATAAAAAAGCAGAAGCCCTGTGTTAGAAAGGGTGAACTGGCAGCAAACAGCCCTGGAGCAGAGGAAAATGAGCTGTGACAGAAGGGCTGCTGCAGCAGTGACTGTAACCAGGCAGAAGAGAGGGAACAACAGGCAGAGGAACCAAAGAACCACAGCCCACAGCACCAAGCTGTGCTTGTGACTGCAGAGAAACCCTCACTGGGTACAGGGGGACAGAAACCATTGCCTGCTCCTTGCTGCCATGGCTGCTCACTGGTGAATCCAAGGGAGGTACTTTGTTTATCATCCAGTCTTGGATCACCAAGTGAACCAAAGCAATAACAAATTTCAACAGAACAGATGAAATTGCTGTTAATTTAGCTACACAGCACCCCAGCAGGCTCTTAAGAGTATTATGGAGAAAGGGCAGTACTATTTTAAGGGAAAAAATTGGAAAGGTACTTACCTTCTGTGTAATCAAACTGATTGCAAAGTAAAACATGTAATATTCAAATGGATCTGGAAGAACAGAGTTAAGGATCACATAATAAAAGCAGGTACAGCTGTTGGATACTGGGAGATGCTGAACAGACACATTTGTACTTTGTCAATGATAATGTACCTTGCCAGAGCTTTTAAGCAAATTCAGCCTTGGCTTCTTGCTCTCCAGCTGGCTGAAACAGTGGAGATTGAGGTGTTCTCTGTGTGACAAAGTGTTCTGTGCTACTCTTGGCACATCTGACTATTTCAAACTGAAACCAGCTCAGCTACAGCTACACTGCTTCCAAAAATGCAAAGTGAATGTGCCCTTTTCCTGCCATATTGCATAAACTACAAGCAGTTACAAAAACAAAAATTGTGAAATACAGGCTCTGCTGAGAAACACTGGGAATTTTGTTGTTGACTTGATTAAGGCCAGAAATTCCTCCAAGAAGGGTTTATAAGAGGACACGTTTATTTTAAATTCTAATCTAAACATTTCTAATCAGCCCAAACACTTCAGCATGACCATGATTTACCCCACATAGATAAGAAATGTTTAACAGAAACACTAATGATCTCTCAGTTTTAGATATTTAAAAAAAAATTAGATGCTCAACAATTAAAAGGATACTAAGAGCCAAATTCAAACCTAAACCACCAGATGAAGGAAACTGGACCTTGTTGTGGTATAAAGAACATTCTGGTAGAACTTGCTCTTGTATTGAAGCCTTCACAGGGCCCTGAAAGAGAGTAAAGAAATGTTTATAATTTCATTACAGAGTAATGGAATATTAATCTGGGTACTCAGCATATTGCAAAATATGTTTTCAGATAGTGAGATTGTGCATTCCAGCATTCTGGGGTGATCTCTATATTCAGCTCAGTGATTTTATTGCATTGCAGGAGTTCTGTGCCCAAATGCAGGGTTGTACAGGGCAAGTTGAAAACACTCAACTTTCTCTCTAAAAATGAAAATTCAGTATTTTCCAAATTTAAATTCAGTATTTTTTTTAAAAGCCTTTACAGTAACTTTCCCAGTTGGAGTGGGAGCAGCAGAGTATTGGTGTTTGGCTGCTGCTTTTGTCCAGGTAACTGAGCTGTGGCCCAACAATTAGCATATATTTAAATGAGGTTTCCTGTTGTCAAAGCCTGTAGGACTATCTGAACCAATTTCTAGACAGCATGTAGGTGGCAGCAATAGAAGAAACACAGCAAAACAACTGTGCAGATGAACACTTTTGCTGGAAATGTGACACTTTACATCCAGGAGAGCAGTCAGACCTCAAACACAGGCACACAGCACAGGCAGGGAAGGCACTGTTCTGGGATAAACTGAGAAAACTGCTTTCAATCCTGCAACTACCAATAACCACACAACTCCCTCTGGGGACAGAGTAAGAATCACAGTGCAGCTTTCTTGGCTGAACACACACATCCAGCTGCTGAGAGCCACAATCTCCTGGAGATTTTATGGCTGGGAACTCTCCTCCTCCACTCAGGAGCCATTTCAATAAATGGGTCTGCTCCAAACCTGGAGCACCGAGGCCACACTTTGGCCTGCACTGAAATGTATGTACAAAGTGCATGCAAATTTCCACAACAACTACATTCCCTCGTTACAAACTATTCAGTTACTCACTGGAAGATATGAGACTGGGAAATCATATCTGTACTCTTCTGCTTGGAGTTTGTAAACCAGCTTCATCATCGGGCCACTGCAAACAAGCATCAGAAAGTGAATCCCATGGTGAATAAAAACCCCTCTGCTGCCTCACTTCTGTGAGCTTAGCTTTGCACAGTGGAAAAAGGCCAAACACTGGTCATTTGTTCACCAACCCATTTCCTAATCTGTGCTGAAATGAATGAGTTCACCTGGGATCCAGGAAATCCAGAGCCACAGAATATTCATTGGGGTTTGTTCTTCCCTGCAGGCAGCGAAGGTTCCAGCCCACGATGATGCCA
Source organism: Zonotrichia albicollis (assembly GCF_047830755.1). Classification (NCBI taxonomy): domain Eukaryota; kingdom Metazoa; phylum Chordata; class Aves; order Passeriformes; family Passerellidae; genus Zonotrichia; species Zonotrichia albicollis. The sequence goes on along the minus strand of NC_133836.1, from coordinate 11,632,652 downwards.
TCCAGGCTGCCAAAAATGCTCTCCACCAGCCATGGGAAGATGCCATGGAGTTCCTGCAGGGAAAACAGACACAAAGAATTGACGTGCACAATTCTTTACTTGGACAATCTCTCCTGCCTGTACTAGAACACACAGAGATATGTCAGCCATTTATTTATGTCTGTTTCTGGGTTATCACTGGGCAGACTGTCCATTCAAACACTGCACTCTAACATGGCAATCATGGGAGACCTATCCTGATTTCTGATCCTACTGGAGTTACAACAATGCTCATCAGCATCACTTGCAGTTATTTGCCACATTTTAAAACCAAGTTTTGTTTGCAAACTGAGGCTGAAAGGCGTTAATGATGGGCAGTGAAATGAAACAACCCTTTAATGACTAGAAAAGGTTCTTAATTCTTGGCAACACTGTTTCATTGGAGGCCCCCAAAACCCAGAATCACAGAATGAGTTAGGTTGGAAAAGAGCTGAGATCTCGAGTCCATCCTGTGACCAGACATCAACGAGTCAACCAGACCCTGGCACTGAGTGTCCCTTCCCTGAACATCTCCCAGGGCAGCCCGTTCCACACAGATTGTCTTGGTAAGACAGAGAGGAACAATCTAAGCAGTAATATAAAAACCAGTTTCCCTGAATCACGCCAAGCAGGGAGGTTCTGGAGAGGCAGGGGCCGCTCACCTTGGCAGGCAGCTCCTCGATGATGGTCTCCAGATCGCGGCACCTCTGCGCGAACGGTTTGTTGACACAATCCGCCTTCAGCGTGGCCTGGCACAAACCACAAGGGAAATGTGATCATGGCAGCCGGGCAGGGCAGGATAAGACAGCACCTAACGCGGCCATGACCCCGCAATCCCCCCTCAGCATTCCCTCAGGACAGCACTCACCGCGGCCATGACCCCGCAATCCCCCCTCAGCATTCCCTCAGGACAGCACTCACCGCGGCCATGTCCTCCACAATCCCCCCTCAGGACAGCACTCACCGCGGCCATCACCGCCACAATCACCCCTCAGCATTCCCGCCACACCCGGGGCTGCAGCGGCCGGGAGAGCAGCACCGCGCACCTCCTCTGCCCGCCCGGCCCGGCCCGGCCTTTTCCCGCTGCATTCCCCCAGCAGGAAGGAGGAGGAGGCCGTGTTCCCGCACTCACCAGCAGGAAGCTGGGCTGCTGCAGGTGCGGCCCGGCCATGCCGCCGCTCGGCTCCCGGCCCTCAGCGCGGACCCCGCTCTCTCCCCGCGCCCGCGCGCCCCTTGCGCGTCACGGCCCGCGCGGATGACGTCACGGCGGCGTTGCCATGGAGCCGGCCCGCGCTGAGGGCGGGCAGGGCCGCGGCCGTGGTAGAGCCGGGGAATGGCCCGAGCTGGGAGCGCCCCTCAGGGATCACCGAGGGCACCCAGCAATCCCACCCTGTGCCTGCCTGCCTCAGGGCCCTATCCAAACACTCCTTGATCTATGCCAGGTTTGCCCTGGGGAGCCTCTTCCAGTGCTCAGCCACCCTCTGGATAAGAGCCTTTTCTCAGTATCCAGCCTAAACCTCCCCTGGCTCAGCTTTGTGCCATTTCCTCGAGTTCTGTCCCTGGTCACCAGATCAGTGCCTGTCCCTGCACTGCCCCTGTGAAGGTGTTTGTGAAAAACTCTAATCATGTTTTTAAAATTTTAAAAGCTTAATAGTAAAAAAAATGATTATAAAAATAGCAATACAATTAGAGTAATAATAATTTGGACAATTTGAATTAGGACAATAAGAGACAATAGAGACAAAGAGTTACGGACGTCCGGGTACCTTTTCTAGGCAAAACAAGTACGAAAAAGGACCCACAGAAGGGGTTAACAGAAGATTAAAAGCAACAGCCTGTTGCATATTCATACACCTCATACATGATGTATAAATCCCATTCAAACACAGGATTCTGTCTGGGCAGTGTCAGCTTCTTCCTCTGAATCCTCACAGTGCCTTCGAGGCGGGAAGAAGTTCATTTCTTCTGATAAGAGGGCAATAAATTCTCTTTCTCTGAAAGATTCAGGTGTCCTGTGGCTGCTATCTCACTGCAAGTCCTTTCTTTTAAAAAAAGCATCCTACATAGCACAGTTTCTATTTTAACATTATGTTATAATCTAAAACAATATTTAACACACTACTTAAGAGAATTAATATAGCATCACTTTCTAACACAACACATATAATATTCCTTTTAATATTTACGAAATGCAGTCATAAAATATGCATTTTTCACGTGTGTCCTGTGCTGGGATTCCTGCCGTGTCCTTCACGTCCCTTTGTAGATATTGACTGGCTGTGAGTGAGCACTGCTCCTCCAGGTGGGGATAACGAGCTGCTTTAGCTCCAGAAAAAGCTGCTGGGACCCGATGGCAAGGATTCTGCCGTGTGTTTACTTGGCTGTGAAAGTTATATGTGTCAGAAATTAAGGAAACACAGAGCTGGTGTGTTTTCAGCGGGTGATTATAGTAAAACAGGAAATCTGCGACATGAGGAATGATTGGTGTCTGATTCTATTGATTCAGAAGGCTGAACAATTGCTTTATTAAACTATACTATATTACATTAATACTATATTAAAGAGATGTTGTACTACAAAGAATACTAAAAGATATTAAAGACAATTTGTGACTGTCTCCAGACAGCCAGGACACAGCTTTGAGTGATTGGCCAAGGA